>NC_047124.1:12881037-13241871 GCF_902500255.1 Thalassophryne amazonica
ACTGATCTCTGTACCGGCCGCTTGATGGATCCTGAAAAATTGTAATTTTCTTCTAAAGTATACACAGAGGGGTTTTTCTTTAGAAAGCTGACACTCTGCAGTAAGCTTTGTAGCGACTGTTGCTGCCAAAACCCTGAAATCCACCTCAGTGTACTTGGAAGATAGTTCTAAGTTAGCGTATCAGTGACTCTGCCAATCAACACAAGACATCTCAAAAAACAATGAACCGATTTTGATGAATCTTTGATGGCTACGTTTGGGAGGTGGGATTGGATCGGTTATCTGTCTTGACGGTTGCCATCCAGAACCAAGGGCAGTTCCATGTGGTGGATGCAGTGACGCGCCGCATCGGTGTACGCTAATCCATCAAACATGCCGCATCTGAAAGCCTAGCATTGAATAAGACCAAACAGCACTAGACTGAATTAAATCCAACTTTCACTGACGAAAACGCATCATGACCTGAAACTGGACTGTAACCATGGTAACGCTCCATTTTCAAACTAAATGTTTCATTAGAACTGATTGATACTTACATCTTGCAAATAATTTGACAGCAAAATTAAGACTGTAGAAGCAGCGGTTGCTGAGATAATAGGGGGGGACTGGTTGTCTGCCGAGAGGTGGCTGCCATCTAGGATCCGGGGTGGTTCTGTGGTGTGGCAGATATGATGGCACGCAACGCCAGCACATGCTCCCAGACTCTACTTGACTTTTTCCTCAGTTAGTTGTGCTGTGATATTACTCCGAACGGTTCAGATGGATGGGAAACTAATATTTCTTACACCCGTTGACCTGACCCGACTGGATGCCGGCACGCAGATCAAAGCCCAATGAAAAGGTTCTATCACAGGTGTAACAGCAGCACACCATCTTCTATTCCACTTTGAACAGTACTTCTGACTTTAATCACAAAGCGGCTCCTCATCAGGGCGTCTTTCTCCTTCATTTAATACAATAACATTGGGGTGAATGTGAGGCATTATTTATAAAGCGCTTTGAGTGTCTGATGCAGATGGAAAGGCGCTATATAAATGCAGTCCATTTACCAGTTTAACACCTAAATCATTTCTCCCTTTCCTTTTCAGTTCTAAGCACACGTGCACGCACACACACTCCGTCTCTTATTACACCCGTCTGCTTTCCGAGCATTCAGACACTCAACACAGACGTTCAACACGCCGCATCTGATGGAAAACGGCAGTCCGTTCACATCATTATTTCGTATTTTGGCTGCAGCAATCCCAATATCTTTTTACCGCCGTGACGATTGCCTTACCAGACCGCCGGTGCTGTGCTGTATGGCCACAATGCAAGGAATCCAGACATTACCCAATATCCTGAGAGGGTCCACGGGGAAACATGCTGTTCATTTACACTCACACACACCTGCCAAAAAGTGTTCGTGACCGGCTAACAAGTCTGCGGTCTGGAGTCTCAAGGGAGATTATCACGGGCGGATCGAGGTGATACGTTTGAAAGATGTGTCAATATTTGCAGTGCAGCAAGAATTTTAGAAGGAAAAAAATCCACACACAGACATTTTACACAGTTAAATATCATTGATCTGTGACACTGAGTGCAGAACAGAGTTATTTTGGGATGTTGAAGATGCTGGAGTTTTGCTTTAAGGGCATAAAACTTCAAACAACTGGCACAATGGTATTATAAGTGCAGGAAAGTGAATTTCTAAAAGGAGACATGCTAGAGTCTATACTTTCAAATAAATTGATGTTTGTCCTGCTATGGGTGTTTCCAGGAAAGAACGGATTTATTGTTCAGTGTAGGACTTTTATGAGCAACAAGTGACCCATTTGTTTCAGGAAGAGATCACGCTTTCTTTATTAAAAAAGCTCTCTTCTTTTTTTTTAATACAATCAGTCATATTAAAACAGTGTTAGCAATCAGGCCTCTGAGTGCTCTCCTCTGTTCAATAGGTTTCACAGGAAGAAATCCTGTAGGATTCCTATACATTGAGGAAAGGAAACAAATATGTACATGGGTTGCACGAGATCAGAATGTGTCCAAGTAACATTATTTTCTTATGTTCCTCAAATAGAAACATAAAATTATGTTGTTTGAAAACATTTAAATCGTGTAAATCCAACAGTTTTTTATTTTCAGTGTAGGATTCCTACAGGATTCCTTCCTCTGGGCCAGTCCAATTTTTGATTGAAATCCTACAGGATTCCTGTTGTCAAATATTCAATAGAGACATTTTATTAGGATGCCCACTTTTCCGGAACCTGCAATTGAGTTCTAACGGAACTCAAACTGGATTTTTCCTAAAGTTAAAATGATAGAAACGTTTTCATGCCTAATACTGGAACCTTTGGCATCTACCGATACCAATCCAATACCATTTTCCCTGTCTTACGACAACTAATCTGTGAACAAATACATTTGTCTGTATGTACTTTGTTTCACCTCAAACTGTGAAACAAATTCTCAATTCCCCTGAAGGGAAAGACACATAGTGCACATCAGATGTGCAATATAAGTCTGTGATTGTCTTAAAAAAAATTAAACAAAATTAATTTCAATTATCCAATCCAGTATTTTTTTTTACCGATATTGGACTGATACCAACCTGACATATTAGTCCAGCCCTATTTAAAATGCATAGTGCATTCCTACTGCATTCTATAGGGAGATTTGCTCTGTTCTCAAATATGACTTACATTCCCAAAACAGTACTTCCGATACTGCATTCGCGTTGGCAGTATGCTGCAGACAGCAAACTAATGATCTGTTGTTTTCAAGCACCTGTTTAAAGTTTCAGTGTAAGAGGATGAGCATGCTTGTGCTGTATGTTAAGTGCTTACGTATGCGTGCTGGTATTCTAGCATGTCAATGGAAAAATTTATGTCGGAATGTAAGACAAAAAGCAGATACCGCTTCTACAGCCCCACTGATGTGTAGGCCAGCTGGCTGACCCTCACATAGCTAAACTGGTGCTCCTTCACCTCTCGCAAACACACACATACACACACACCTCAGGGGAGTTGTACTCTGCCTGAGTTAGCGCTGGGCGGTGGCAGTAGAGGCGTGGATCGCTTCCAGGAATCACACTGGTCCCCTTCCCTCTTATCCATCCCTCATTTTCCAGTTTTTACAGAGGGCTGGAAAGTTTGAGCAAGCTTTTCCGACGGAAAGTGGCATATCCAACGTAGACATTTGGCTTGTGCAGATAGTGCAAACGTAGAGAAAAGACAAATGTGACAGATCTGCATTTACTGAAACAGTTACTATAGAGGGATGTGCACGGGAGATGGATGGATAGAGGTCAGGATCTCTACAATTCAAGGTCATAGGTCACCTTTCTGAAAATACAGCACAAGGCCCCAACTACAGAAGATATTTATGGCCCCATTAACCCAAGAGAGGCATTAATTTCAACTCAAAGACAAAATCTGGACACGTGCACACACACGCACATGAAATAAAGAGTAATACTCTTTAGTGAGCTCAGTTTCTCTTCAAAATTTTATGCTATTTTTATTTTGTTATTCCTGTCGAGTATCTTCTCCTTTGTAGTGATCGCATGATAATACTGACCCCACAGTTGACACAGCTATTGCAGCTCACAGGTGATCAAGCCTAGTACCAGCTAAGGATGAGAACTGATAAATCTTTATTGATATCAATGCCATTATTGATTTGTTTTATCAGCCCAGTTCTTTGGCGATTTCCTTATCAATACCTGATGAATGTTTTTTTCCCCCCTTTGGAAAAATGTGAGCCTACATGAATTTCTTCAGAACATATAACATATGTAAGAGGAAATGATAACTGAGGCACATGGTCCCATTGGATTGAAAACTTTGAACTGGTTCTCAATTGGAACCAGTTCTCCATTCCCAGTGGGTGGGCTGTACGGACCTACATTAGACCATGGCGCTTTATGTACATGATAGCTTGAAAAAGACTGAAGATCAACGTGAAACTTACAAGAGCATCTCACTAAGTCCTCGGATAAGTTTGACATGGGCGGTGTTTGAATTTCTGATTGCCACCATGTGGTCTAGTCTTGGAAACCTTGTGTGCATATCTTGATAATGACATAATATATCAAAGTGGTTACCTCACTAAAATGTTGGACATGCTTGTCATTGTTGGATCTGTGATAAAAAACATGGGTTTTTTTTTTTTTTACTCCCGGAATGTCTATCACTTAGTTTCACCAAGTGTCCTAATCACTTCCAGATAAACGCATGAGACTGTAAAATAAACTGTCACACCTTCTATCTCAAAATAAAAAGCTGAAGGTATGTAAAGCAGCCAGAAGGCCTGTCACCGGCAGAAACAGCTCTCAGTAACATCTCACAGACACCCGGCTGATATGTTCAGGCTAATTCCATTTTCCTATAAACTATTACTGAACTTAAACAGTGATTTTGTGCCGCTTTGTTCAGTCTTTTTCCCCCCACGTCCAAGCAAACACTCACCTAAATATAGCAAAGCCTCAGAATAACTTTGCCTAAACCATTTTTTTTTTTGTTCCTGTTTGAAACGCAGTCAGGTATGTCCTCAACAAATCATTCTGGTGCTATTTATGAGTTTTCATTCACATTCTATAACCGCTTCACTTAAAAGCATCTAAATAAATAACGAAATTGCCTGTTTCTGCACCTGTCATTTTTAATGGAATGCTGCTGTGTGCAACGCCCCCGTCAGACAACAGGAGGAGTGTGGGCGTGTCACATAGAGCACCTACAAGTCAAGTGGGCGTGTCTTAAAGAGCTATAAGCTAGATAGATGTCTCGGACATTTTAGACCCAGTTACACATTGAAATAACAAAAATCTGCAAAATATGTAATACCTTCCTAGGCATCTTCCTGAAAAACCTAGGCTTATACTATGTAAAATACAGTGAGGAATCGATACACAGATACTGATAAATTAGTTTGTCCCTTCTCGTCTGTCCACACAAGAACTCAAAAACAATAAATGTTAACATTTTCTACCTCGCCAAATACAAAGGGCATATAACGAGGATGAACTAGTTAGACTTTGCTAACTTTGACACACCAGATCAACCTAAATAGCAGCTTTGTTTGACGTACGTAACATAGCTGAAACCTGTCTGCTACATGCTTAACACATCACCTGTTAAACCTGCCTGAGATTATTGTAGGGAATAATCTTATCATCACTTGTATGATGGAAATTTGAAGCAGGTGTGGTTGAGGTTGCATGTAGCTTGAAACAAGCTTGTTACTTTCTTTCATTTCAAAAGCCTCGACCTAGTGGCCATCAAGTCAACTGCTGCTAGTATAAACAAATATAATATGCAAGGCCTTTAAAAATACAAAATTTGTTTTAGGTATTTGCAACTTAGAACAATATCAGGGGGCATTTTTAAGTCTGGTATTCACAATCATTTTATTAGAATTAATAATGAGTGATCATCAGCAAATGCTTTTATGTTGTCACATACCTCAGCACACACAAAAAAAAGTCAAGTGGATTTTTTGTTGTTGTTGTTGTTAGCATTTGCTTGTTTGTTTATTTTGTTTCACAGTTAGGTTTGTAACTTCATAGGAAATCCTTCACGGTTGATTTGACATTTCAAATTTTAATTTTGGTGAGGGGAAAAAAAAAAATCTTAAATTTGAAGGCGTCTGTTATACATCACAGAATTCTAAAACCAGCTCCTGAATGCATACATTTTGCTTGTAGCCTGCACATATAGAAATGTGAAACTTTGAGGATGTTTAACTTGAAACTATCAACATATTAAACGATTAAAGCCAGATAATTCTTGCACAACATGACCCGGATAAGAAGCAGATCTGATCTTATCGGGTGTGTGGTTTGATACTATTTATTAGTTTTTCGAATGTTGTCATTTTCAGATTGAGCTCACAACGTAGACATGACAAAAAAAAAAAAATCCATTATAAACTTTTTTGAAGTGCTGGAGCTCCCTAACATACTTGTGTAAAACAAAAATAAAAGAGGGTTATTTGACAGTACAGACAGTCTTGGCTCTGCTGAAGGTTGCTGGAAAAAGTCAGCTTGAGCTGCAAAGGAATGTGTGACACCAAACTGTGCTTGTGTTTGAAATTAGGCAACAGTGGGACAGGGAATCCCTTCTGAAAATACGAGCAGATGGTTGGGTCATCTGGCTGCTGTGGAAGTGTCGCGCTCTGTGTGTGTGTTTAACCCCAGGCGCTGTCATCCAGACATTTCTGTCAGTCGAGACCAGAGCAGACAAAGTGTACGTCTGGGAATCTGTGATCCTGTGAAACCCTCACTGAAAAACCCTTAAATCAGATACTGAAAACAAAGCTCACTCTCACAAAAGTGCTTAAACAATTAAGTAAATAATTTTTGCTTTCTATTTTTGCTTTCTGCCAACTGTTTTCTCAGATGGATTTTGTTGATTCGTAGACACTTCGCGTAATTTAATATTTGGTATTACAATCCACGGAAAAGAAAAAAAATTCAAATTAGAAGAGGGCTTGGTAGAGTGCATCCCTCCAAGGGTCCACAGTCATCTTTAACTTAAGCCCCAAACCAAATTCCAGTCTCTAGTCTGCTCTAGTGGACCACCACTGTGCTAAAACAAATCACTGTCTGCCAAATCCGGATCCTGCATCTCAACAAAAGTAGATCTATAGATAATTATCAATTCTCACCGAACCATCATCTTTGATCCTGATCGCTTACATTCTGATCTGTAAGTCTTTTTTTTTTTTTTTTTTTAACTTAACTGCTTTCCGTTGAGCTTGTTTGGTACCGATGGTCTATGACTCTGTAATGACTCTGATCACTCTTCCTTTATCATGGATCCTGAACTGTGATCCTTATTGCTGAACGTACATCCCAACCATTCGTTTTTTTGCTCTTTTTTTGCCTAAACTTAGATCCTGATCACTCACCTTTGAGCTTGAGATGTGCATGCCTTTTAATTTTGACATTATTGTATACTTATCTTTTTTGTGACCTTTGATCCTGCACACTTGTATCTGGGGCTGCCCTTTGATCCTGATCTTTGTGTGACCTTTGATTCTGATTAGCCATGATTGACCCTGAAATTTGATCCTGATCTTTGCTTGACCTTTGACTCTAAACAGTTGTATCTGAGACCAACCTTTGATCCTGATCTGTGTGTGACTTTTGATCCTAATCTTTGTGACCTTTGATTCTGATTAGCCATCACTGACCCTAAAATTGGATCCCGATCTTTGATCCTGAACAACTATATCTTAGGCTGACCTTTGAGCTTGATCTGCATGTGACATTTGATCTGCATCTTTGATCCTGTTCACTTATCTTTGATGCTGAACTTTGCTCCTGCTCTTTGTGTGACATTTGATCCCAATCACTTATATTTGAGACTGACCTTTGATCCTGATCTTTGGTTCTGATAACTCACCTTTGATGCAGACCCTGGAAGCTGATCTGTGTTTGGGCCCTATGTGTCTTTTTATTTTTTCAAAGGTCTTCGTCTGTTCTACTGTATCATGCAGCCGTGAAATACATGTCCCTACCCAGTATAAAACTGGTATAGAACATGTTTTACTAAAAAAAAGTTTGAAAATGACAAAATCCCATTACTATACTCCCATAGTAGCAACTATGCCAAACCTCTCTATTTGTCACTGCAGAGGTGGAGGCCACGGCAAGTACTCACGTGAAATAGGAACACACAACTATTTCCAGTCAGGAAGCAAAGCTGTTTTAACTGTGTTATTATCTTGGTGGAGGCACGTGTGCTGAGTGCTCCTCTAGTTTAAACTGATTTCTGGCTGTTGGACTTTGCTTTTGTTCATAAAGTCGCTATAATGAAAACGGATCAAACACTTTATGCCAGGCTAATCAGCTATATGAGCTTTATGTTTGCTCTTATAATGAAGTCACATCTGCTGCTGATTTTCAGATCCGCATTGGACCATCACAGCATCCAGATCCATGTTTATGCCCAACAAAAGCCTCTCCAGTCCCTCAAATCCACAACCTACATGCTTTCCGCTTTCTTTGGTCCGATTCCACGATTATGAATACTGTCTGTTTACACTCTCACAAGCAGATGCACGGAGCCGTGTTTCGTGACAGACGCGTGTAAATCTAAAGACGCACGATTAATTGGCTCCGTGCTGCAGACCGGCCACAGACACAGCAGCTTGTTTCGTTCCATCTGGACCTAAGCGCACCAGAAAACTCTCTGCTGCTGTCTGGATGGAAAACAATTCCTTTGCCTAGGACGTAGCCTAGTGGACATTAAGAGGAACAGCCTCATTGCAGCCTTGAAAGCTGCACAATTTGTCCTGAAACTGTATTTTAAAAAGCAATTTAAAAAGTGGAGAGAATTTAGGATGTTAAAAAAAAACTTCCCAATAAGGGTCTGGTTCTACCCATTTTTAATCATACTAGCAAGCCAAATGGCAAAATGAAAATAATTAAATCCATCTTGTGTTATAAATTCACTCGGCTGGTCCCAGTGCAGTGCACAAACATCTCTGGACAAGTCAGAATCTTTAAGAGACTCAAGATGAAACACAAAAATTTTTAATTGTAAATTTTCTGGTAGTTTTATAATGGGGTACCAAAAAGCCCCAATCTAGAGCCACTTATAGTTTTATGAACAGCCATCACTTTTTAGTACAATGTTGAGAACATTACAGTTTATGATGTTACACTTTTAACAATTACATCATTATTAACCTCAATGTGATGTCCAACTCTTAATATATTTTATCAACAATGCTTAAATAATTTGATCTTTACCATTAACATACACTTTGAATCGAGAAGTCTGCATGTACACAAGAGATGTCACAAGGACAGATTAGAAATCAATCTGGATCTGCTTCAGAAATGTAACCAAGTCCTTCCAAGAAAAATCTCCCCAAAAATGTCTGTCAAAATCTGACTCGGCACCAAATCCTGTTTTTCTTAGATATTAAGAACAATACTCTTCATGGAGTAAAAAAACCCATGAAGCACTCTTCATGGATTTTTTTCCCTCAAAAATACAGTTGTGCAAATCTCAGAAAGTTGAGAAAATGCTGAATAATTCTCCCGCTCGCAATGTTAAACAAAGCGGTGGTGGTGGTGGCAGGGGGATGGGGGGCTGATTCTACCCCTTTCATTTAATGAAAATCAGTTAGTTTTTGCATAATCCTGCTCACAGACAAACAGCACTGAAAACAAAACTTCCTTGGTGGCGGAAACCAGCTGCTCAACGCAAAGCGAGTAGAAATGCTGTGAGGAAACAACACGGACATAAAAACATATGAAAATCAGGTTTCTCCACAATATAAAATTTGAAAGTAATAATTTATTCAATACCTCAAGTGCTCATAATCGACATTTTGGAGTACAGTTTATTAAGATAAATATTTAAGATTTTTTTAATGAGATGACACGATTTTCATAGCACCGTAAAAAAGACAAATAATCAGGACATGTGAGATCATTAAAACATATTCATGTACTTTAATTCTTAAATAAGAATAAATAAATAAATAAATAAAGCTTGCTTCCCGTGCTGATAAATCTGAGGAGAAATATTCCAAACAGTGCAGCGTTCCTAGTTTGGATAAGTTTTCCCTTTTTCTCCTGAGATAACTGGACATTCTCTCCTCCACAGGCTAAAAGCGCTCTGAAAGCCGCCGTGGTTCATGGTGGTTATTTTCGGACTCGGGGTCAGCCTTAATGTGCACGTTAGATAAAGCAGCACAGGCCAGAGATCTGTGCTTTCAGGTTATTTACTAGCTGACATTTTAGTGCATTTTCAACATGAACGCTCGTCCAAATACGCGGCAGTGATTGAAGATTATTTTGAAAGGACTGATATTTCTGATTAAACAAACTGCGGTGGCGTGACATATTTATGGAGTGAAGTGAAACAGCTCGCTGTGGAAACCTGGGTATGTTTCAGCTCTGAATGAGGGCGCACGCAGAGATTTGGACATCATGCATCGGAGCGCAGGAAACACAGAGGTTGTATGTGAGCTGACAGGTGACCTTTGACCCTTGGCAGAACTAAATATAAGAAAGATTTAAGTGGCAGAAAAATCCTGCAGGGTGAACTCTCTGAACTCTTCATGGCCTGCGTCAAAACTGGAAAAAAAGATCTTAAGAGCAAAAATTATTGAATCGTCACACGATATATGAGACAAAACAATTTTTCTACTACACCTGAGCATCCTGACTTTGTGAAATATACCTTAATAACTGCAATTAATGGCATAATCATTCCCAGATGAAGGAAAGAAAAACATTATGGAATCACTGAGTGTTGCACAGCATCATGATGGCATCAAGTAGCCTTGGCATGCACACTGTAAAATGCAGTAAGCAAAAGAAGAAACAGATAGAGTCAAGTTTTTAACATGATAACTGAAAAACACTGCCATCATTTTGTGCATCTACAAATTAAAAGGGCAAGTAATGAACAAACTGTTTGAAATCTGGTGAGCTTTGACTGCCCAGATCAATCGAAAAAGTAACTTTGTTTTGCCTATATAATATCATATAGACTTCCATGCCACCTACTGACTGGTTGGTGGATGGTAGAAATTTGGCACAAGTGCTGCATTTACATTTAGCTTGTCTGCTGCATGCACACACAAGCATGTATCTGTTTGCTTTAATGGTGGAGCCCAAAGCAGTTCCACAAGGTGGTGGATGCAACTATAGCTTGAATGCAAGCTCCATAATATGCCTTAAACCCACTGAACCCAACTGTATCCAACAACTGCTAAGATATATATTTGACTTATTGCGCGTAGATTCTATAGTACCCGTCTCGGTGGTCTCCAAATGAAGTCCTGACAGGCTAAGGAAGTCCTCAGATACAGAGAGCCCTTGACTTTCTCTTGGCTACATCTACACTACCATGGTGCAAGTGAATGTAAACAAACAATTCCATGGAGCCAAACATAATAAATAAACAGCACCTCAGTGTCTCGGTCCCCACTTTGGTGCAGCCGCAAAGAGAAGCAGGTGAGAAGAACAGATTTGTCACTACAAAGTGTCTTGACTGTTATCCAGAGTGTAAGTTGTAAGTGCACCTTTGTTGTGATATTTCTGAGAATTGTGCTGCAGGTCAGTGATTTTCCAGTCTTTCAGCCTCCTGAGGGGATGCTCTCTGGTAGCTGAGGTAGCTGATGATGAACTTTGGTATGCCTAGTTGTCCTATGACCTTCAGAGCCTTGGTGCCCAAGGTATTCCGTACAGCCAACCTGCTGAGCTGCTGCAGGCTCATGGGAGTGCCTGCCCAACAAAAAAAAATTATAATTTAGGTTAGGATAAGGGTTAAATTAAGATTAGGTTCAATTTAAAGACAGGCTAAAGTAAAAATTAGGATTAGGTTGAGATTAAGTGTTTTAATTAGGTTAAAATTAGGCATAGAAGCTAAAGATAGGGTAAGGATAGTATTAGTTAAATTATGGTTAAAATTGGTATTAGGATTAAGAGTAAAGTTATGGTTGGGAATTGAGTAAAATTAGTTCAATTAAGATTAAAGTTAGGTTAATATTAGGAGCAAGGTTAAACTAAATATAGGATTAGACTGTTAATTGAAGATCAATGTTAGGATTTGGCTAGCGTGAGGTTAAGATTAGATGCTAAAATTAAAGTTAAGATCAGATATATGGTTAACAATGGGATTAGGTTAAAAATTTGCATAAACAATAAAGAAAAACATCCTGCTGAGATAGTATTTGTGAATAGGGTCTGACTCAAGATTGTATTCTCCTCACACAGGCCGCAGCTGCACTAAAGTGTCGTAATTGCTGGTTAGTTAAATACACAATGTGAGCAGAATTGTTGTTGTTGGTTTCTAATTATATCAGGTGAAGTACTGAAATTCCTTGTGGCTAGCACAGCCAGCGAAGAATGTGATCCGGACAGACCTTTTTGGTAGGGAATTTGGGACTTTGGGAATCAGAATAATATAGGTATTTATTGTTTTTACAGAAATAATACAGCAATCTAGGGGGAGAAACTAGCCCAACACAGTGTCAGTCCCAAACATGAACAGAAATCTAATCAGTCTGGGAAAATTCTAAGGACTAACTTTTTAGCAGACCACATCGGCCTCACCAGACTTTTAAAAATGAGCAAGAGGTACTGGGTCAAATGTAGACTTAGATCAAGAAGCTAACTGTAGAAGGAGAAGATGAATGATGAAGGTCAGTGAAAGAATGTTGAAGGGGAGGAGAAGTGCAGAGGGAAGGATGGAGTGAAGGAAGATGTGAAGGGAAATGGGGCTAAAGAGCGGCAGGACTGTGCCGTATGAAGAACCTTACTTATAAACATCGACCCCACACAGATGTGGGAAAAGATGAAAAAGTAGAAGCAGAAGGTTACGATAACACAGGCTGATACGAGTGGCATTTTGAACCATTTGAAGTACTTTGAAGTCAGACCAGATAACATACTGGACTAACCGAGCCTGAATGAAGCAAAAGCAGAGACCAGAGTCTTCATCGGCCAAGAATGGAAGACCACAAATCTGTTACACTGGTACAAAATGCAGTCATAGGGATTTCTGTGATACACAAATCAAAATAATGAAAGAGATCTACCAAATGACCATCATACCTTGTCCCAGGCTTTCGAAAAGCCGAGGAACCCACGATGCAAAATGCACCAAGTGAATGAATGAGTTCATATGCATGCCAGTTATAGCTGCAAACCAACAACATACTGCACGTAACAACATTCGGCTCATCAAAGTGTTTCCTCTTAAGAGTTCCTAAAAGCAATAAGCAGTCCTTCTCTGCCATCTGCTGGTCTGACATAAACACTGTTTTTTCAGGTTTACACAACAAATTTTGTAAACCATCTTTGTCATATTAAAACTTTGTTACAGTTCTATCTTACAGCGGGTGCAAGTGTTGTCGCTAGTGTGCAACCAACATGTCTGCATTTCCTTGCTTAGCACCAATATGGTGTAAGGCCTGATTCCCGCATAGTTTTGACTAACGCTGCTCCAGAATACAACACATTAAAGCTGCTGTGGAAAACTTGACCCAGTTCTGCCAACTCATAAGTCTTCCCCAAGACCCAAGGACACCAATGACATACTGCAACACTACCAAGGCTCTAGTACACCATCTAGGAACCCACCATCATCTAGGTTCTAGGCTCTGTCATGGTACACTCCTGTATAATCTTGCTGTATGACTTCACACGACTATCCAAGATTGCCTTCAACATGGCAACAAGAATGCATGATGACAGAAAGTGAATTTCCAAAAGTTCCACCACAGTTTTAAACTGTTTCAAAGTCATGACAGCATATCTACAGTGTTCAAGACACCATCACGACTTTCTCCAGGGCCCAACTCGATTTGCCAGTCGTGTTGGTGTTGTGGTCAAAAATCATGTATGAGAATGGGGCTTAAGTCGCGATACAAGATGTCTCAATGACAGCGAACTATTGTGGAACTTTTCTAAATCCTCTTGTTGCTGTTCTGCAGTCATTCCACCGTCTTGAAAGCCATCCTGGGCATTCTTGGATATTCGTGGAGAGGACTGTACCATGGTAGAGTCTTGATGGATTAAAGCCCTGTTCCCACATACACAATTTTTGACCATGACACCACCACAACTATCAAATCAGGGTGGATCCTGGGAATGGTCTTGAATACTCTTCTTGATGGTACAAGATACTGCTTTAATCATTTTAAAGCAGAGAAAGGAAAGTCTGGGATCCCCTGCTGGAGCTGTTGCCCCCATGACCCGATCCTGGATAAGCAGCTGAAGATGAGTGAGTTAGTAAAACCATCATGGACCTTTTACAAATCCTCAACAGGACGATACCACAACAGACTTTTACTTGAGTCTTGATGATGTCCTGCTAAATCATGGTGGTACTTGGTTCAATCACAATGTAGCATCATCGACAACATAATAAGGTCACAATGTTGTCTTAGAGAAGTCCTACGAGTTGTCAAGATGTGGCCAAGATTCATCACAACTCTGGCATGGTATATTCATAGACTATAATGGTCTTTAAACTGTGACTACACAAACAACATGTGCCAAGTGGTGCAATAATATATAATTAATGGCCAAAATGAGCTCTCGCTCTCTTGACTTACTCTCATAAAAGTGCAAGCAGGCTGCAGAGGGAGAGCCTGGGTTGGTGTAGTCCACAGGTTTCCTGTTGCACTGATCTCTGGCATATATGTTGGCTCCAAACTCCACCAACATCTCAATCATATCTTCTTGCATGTTTTTAGCAGCATGATGCAGCGGAGTCTCGAGTAACCTGGTAGCGTTCACTTTAGCACCTAAAAGAGAAAGCATACTGAAATTCAGACAGTTTCCACAGTTTGGAAAAATTTTCAGTAAGTAAAGAAGCCGAAGAATAGAGTTATCTCTCACTAACCGTCCTCTGTGTGCAGAGCAGTTAACAGTCCAGTCTGTTCAGTGTATTAAGGCGTGAAAAAATAAATTTAATTCCCAAGTGTTTCATTTTGACCCTGAACACTGACCTTTGGTCCCAGGAAAACATAATTTTAACTAGAGCACCGTGCTCGTAGAACGCAAACCTCCGCCAACACAAGTTTCCAAATCCAAAAATTTTTTACCTTGGAAAAAAATTTTCCAAGGTCAAAGTCCTGTTAGAAATGTCTTCTCATAGGCTAAATCAGATGTGATCAAATGTCAGGAGTATATATTTAGTTCATGCACTTGAATCGAAGTTTATTGTGGTGTTTTTCTCTCTCAACTTTTTCGCTTTCTGAATTATTTTTCAGGTAATATTCACAGAACATTGGTTATCTCTGCTACGCACAATTTGTCATTGTTTTTTGGCACTGGGAGACAAACAGGCATAAAATTGGAACCTCCATCCAATTTTGGTGGTGAAGGTGAATCCATAACAGAAAAATGAGAGTGACTGAGATACTTTTGATTGAGATATAATGCAAAATGTACACCAAATGGATGCTTCAATATTAAATTCAAATGTCCACAAAATCCACAATCTGGATCAAACTTTATCAGGTGATAATGTGCACCTCACATTAAAATATGAGACTGATTCGGGCACGTTTATTTAAGATATAATGTAAAATATACACTAAATGGGGTTTTCAATGTTAAATTTACATGTAATCTGGATCAGATCTGGATCAAACTTTGTCAGTCAATAAAGGATACCATCTTACATAACGCTGTCAAATATGAAAGAAATTCAATCTTTTTTGACAGAATTATGAATTTTTGAAAATTCGTCCAATGTTAAAGGATAGGGATTTTTCCTGATTTTGACCTCTGACTTTGAAATTTTAATCAGTGTTTGCCTATCAGGATATGAATGCTCTGTAAAAATTTCATAACGATATATGAAAAATTGTGAGTTCCAGGTTGTTCACAAACAAACAGGGGTGAAAACATATACTCCGCCCAACTTCGCTGGTGGAGGTAAAAATATGTGATTTGATTTGCACTAATGATCACCTGCATTCAGCAGCACTTTAACACATTCTGTGTGTTTAGAAGCACAAGCCACATGCAGCGGGGTCCCGTAGTAAAGGTCATACGCCTCCAGACCGGCACCCACTGCAATCAGGAGCTTCACACAGTCCAAGTGTCCTGAAATATAAAACAGAAAACTCCTGACTGATAAAAAGGCAACATACTGTATGTTACTCATCATACAAAGTTATTTTGAGCATTAAAAATCAACATGGAATGTGAAGTCAGTTAGTGTATTCACCACCCATGCAGGCCTCGTGGAGGGGTGAAGCTGTGCGAGAGGTGAGGGCAGGATTTGCTTTGGCACCGTGCTTCAGCAACAGCCTCACACAATCCAAACTGCCAACTGAACAGGCTTCACACAGCGGGGTGCTCCCGTCCACGTTCCTCGCATCCACCTAACACATAACAAAATGCCATAAAAACGCTATAAGCCTATAAAAGGGAATAATGAAATGAGTTGCCTTCCAAGGCCCACAGCTGTTCTGTGCTGTGGTGACCTTGACCTAGTGATGCTGGCTCAGAGCTGGCCGCCCTACTCACCTGGGCCCCAACGTCGAGGAGCAGTTGGACACACTGGACCTGACCTTGGATACAGGCCTCGTGCAGCGGAGTGATGGAGTCCACAGCCACGATGTTCACTGAAGCACCGCTCTGGATGAGGCATTGCAGTTGGGCAGTCTGACCCAGTGAGGCAGCCTTGTGCACCTCTGTTCTCTCCGACCAGCAGCCTGTAACAGATCACGACAAACACAACACAAAAACATCACAATACTGAACAGGAAATGGGTTGTTACATAATAAAAAAAACAGCTCTAGAATCCTAAAACATTGTTAAACGTGTGAATCGTGTCAACCACAGGAACAGCTGCGGAAGATGAGAAGTGATGTTTCAGGTGCAGTTCTCCTACGTTGCCAGATGGTGGCAACAGACATTCTAAGAATTTATTGCATTTCAAAGTGAAATCCCACTATTATCATCATCAATCAACATAAAAAAAATAAACTAGGCAAAAACTGACAAATTTAAATGTAATTTAATCAATAAGCATATAAGCACGACATATTTAACAAAAATCAATTAATTCAATATATTTCAAGATGGAAGATACGTTTGTCTGTCATATGCCTTTGATGATTTATGACTTTTGTTGTCACTAAGCCTCCCTGTATGACATCATAAAGATTAGTCACAGTTTTAAGCAGTAGTGGAGTATTTTCACTGATTGCTGTGCATTACACTATTCTCTTTGTGAGATGACCTGTGTGTTTGACCAGTTATAAGATCAGTACATATGATTATATATGTTCAAGTAGAGATGAGCGAAATAACCTCGTTGCCAGCTCGTCTTACGCAACAACTCGATATGGGTCAGTATTGAGCAATAAGAGCCACATTTTGTACTCACCAATGTCTCCCCAGAAATACGGCTGAGCATTTTCTATTTCCATCCTCCTCGTTGTCGTCGTCGTTCTCACAGCAGAACACAAAATGTTACACAAACAAAAATGTTGGTCGCGAGCGTGGGGGAAGTCACCACCGTGAACCCTGGGATTTGTAGTTTTTAACGACAAACGTTTATTTTGCATCGGGAACACGTTTCACATAGCAGCAATCACAAAAGTGCCGTGAGAAAACGATCAAAGGCAGTCAGTCGCGAGTTTTATGAACAATTTTAAATATTACAATTTTATCCAAAGCCTCAGGTTTATATTTGGAAACAGATTTTTTTAACCAATGAACTTTGTATTTTGTCAGTTCAAAATTTAACTGTGCAATTCTTCAGAAATGCAAATAAAACTCTCTAATTTTTATACATATTGCCTCCATTTGCAGAGCCTGTAGTAACTGGTAAGATCCTGTTTCATACAAATCATCACCTTTACAGCCAATTTTACTCAAAGTGATGATCTCTATTCACATAATCCTTATATTTTAGCTTGTTCAACTACTTATGGGCTGTGAAAACCAAGGGATAATGTATACAATTTGGCTGTAACTCCTAAATGTTAATGCAATATTTTTTGTTAAACCCCTTGATTTACCATTAACTACAACCACATATTGATTCAATTACATTGTAGTTGCGTACAGAAGCAATGTTAGAGAAATCGTGTCGCTGTCCAAATATTTATGGATGTGAAAAATGTGCTGCCATTAATTAAAAAAAAAAAAAGCGTACCTGAGTTTGCTGCAAAACGCACATTTTTGCATCATGCAGCTAAAACATATAGGTCAAGGGGAAAGGTCAACAAGAGTCATAGATACTTTGACAGAAAACCACAGACGGGATCCAAATTCTGCAAGAAAGGATTTCTCACATACAGTAATCATCAATGATAAATGTGCTTTGAGGCTTGATCATGATGTTTTCATATGACCAAATAAAAATAAGACCCTTCTTACAACGCAGACATTTCAAACGAGCCACTTCAGGGCTAAATTTTGCTTTTAACTGCAGAGTTTCTGAAGTGCACGGACATGACTTTGGGACACATTAACCTGTTTTTAAGCATATTTCAAAGTAAACACCAGTCTCTCTTGAAGAGTCATGGGTCAATCTACACTGGAGTGGGATGATCAGAATACTGGAGGTAGCTGCGGATGTGATGGGATGTGTCAAGTTGACCTATGACTTCTGAGGCTCTAGTACCCAGCATCTTCCTGAGGGTGATCCTACAAAGCTGCTGCAGGCTCAGGGGATGACCTATAGGAAGAAGGTGTCGGTCATTACAAACACAACCACATTTTAACATCAGTTTCAATTTGGTTGGTTTGTTGCAGTGCAGCGGTAACCATAAAGCTGCACAGAGTCCATTTACAGTGCAGCAACTTACTTTCATAGAACTTGAGGCAGGTATGAGACGGAGAAGCAGCTGTTGTGTAGTCGACAGGTCTTTTTCCCTGGTTGTCACTTGCATAAACATTGGCACCAAACTGCACCAGCAGGTCAGTCATGTTCACCATGTTAAGCTGTGCTGCGTGGTGCAAAGCCGTCTCATGGAACTTCACTGAATTCACATTGGCACCTGCAGGGACATCAGGACGGTCTTACACTTTGTGCAGATTCACAGAATTAAACGTTGTTTTTAACCATACAAATACGGTAATAAATCATCAGCTTGCTCTTTTCGGACATGTACGTATAATAAGATGGGAACGTAACAGCATGGTACATGGTACAGAGACTCAGCCAAGAAGATCTAAAGGAAAAATGCACCCCAGTACATTTCAGATAGATATATGCGCTGCGATAGACTGCTGTCCTGTCCAGGGTGTACCCTGCATCACACACTATGACTACTGGGTTTGGCTTCAGGTCTGTTCTAGGTCTGTTGGCCATGCTTCCCTACAAAACAGCAAAATACAATTATTAGGCTTTGCAAATTATAATCCCAATGAAGTTATAATGCCAAAAATTTCATAGATCTTCCTGGAGGGGTCATAAGTGACCCCACACAAGTTTGGATTATACTTGCCACACAGATCAGCTGATTCCTGCAAAATTCTATGAACAAATACAGGACAAATAGATCGACAAATTCATGGTAGGAAACGTTTTTCCAATTAAAATTAAAAAATGGTGCACAAATATATATGCCTGGGATCATAAATGATCCCACTTGGTTGCTTGAGGGTTAAGTGGTGTAAGCGGATATAGAAGGTGGATGGATGATATACTGTATGTATACAAAGATGCACAAATGCAGGTTGTCCTACTACTGCACAGGCTCAGCTGGCTGCTGTCCCAATCCTGGGTACTGCTAGGTTGAACTTTCTGCAAAGTCAACTTTAAATAATGAGACTCAGGTGTTTATTGTTGTTAACAGTTCTGTCCATCTCTGTTGCTGCAGGTAGTAAAGTTAAATGTGTAAAGCTACTGCTAACAGATCATTTTCACAAATATTTCACAATAAAAGCATGTCAACATAAATTCATTTGGAGCAGCACAGTAACTTTAGTCCAACAGAAGTTGGAGTTTTCCGGAAACAGGTTTAAACATTTAGTTGAGACACTGCAAATCGATAGAAGCTTTTGTTTTATTCATGACAAAGTACGATAAAGAAGATCGACTCAAAACCACAACAACATCTTTACTAGTTAAATCAACCAGTGCTGAGTCAACAATCAAGCCTTGTTGCAAAAACTCAACAAGAATATGGGTAGTATGAAGATGGAGGTGGCTGGACTTGAGCCATCATCCTGTGCTATCATACTAAGAAATGTTCACTGGTGCTGGTGGTGACTGGAGATTATTTGGGTTGTGAATCTGAGGGTAGATTTTTCTTCTTTTTTTGTGTGTGTGCTTGCAGTTTTGTTGCTGACCTGAAAGCAACAGCTCCTTGACACAGTCCACACGTCCTTTAACACACGCAATGTGAAGCGGTGGACCAAAGTGGACATCATACGCCTCCAGCTGTGCACCACTGGCTATCATCAGCTTCACCACGTCTATGTTACCTGAGCGTAAGGACGGTATAACTCACAGTGAAAAGTTCTGGGAATGTAGGATTAGCTGAACCATGTCCCAGTTCCGCTGTGTTTTTACCTTGGATGCAGGCTTCGTGTAAAGGCGAAGCTGTGAGAGCTGTCAGGGAAGGATTAACTTCAGCGCCATATTCCAAAAGCAGTTTGGCACACTCCAGACTACCAGAGGCACAGGCGTTACAGAGAGGAGTACTGCCATGAATAGTACGTACATCCACCTGCAAGGAAGGAAGACACTTCCTGAACTGCTGTAATGGTGTCGATTCCAACCCACAACCAACCTTCTGACTTTTTTGTGTGTTATAAAATTTTTTTTTTTTTTGTAGTACTACTACCTTTGTTGATTAGAAAAGGCTTATTGACCAGGCCTTCGTGGACAATGCTGTGATCTTTGTAGAATTAATGGATACCCTGATTGCAGCACTTGAGAGGGTGAGATAAGAACTGGAGTCTCTAGATTGAGACTAAGATCCATGCTTTCAATGTCAAAAGTGTTGAACTTGTAGAGACATTTACTAATTGCGGCAGTGACATCAGGGGTGCCAAAAAGGGGAGAATAAGGAGAAAGACTCTAGGGGCCCATGATGACTGACATATAATACTGCCAGAATAATATGGGGGTGACCCAGTAAGATTTCTTTTCATGGGGCCCAAAATCTCTGGTGGCACCCCTGAGTGACATTAATGTCTTTGAATCCTCTGCCGTTATTGCGGTTAACCCCCACCTGTGCTCCAGCCTCCAGCAGTAGCCTGGCACAGTTTGGATGAGCCTGAATGCAAGCTTCATGTAGGGCAGTGATGTTGTCCACCGTCACCATGTTGACCGAAGCTCCAGTTTCTATCAGTTGTTTTAAGTGTAGGGCCCTGCCATGGGACGCTGCTTCATGCAGGGAAGTCCGGTCTGCCCAGAAACCTGCAGACATGTAAGGTGCTTTTTCAAATCCAATACAACTACCGTACCAAAAGTCTACCTGATCTAAACAGGTATTGTGATTGCTCCAGAAGAAACAGGGCTTAAATGTTGACCTGTTAAAGATGTTTTTTTTTTTTTTGTCTCTATCTTGGGGCGGTACTTTTCCACAGACCAGGTTCTAATGGGATAGAACTCGTAATACTTAACAGCATCGCTCCCCGCCCACCCCCCTTTTCTGTTGGAGTTTCCAAAATCTACAGTTTTTAAAGTGGTGACATTGTGCAAAAACTAGCATGCAGAAAACCTCATGCTATAATCAAACTATAAACCTGAAACAACTTTCACAAGAGTTTATATCTGGACTCCTGTTTTTAAAGGTTGTAGGTTACTTTAAACTTTAATATAGCAGCCAGCGACTATTTTCCATGAAGCTAGTGACTTGATGGAATATTGTACATAGAATGATGCAACACTCCCTCTGTGCCATGAACTTTTCTGTTCCCAGTCTGGCTGTGCATGTTGGGTTGCCCAATGTTGCCCCTCCCTGCATTTATAGAGACAGTATTCACCACCCCCACCCCACCTGAGACTGCAGACAGCCACAACTTTCCATAAATGCATACAGAAATCACATTTAGAGGCTAAAACTGTGTTCAACCAAGAACATGGTTGGACTATAAATCATCTGTCTGTTTTTCCCCCTCTTTGAGAACTGTTATATGTGTTGAAAAGCTTCAATACCTGTCATTCTACTCAATACAGAGGGGGTGAGGAAGGGAGGGTCGGAGAGGAGTGGCCGAGGAAGGAAGCTTTGCTTACATAGTGAAATTTGGGGCAAGTGTGACATCTAATGGCAGAAAAATAATTCATAACACCTTTAAAGAAGAGGGTGTTTCTTAATAATAATAATAGTAACAAGAAAACTTGTTTTTTTGCCATCTTACAGAAGAGGTATAACATGACCCCTTTAACTAGAATGCAGTGTGGTTTTTATTACAATCAGCTACAGTGACGTAATCAAAGGAGAAAGCTGTTGTGACGTACTGTTTACTATCAACGCTCCTCCCAACACCATAATCCCAGCAAAAAAAAAAAAAAAACAGGAACGTATTTAAACCTTGATGTCAGCTATGAAAATTGCTCACCGATATCACAAAGAAAGGACCGGCGCGCAGCTGTCACCTCCATACCGAGAAGATAGTAAAAATAAGAGTTGATGACTTGCAGCAATTTCTTCTTTGTGGTGCCATGGCGGCTGGCAAACTACAAACGTTTGCAGTATACCGCCACCAAGCGATATGGAGGACGAAGCAGTACGACTACTACGCAGGAAAAGTTTTTTTTTTCTACGCAATATTACATTTTTAACAGGTCAGCACTTTTTATATGGCTTGAACAAGATTCCTACATGAATGCCTTTACTTTACAAACACTATTAAGCACTGATTCTCCACAACTTACAAGTGACCGAACCATCAATCCTACAAAAATAGAGTTGCAGGCGTCAGGTTAGGTGGTATGTTTGCACCCAGGGGTCTGAATCTATTTCAGTAATCTTACATAACATTTTGTTAATTATAGCAGTGTTTCTCAGGTACAATATTTGAAATAAATTACAAATCAGTACGTTTTATGGCCTGTCTGAAATTCAAGAGTGAAGTTTTACACACAAAATCAAGAGTCCATCACACTTCTGTCAAACACATTTATTCAAAAAGCAACTGTTCTCTCTACACACTTGCTAAAATGTAAGAAAGAGCCGTTTTTTTTTTCCTTTTGAACCTCAAGTGTGTCTGAACTGTTTGAGTCCAATATTAAAAGCTAAAGATACCCCACAGCTCCATTCTTTTTAATACTGCTGAGTACAGTCGGCCCTTCTCAACTGCTAATATTCAATTTTCTGTCAATCTGCTATCAGTGCTCACATCACCCGCTGCTTCTGCATAACAGAACAACTAATAGTGCACCCTCGTCACCAATTTGCACCATGGCAATCAATCATCTTTGTGTTGGCGGTTACTTTGTTTTTTCTCTTCTGATGCTGGATGTGTAAAATTCATGGCTAACTGGTTCTGGTATTGATATGAAAAGAGCCAGTTGCTACACTCAGTCAATACTCTATTTAAGGCCTATCTGGGTGTCAGTTTTAAAGTCGAAGGGGGGAACAGCGCAACTTTACGGCATAACGGCAGTAATATTTATGACCGATATGCACTGACTGCATTTCTGTATCTCGCTTCTGGAATCACGGCCGTCCCCTCCTTAACTCACAAAATAGCCTCGGACTCGTTTAATTTTGTTACCTGACCGGCCTGATTTCATTTCATTCAGAGAAATGTGTAGATGACGGCGCTACAAACATCAACCCGTAAAGCCAACCCACTTAAAAAAAAAAAAAATAGAATGAGAAAAAAGGATAACTGAGGCATAGATTTATTATACATCTAGCAAATACTTTTAGTTCCATTTCATTTGCTGAAGAGTAACATTAAAAATACTATTTATTCCATTTGGTAGGTTTGGCATCTTTGCTCTAGATATCATCATACTGTGTTATAGCGAGACAGAATACATGCAAGATATCAAACAAACTTTAGTGCAACAACCAGAGTCAGATTATTAAAAGGAGAAAAAAAAAAAAAAAAAAAAAAAGAAGCGTAGCGTCAACCGAATCAGATAAAACAAAAAAAATTGCTCTGTCTTGCTGAACCACATCCATCACGTCATTATCAAATATCTAGATGATAAAAGTCCTTGATAAACAAGATGAAAACACCTGGTTCATCAGACAGCACGCGTTTCTGTCATTTTTATTTTAGTAAGATTCATTATCAGCATTTTTGTCCCCCCCACTTGGAATTTCAGTAGTGTTAACGCCGCTTCGACTCTACTCAGGACAATCGCCAAAGATGTCGCCGTCCTTGCGCTTTACGTCCTCAAAATCAAAGTCGGAGCCTGTCATTCTTTTGAAGATGTCCTTGATGTCGTTGCAGGTAGTCTCAAAGTGAGTTGTGGCATCATATGAACGGGAGATGAAAATCTACATGGAGAAGAAACAAAAAAGAAAACTAAGACCCAAGACTTCAAGTGCTGATACGGTTTAAACTCAGCTTGTTGGGCTTCAGACACAAACAGATACTATACGCAGAAAACAGAAATACACAAACTGTGCTCATCACGAATATCCAAGTTTAAGTTATTTGTGTATTCCAAATTTTATGCTCGGACGAAATATACAATATACCCATCTGCCACCTGCTGGACATTTCTGTACTTGTTGCAAAAAGTTAAGTCCTACACAGGCCCTGAGGCCCATCGGACCCGATTAGAGTCTAGGACTTCTGTTGGACGCACACATTACCACAAGGCGGCAACCTGAGCCCACTGGAATTGAAGCCAACGTGGAGTGTAGTACCTTGACTGGCCACTTGAGGCTGACTCCAAAACAGAGCACTTTCCCATAAGACTCCGTGTTAAAATGTCCAACTTTACAGCAGAAATAAAACACATTTACAGAAAAAGTAAGTCCCTTTGGTTGCTCCTTTGTTTTCACTCGGTTTTGCCACAGCAGATCCGAGGTGGATCTGCATGTTGATTTGGCACGTTTTATGCTGGATGCCCTTCCTGATGCAACTCCCCATTACATGGAGAAATGTGGCAGGGGTGGGGTGTGAACCAGGAACCCTTCCGCACTGAAACTAAGCACACTAACCACTTGGCCACCACCCTCTGCTGAAATAAACATTTTTACAGCCTGGTACAAAAAAACAGTTTTGCTCTCTTTCAACAGTTCCAACATCTAAGATGTATTAAGCCATAAAGTTCTGTATAACTGGGGGCGTGGTTGCTTTGAGTGACAGTTGCTGAGAAGAGCGTCTCTGCGTCTTGTCTTTAGCTCAGTGTCCGCTCGATGCGGCTGGTCACGGAGGCTGTGTCTGCTTGTTTGGAGTATTTTATAACAAAACACCTGGAATAACTTGTTGCACGGTGAAACATGCTAACAGACCAGACGTCTCTGTTGCAGTATTTGCACCAAGCGAAATCCTTGTCAGATTGAATGTTATATGCTTTCAGCAGCTGCATGTAGCTTCATCCATTAGATCCACTTAATGTATGATTACTGAGAAAATACGCAGCCCCTAACTATTAATGTCCACAACAAAGTAAACCATTAGGAGAACCACCACACAGTTGACAAAAATAGCAGTTAATGAACACAGAATGGAGGTTAAGTGGCTGGGCCTTTAAGGAGGGGCGTGTTCAGGGGTCTTTCATCACACATAGAGCCACCCACGCACCGCTCCTTTATGCATTAATGAAATCGTCCTTTAGCTTCTGTGAACATGGTGACGTACAGAACATAGCCCATACACTGGCTTCATTTTGGCTCTTTTGGTTCTCTAGTCTGTTTCACCATTTCCCATAATGCCCCTGGTGGTCACCTGCGCTTCCCAGAATGCACCGCGGTCTCAGCAGAGTTCCGCTGTGGCACAGTGCATGTAAACAATGGCAAAGCAAGGATGTGGATGGCGTTAATTTAGCGAGTTCATAGGCGATTATGATGATTTATATGCTCTCCCAAGTTGAGAGGGTTATCTAGAGGAGGTGTAGCACCTGTGATGGACTTCTGCTGTGCCACGATGTTGTCTTATCATCCATACTTCACGAGATGTGTTTACACTGCGAGTGCTGAGCTCCTGACACCGGAACTCTGTTGAAACCGACCTCTCGCTTGAATCACAGACCGCGAGACGGCGCAAGACGGCGCAAGACTCAGAACAGCGAAACACCAAATAGAAAACCACTGGGTGACGTCGCGCAGGCTCCATCCATTATACAGTAGTGCTCAGAATAATAGTAGTGCTATGTGACTAAAAAGATTAATCCAGGTTTTGAGTATATTTCTTATTGTTACATGGGAAACAAGGTACCAGTAGATTCAGTAGATTCTCACAAATCCAACAAGACCAAGCATTCATGATATGCACACTCTTAAGACTATGACACTGGGCTATTAGTAAAAAAAAAAAAAAAGTAGAAAAGGGGGTGTTCACAATAATAGTAGTGTGGCATTCAGTCAGTGAGTTCGTCAATTTTGTGGAACAAACAGGTGTGAATCAGGTGCCCCCTATTTAAAGATGAAGCCAGCACCTGTTGAACATGCTTTTCTCTTTGAAACGCCTGAGGATAATAGGACATTCAAGACATTGTTCAGAAGAACAGCATAGTTTGATTAAAAACTTGATTGGAGAGGGGAAAACTTATACGCAGGTGCAAAAAATTATAGGCTGTTCATCTACAATGATCTCCAATGCTTTAAAATTGACAAAAAAAGAGAGGCGTGGAAGAAAACAGAAAACAACCATCAAAATGGATAGAAGAATAACCAGAATGGCAAAGGCTCACCCACTGATCAGCTCCAGGATGATCAAAGACAGTCTGGAGTTACCTGTAATTGCTGTGACAGTTAGAAGATGCCTGTGTGAAGCTAATTTATTTGCAAGAATCCCCCGCAAAGTCCCTCTGTTAAATAAAAGACGTGCAGAAAAGGTTATAATTTGCCAAAGAACACATCAACTGGCCTAAAGAGAAATGGAGGAATATTTTGTGGAATGATGAGAGTAAAATTGTTCTTTTTGTGTCCAAGGGCCGCAAATAGTTTGTGAGACGACCCCCAAACTCTGAATTCAAGCCACAGTTCATGACATGTTCAAGGATATGCCCAATTTCATAGCCGTAAGAGTGTGCATATCATGAATGCTTGGTCTTGTTGGATTTGTGAGAATCTACTGAATCTACTGGTACCTTGTTTCCCATGTAACAATAAGAAATATACTCAAAACCTGGATTAATCTTTTTAGTCACATAGCACTACTATTATTCTGAACACTACTGTATACACACACACACAGTCTATGGTTACCACACAACATAATGTTAAACATGCGTCGTGCTTACTGCGATGGATTACACCTCTTTACAGACTGTAACTTGACTTTCACATCATAATAAAGTGAAACAAATGTTTTGGAACAGCTGTGAAGCAGTCCAGTTTCACCTCATACTGGCTGTACCTGGCTTTTCTTGCCATCGTCGGTTGGTTCGTACAGGTCTCTAATGCTGACAAATTTTTGTTCGATGGGTTCCAATAACGCCAAAGCTGGCTTGATCTCTGACTCGGGGTCATTTGTCTCCACAGTGGTGCTGGCAATGGCGATGTATTTACCGGTCGCTGCCACGTTGTGTTCGAAGGAGATCATGCAAACATAGATGTCTAAAACAAACAACAACAAAAACAATCTTGAAAATCTGAGGTTTTAAATGTGGAGTCAAATGTTCTTGGTATCAGAGAACTGTACAGAAAACAGGCGGCTTCTACAAACTTCAACTGCTATCAGATGTCTGAACTTCAACATTTACTTAGCCTGCGGTAGGGGTTCACATCTCTCCCTTATAAAAAGGAGTACACATCTAGATACATGGGCTATGACACAATTCAAGAACAATGCTTAATATGGAACGATGCGTTTTGATTCAGTGTGTTGTGATGCATGTAGAAATGCATTTATCATGATAAATTAGAATAAGCTGAAAGTAACGCTGCCTATTTTCAAATTCACGTTAAAAAAATGACACATAGCCAGTACTGTAGGCATTTCCTCCAAGAGAGTTCATTCGGTTCTTAAGGAAGAACTGGGAATGATAAAACTTTCAGCACGATGGGTCTCAAGGCTTCTCACAGCCGATCAGAAACGCACAAGGTTCCAGATGTCCAGGGAGACCGTTTGGCTTTTTGAGGCAGAGTCGGTTAACTCCATGTGACGATTTGTGATCATGGACAAGACCCGAGTCCATCACTTCAAACTGGAGTCCAAACAAGTCGAAATAACAGAAACATGTGCCTCCCACTGAAGAAAGCCAAAGCCATCTCATCTGCTGAAAAGGTCATGGCCTCTGTCTTCTGTTATGATGAAGGCCTCATAATGGTGGACTATCTCCAGAAGGGACAACCCATCAATGGGGCCTATGAGCTTCCCTTTTGTGACAACTGCGGGAGAAAAGCGGTGTGGAATGGTCTGACAAGGTGTTCCGTTTCACCAGGAGAAAGCTCTGGTCCACACATCAAACATTGCAACGGCTGCCATTCATGAATTACTTCAAACTTATTCTGCACCCACCTTAGTCCCCTAATTTGGCTCCTTCAGAGTTCCATCTGTTTCCAAACATGAAAAGCTTTTGCTTCTGCCTACACCCTTATGTGCACATGGGTACATTGTTAAATTGTTTTCTTTGTTATTTTGAGTCTGTGTGTGCTGAATAAATTAATTCATTTAAAAGGCATCTTGCTGAACTCATTATAATACTAATAATGATGTCATATCTACAGTGGATGACTTCCATGAGCTCCAGGATAAGAACTATGAGAAGAGTATTAAAGCATTGCAGCGACACTGTGAAAAAGTCTGTGGATTGTGTTGAAAAATGAAGTGTGACATTAATTTAGTTGTGGTTTCTTCTTAGTCGGGCTCAAATCTTTTCAATCAGCCCTCATATTTGGGAAGGTGAAATAGTTTAGCATGATAGGACTTGCAAGCATCAAACATGCATGTGTGGCTGGTCCAGCTATGAAAACAAGGAACAGAAAAGCTCAGATTCCAACACACAGAGAGCTCACCTTCATTTTCTGCACGCAACTTCATTACGCTACAGAAACCTTTACACATAGAAACAGTTGCTAGCTGCTATATTACTGACATAACATTTTCAAAATATCAGGCTAAATACCAATAATAATACTGCCAATATGACATGCCACTGCGTATGGGAGCTCACCGTGCTTCCTTTTGACCTGACTCTGGGGGATGATGATCTGGCAGGAGGACACGTTGCTGGTGTTGCTGATGGGGTGATTTAAGATGCAGATGACTCTGATCACCTGACCCACTTTCTTGACGAGATGTGGACAGTAGCTGGGGTCACAGATTAGTTGCTTGCACCGAGCGATCTGCGATTCAGCAAGCAAAGGTCAGAGGTCAAGGGTTATTTCAAATCTCTTCCTTAATCCAACATCGGACTTAAGTCTAACATTTTTCTGCACCTGCAGCAAGTGTGTGTGTGAGAAAGAGAGAGATAAGCACAAGTGGTGTTTCTCAATTGAATAAATTATCGATTTTTATAATTTTCTTAAAATGTCCAAATTGTCTGATTTCAGCTCCTTAAATGTGAATATATTCCAATTTATTTTTAGTCCTCTGACAATAAGTGTAATGTTTTTGAGTTGCAGACAAGACATTTGAGGACATCATCTGGGGCTTTGGGAAACAGACATTTTTCACCATTTTATGGACCAAACAACAAACTGATTTATTAATAAAACAAATCAACAGATGAACTGATAACAAGAATCAAGAGGACAGAGTGTAAAGCGCACCTCTCCCTCAGACTTGACGCCCACCACCTTCCCGTTCTCCATGACGATCTCTTCAATGGGTTTGTTCAACATGTACGTCCCACCATAGATTGCACTCAGCCTGAAATGGAGACACACATCATACATACACAGACTCGGTTTGCAAAGTCCACAGATTTCACCAATTTATGAGCCTCTAGAGGGGTAAGTCGGGGTCAGAAAATGGACGCATGCTCACATATTTTAATGCACAAAATATTCCATGCATGAAGCTGGCAGATTTAAAAGCTCTATTGCATCTCACGGCCACGCTGTGTAAATTTGGAAAAGCACACACAAAGAGCGGTTTTAAGAAGGTAGGGTCAATGTGACAGGTGTGTGACTTAACACTGTGTAATTTGTGTACCTTGCAAATGCTTGTGGCAGTTCTCCCAGTCCATACAACGGATAGAGGTAAGGACTCTTTCCATATCTGGCCAGAGACTCGCTATAAAGCTTTATCCTGTTAATTGTTTGGATGCAAGGTTCGTCCAGATAGCTGGAATAAGATGAATAACATTTAAAATGGGAAGAGATGGAAATATTATCACATTAAATTAAGAAGTTGAGAAAAAGTTAAAAAAAAACAAAAACAGCAAAAAGAACTGACTTGTCCGTGCGATGGAGGGCGAGGGAGTGGCCCGTGAAGTCCATCACCTCAGACCCCAAGTTGTATGAGTTAAAAATGTCCCTCATTTTCCTGTTGGGGCTAAAGCCACCGGTGGTTTTGCTGTTGTTTTCGTCATAGTTGGCAATAAATGTCAAGAAATTTCTAAAACGTCGCTTCTCAAATACCCCCATCAGACCTGTCAGAGACGGAAAGTTCAGGCTGCGGGTGGAGCAAGCTAAAATCTAACACACATGACATGCAGAAGAAGTCATTTAAGCATCTGCTGCAGAATTATAAAAGGAGAACAACAACAAAAAACATGGCAACGATCAAATCTACTGTTTTCAATACTTCTTGCTGTTGTACGGAGGAAAAAAGGAGAAAAAAAAAATCTGAATTTAAACAGCGAATAAAAACAGGCCATTAAAGTTGCACAGTTCCTAGATGTGGATACTGAAGATATCACAGCAATTAATTCAGTCGTGTTTGGGGCTGTCTGGAAAAAACCCAACTTTCCTTATTCAAAAATCACTAGTAATATTCTGCCCTTACTACTTGTAGAATGCAGCAGTTTTCTATGTTGGCAGATAGCTCTGGAGGAAATCACTGAAGAACTGAACAAATTGAAAATATGGACTGACCAAAAATAAATTGTCATTAAACTTAAATAAAACTAAACTAATGTTATTTGGGAACTGCACAACAAATGAGCAAGTACAAATATAGATAGATGGGGTGTAAATTGAAAGGGTTAATGAAAATACATTTCTTGGGGAATAATAATGGATGAAAAATTCAGGTGGAAACCACACATAAAAAAAAAAAACCACAAAACACAAATTATCAAGAAGCATTCTAGTGTTTATATAATAAAAAAAGCAAAACATGTTCTGGGTCACAAATCACTCTGCACTTATTTATTTTATGTTCAAAATAAACCTTCAAATAGTTCAACAGTAAACATCCAGGAGTCACCAGGTAAGTTTGAGACTGTGAGGATCACTGTGAAACTACAATATATAAATAAAAATAAATGAAAAAAAATTACAATTTGTAATGCATTTGACTTTTTCACGTCAACAAACGCTGAGTCATTAATTATTATACTGAACACAAATGCACACAAACATACTGAGATGCAAACTGCTTAATGCTAATTTTAACATTGAAAACGCCATAGACATGCTAACATGTTAGCATCACTCCTGTTTTTAAGTTATAAAATACATCAACTGTTTCAGAAGACCATAACAGGTTAGTTTAACATAAAAAGGTATTACTCATAGACATATTCTGTTTAAGAATTAGCAGGGAAAAACGAAGCAAATGTGAAATAAAAGCCAATAGCTTTGCTTCAAGGGCCCCTTGCTGCCCAACAAGATGCCTGATGGGGAAAAAAAGAAGAAATCCACCAAAAAGCGGACATTTTTCATCCCTGTTCACAGTGCCGATAATAATCCAAAATGCAACAGCACACCAAGCCTTTTCTGGAGCAAACAAATGTAACGTACAAGAGCAAAGCCTTTCACATGACCTGAATTCAACTGAGCATCACTTCACTCGAAAGACAAAAAGTACTCATCTAATTTGTGTGTAAATACAATAGAAGTAAAGCAATTTTTTTCCAGGCAGAACTACAATAAGACACGAAGCAGAGTTTAAGTCAAACAAACAAATATTCCCACGTTCTGACGACGTTCATTCAGTAAATCTTCACTGCGCCTTGTCCCGTGACTTACCTGATGACAGAGCTTCAACCTCATTAGAAGGAACTTTGTGGATTTTGCCAGCTTTGTACACGTAACTTCCCTCAACCACTTTGAAATCCAAGTAGCGAGTCACTTTTGTGTACACCAGCATGGTAGCCAGTTGCCCTGAGAGAAGACGAATTTAAACATCATCTACATATATCAAAACATAACACCCTACACTGGTTATATTTCTGAAAACATTCACACAGAACCAAAAAAATAAAAAATGCAATTACTGTCATCACAGCCACAAACTGTAAAAATAAAAATGAACATCAGGTTTTCAAATTTCCAATAATCCTTTAACTAATAAGGTGTGACGAAAGCTTATGGAAAAATAACCAAATCTAAGATAAAACTAATATTTCGGCAAAATTACATTATTCAGCATGCCTTATTTGAAATGTTACAAAAAGTAAAACATATGCACGATCCAGATCTTGTAAAATTATAACTAAATACTAGGATGCAGAAAAAAAAGCTCATTACATCCTCATGCAGCATCATTTCTAACTATTCCAACTGATTATGTGAATCAGCATCAGACTTTGCCAAACACGGACCAAGGTGTCATTATTTACGGGAATTATTTCATATTTATGTTACAGCATTTATGCCATGAGCTTGAAGTGTCTTACCACTGGCCATGAGGAATTTCGGGACGAGGTCCACATTCCAGTCCCGACCTCTCCCCATAGAGTCCGGAGGGCTGCCAGGAAGATTGAAGTGTTTGTAGACCTGCAAGGACAAAACATTAGACCTGCAGGTTACAATAGTGACAAGAATTTACAGAAGCCAGCTTCAATTCTGTCGGTATTATTACATATTGACAGGTGGGAAGATACATCGTTAGTACAATATTTATGTTGATTAATGCCGTCACATCCACCTGTAGAGATCAGAGCAGATTAACTGTACAACCTCATACATTATTATTTGAAACTGAACTGAACTGCAGTAAAACTGAAATTCAACTCAATGTTATGAAGCTGAATTCATTTGCTTTGAAACTGTTTGAAATTCTTTTCCACCTCTGGATAATTTCCTGAGCTGGCATCCCAACACATGCGGCATGATGTCCCAGACTCCCAGGACCAGAGGCTGGATTCTCTGCTTTGTAATAATCTTATAATGCATATAAGGAGACACACTTCACGTATACAAGCGAGACACAACTGTATGTGTATGATGCATTCAAATGCAGCTCATAAACCAATCAGTGCTGACTTCAATGACCATAAAGTATGTAAAGTTTCTATTTTTTTCCTCTTTTTCTTTTAACATCCATCCAAGTCTATTAAGGAGCTAAAGTATATTGTATTGACTTATTTTAAATTTGTACTTTGCTTGACTAATTTGGTGCAAACAATAAATATCTTATGCAAAAACCCATTATGTTTTATAGGCTGATCTTAAAAAGTCCATGAAAAAAAAATCAAAATTAAACTATGGAATATTATTAATTTGTCCAATTACTTACAGCCGCTGAAAATAGAGTGACTGTGTATAAAAATGGCTGTAATTCTTACATGGTTAATGTGATATCTTCATTAAACCACTTGAGTTAAAGTCGAACAGCGTTTCGAAGAATGTGCTTGATATCAAAATGGTGTCCAAACTGTATGTTGGACACTTCCACGTCATTAAATGTCAAGACCATCAAAAACAGTCAGAGACAGCAACTCACAAAGACCCAGAGACAAACACTAATATGTGAAGGCTGAAAACGTAGTTTTAAAAACTTATTTCTTGCCGTTTTTATTTATCATTTCTTAAGTTTTGTTTTCTATGACAGCAGTCATGCCAGTTCCTGTTTGACAATATATTTCACACAACTGCAACCTGTTATTTAAAGTAGGTCCCACAACAAAGAACAAAACCAGGAACAAATGTGTCAATTAACTCTCATTTAAAAGGTGAAAACTGTAACGTGAAGTCAACTCACATCTTCCAGAGGGGTGATGGAAGCACTCTCTCCTCCATAGTAACTATTCCGGTCCATGTGCAGAACCTTCTTCTCCTGCACAGACATGATGCCTGACAGAATGCATTCCTGATGGGAGGAAACGACACATGTGTGGAAATACATTAAAAACACATAAAACAAAGAAATCTTCCTTTTCCTTTGGAAAGACGAGATGGGAAAAGGTTGTGTTCCTGTGCTGTTCCATGACTGCTGCAAAACTCACAATATCTCCCCGCTTTATAAACAGTAGACATCAGCCCCAACCAGTCCCAGCAGAGGACTGCCCCTCCCTGGGCCTGGTTCTGCTGGAGGTTTCTTCCTGTTAAAAGGGAGTTTTTCCTTCCCACTGTAGCCAAGTGCTTGCTCACAGGGGGTCGTTTTTGACCGTTGGGGTTTTACATAATTATTGTATGGCCTTGCCTTACAATATAAAGCGCCTTGGGGCAACTGTTTGTTGTGATTTGGCGCTATATAAAAAAATTGATTGAATTGATTGATAGACATGCAACAGGATTTTTTGTTTTTCAGTTTGTCATACCTGAATAATCACTATTTATTTATTTTTTTCCTTCAGAGCAGGTAGGTAACTTGTACTGGTCAAGACGATACATGTGTAAAACAGCTGAACATTCAATTAAATACAATTGGTTTAATAGTTGCATTCATCATCTGATTAGTCAATTAATCAATAGGATAATCACTGGATTCATTGATTAACAAAATAAGTGTTTGCTGCAGCAGCTAATTTTTTTATTAATTTTTGTTTTCAGTTCTGCTTTGTTGTAGTTTGGTGCACAAATGCAGAACTGCCCCTTATAGGTCTCTCCACAAGTGTTTATAACCCACAAAATATACTAAATTATGCAGACAAAAGGTTCACTATTGGGTACGAGAGAACACTTCTGTTGTGTCACTGTGAGCTTTCAGGTGTCATGTGACTGAAGCAGACCTACGTGGTGCTTATATAAATATAGGCTCTGGAGGCAAAAAACAGTGGATTATGTTATTTTTGGAGTGTTTATCTATGATAAACAAGCATTTACTAGCAGAAATGTAAAAGTCTTCACAAAAAAAGTACAGAGACGGTATTCATTTTTAAAAAGTCAATACATAAAAGTAAACATTTTAAAAGCAAAGCACCTGGTGACCACGATGGGGCAGAGCAGAAAACCGCTGCTGGACAGCAGAGATTATCCTTCAGTCACCATCTCATAATTTTTTGCGTAGATTAATTAAGAGATTGATCTGATTTTAGGCTTTTTTGCATCATAAAGAACTTGAGCTTCTACAATAAACTAACCAACTGGAGGCGATTTAACACTGTGTGCAAAACTCCTGTCTGTGTTCTGCGCACCCTTGAGAGAAAGATGGTGTATTCATGCAACTTCATGTCAAACGTCAAATCAAATCAATTTTATTTATATAGCGCCAAATCACAACAAACAGTTGCCCCAAGGCGCCTTATGTTGTAAGGCAAGGCCATACAATAATTACGGAAAAACCCCAACGGTCAAAACGACCCCCTGTGAGCAAGCACTTGGCAACAGTGGGAAGGAAAAACTCCCTTTTAACAGGAAGAAACCTCCAGCAGAACCAGGCTCAGGGAGGGGCAGTCTTCTGCTGGGACTGGTTGGGGCTGAGGGAGAGAACCAGGAAAAAGACATGCTGTGGAGGGGAGCAGAGATCAATCACTAATGATTAAATGCAGAGTGGTGCATACAGAGCAAAAAGAGAAAGAAACACTCAGTGCATCATGGGAACCCCCCAGCAGTCTAAGTCTATAGCAGCATAACTAAGGGATGGTTCAGGGTCACCTGATCCAGCCCTAACTATAAGCTTTAGCAAAAAGGAAAGTTTTAAGCCTAATCTTAAAAGTAGAGAGGGTGTCTATCTCCCTGATCCGAATTGGGAGCTGGTTCCACAGGAGAGGAGCCTGAAAGCTGAAGGCTCTGCCTCCCATTCTACTCTTACAAACCCTAGGAACTACAAGTAAGCCTGCAGTCTGAGAGCGAAGCGCTCTATTGGGGTGATATGGTACTATGAGGTCCCTAAGATAAGATGGGACCTGATTATTCAAAACCTTATAAGTAAGAAGAAGAATTTTAAATTCTATTCTAGAATTAACAGGAAGCCAATGAAGAGAGGCCAATATGGGTGAGATATGCTCTCTCCTTCTAGTCCCCGTCAGTACTCTAGCTGCAGCATTTTGAATTAACTGAAGGCTTTTTAGGGAACTTTTAGGACAACCTGATAATAATGAATTACAACAGTCCAGCCTAGAGGAAATAAATGCATGAATTAGTTTTTCAGCATCACTCTGAGACAAGACCTTTCTAATTTTAGAGATATTGCGCAAATGCAAAAAAGCAGTCCTACATATTTGTTTAATATGCGCATTGAATGACATATCCTGATCAAAAATGACTCCAAGATTTCTCACAGTATTACTAGAGGTCAGGGTAATGCCATCCAGAGTAAGGATCTGGTTAGACACCATGTTTCTAAGATTTGTGGGGCCAAGTACAATAACTTCAGTTTTATCTGAGTTTAAAAGCAGGAAATTAGAGGTCATCCATGTCTTTATGTCTGTAAGACAATCCTGCAGTTTAGGTAATTGGTGTGTGTCCTCTGGCTTCATGGATAGATAAAGCTGGGTATCATCTGCGTAACAATGAAAATTTAAGCAATGCTGTCTAATAATACTGCCAAAGGGAAACATGTATAAAGTGAATAAAATTGGTCCTAGCACAGAACCTAACGAATCAAAGGGGGAAGCCGTTAGTTACATGACAACAGTAAATTACACCGAGGAACAAGCTGAGCGGATTCCATTTTAATTACTGTGAACACACCCCACCTCCCGCCTTCAGAGCTGCCCTTCAAGTGCTGTCAGTTCAGATTGGAGAGTACTTTCACTTCCTCCTCCTCTGAGGAGCCCCACCCAACTGTGGTCTGAAGCGACACCCTGTCTACAACAAACTTCAGCTCTGGTTCCATGCCAGCTATATTAAAGCACCACGGTGCAGAGATGTTTTTTCAGATCAGGAAACTGTACGAATGCAACGCCTTGAGCTTGACAGGAAAAGTTTCCCTGTGTTGCAGTAAAGTTATCACAAGGTTTCCATATAATCCTTAACCCATGTGTAATTGACATCAAGCCAGGCAGCTGGCCAGTACTGTAATCTTCTCTGCAAAAATATGGTTAAAGCAGAGAAACTTCATTCTCCAGTAAGCAAATATCTAGAAAAGGGAAATGGCTTCCTAACAGGCAAGTTCTGACAGTGCCTGCATGAAGTGCAACTTTAATAAAATTCAATATTAAAAGTACATTAAAGCTGTCTAATCATAATGAGATTTCACTTAAAGCTGCCTATTTTTTAAACAATTAAGGTCATAAAAAAGGTTGCCTTTGGCATGACCACATGGATTAAAAATACAAGACGGTGGAAACCATGACACACTTTCTGTAATGACATCATATATGGAGGGCTTTTACCAGACGTAAAATTAAACCCCGATATAGGCAACAGACACAGCGAGTAAACCAGAGATGATGGGAAGAACTCAGGATCAAATCTGGACATATTGCACACAAAGGTTTTGTTGGAAATCTGCTAGATATTTAAGACACAACTCATACAGGAACCTTTAGCCTACGCTTCCTCCATGCCAGCTACAGGCTCTCACAGGACAAACTCACAGGATTTGACGTCCATCCAAAACAAATACTTTACCAGCAATACAACTATCTGCAACTTTACAATAAAGTACATGCCTTCGGCTGCTCCCTTGACTGCACTCGGCGTCACCACAGCAGGTCTGTGGTGGATCTGAATGCTGATTTGATGCATGTTTTACTGCGGATGCCCTTCCTAACGGAACTCCATATTACATGGAGAAAAGGCACGAATGGGTTTGAACCGGGAACCTACCACACTGGAAATAAGCATATTTACCCGCTTGGCCACCACCCCTGCAGCTGCAATTTTACAATATACCACATAAATAAAAAGGTGCTTCATAATAACTGTATTAGTTTTCTGGAAAATCACCTTTATTCTTGGTTCAATTAAAAATGGCTGCAAAAAGTAACTTTGGGGTACAAACAAATGTCAGAACAACAACTGACAATTGTCAAATTGTGTATTTTGGCTAAAATTTTATTGGGGTCACATTTCACATAAATGGACAGTTCTGATCAAAATATTGGGATTTAAACCATAAAGTAATATTTGTTCGTTGTGTATTTTTTCAGTGTCAAAATCACATTATCGATACTTTAAAGCAATTTCTAAATTAAAAATTAAATGAAGCAAAAAAAATGGTCATTCACTGCAGAAGTACTATTAAAAAATGATATATGTCAAGAGTATAACAGCAGCAAAGTATTTAATGCAACAATACATTTTAAAGTGTTTATATATATTATATATATATATATATATATAAATAAATGGGTCATTTTCCCACACACAATCTCCGTGTTTTTCTGGTGAGACCTGGCAACACAGTGTTTGACACACGGTCCAAACTAATCCCCTAAACAGGATTAATTCTCCATTCCACATAATGGGGCTTTATTTATTATAACACAATTAAAATCTGATTATTTTTAAAACGATACTATGTAATTCTCCAATCGCAAACAAGTACAGAACGAAAACTTAAAAGCTCTTCACTAAGACACACTAAAACAATAAACCACAGTGTTAAAGATCGAGTGACCTGGCAAAAAAGACTACTGTAACCACGCCACTAAGCGGACTAACTAACCGACAAACGTCCAGATAAGAACAGCAAACTAGCCGTCTTTTTGATTTCTGCGCTCAAATTTCAGTGCGTGTTTACTTTCAACTCTATGGTGCTTCAACATCAAGAGACAAGAAATACGACTACATCCGGCTGGGAAATAAAACAGCGTCTGCATCCGACTTGCCGCTGTTTTATAGTTAATCGCAACGCAAATTATATATATATATATATATATATATATATATATATATATATATATATATATATATATATATATATATATATATATGTGTGTGTGTGTGTTTGTGTGTATTTAAACAGAACAGGCAGTATAAAAAATATTTACACAGAAATTGTTGAATATCTATCAAAATAGTCATCCACCTTCCCGGTGCAAAAAAAAAAGAAAAAAAGAAAAATAAATAATAATAATAATAATAATAATAATAATAATAAAAACATGCATTTATCAAAGAAATACACTATATACAAATGTAAGGTTTTGGCTAAAATGAGATAAAAAAAAAACATTGGCCACTATGTCCAATTTTATTTTTGTTCTCTAATAATACACCAAAAATAATCTGGTGAGAGAAATATTTTATATTCATTCAAGTACATTTTTTAAACATAGTTACGTGGTCGTTATTTTATTTACGTAGGATCTGAATGTTGTTGAAAATAAAAATAAAAAAGTTCATAGCCCTCTGAACACAACTGCTTGATTTACTATGTTAGTATAGTACTTCTGCACCAGTGGCATAAAAAGGTCTTAAACAACTCCATGTTACTTTTATTGCCAAACAAAAACAACAACAAAAATCAATCAATCTGCAAATATTTGCAGTAGTTTGACTATTCAGTCTGGAAACCGTGTGCTGGAATTCCCGTAAAGGTGGAATTAAACCCGCACTGAAATTTGAAGTGCGACTAGCTTGAGCGCGGTAGATAACCGGCTAGTAAACAGCAAACCTTACAGCAGACAGTTTCGCGTTTACGTTACATTAAATATTGATATATAGTTTTTCGAAGTTTTAGGCGACTCATACTGCTAACACGTAGTTTCCCAGTAGCAGTTCTTCCTCACCGTGAGTCCGGTTCCCAGGACAATAACGTCGTATTCTTCATTCATTTTTCCAAAATGTTAACTCCTCCGGCCCTGCGTGTCGAGAAAAGAAAGGCAGCAACTTTGCAGAGCTGGAAAAGAGACGCGCTGCGAGTCAACCAAGTGAAGTTACACTCGAAGCCCAAATGCTCGACACAGTATCGGCCGTTCGAAGCCGAGGTGTCGACTCTGCATGAGCCGTACGGAAACAGGAAGTGTAGTCGCATTGGCAGCGACGAACCACGTGACAAGGAAGCTTCATTACGTCATGTAGAACATTCTAGCCTTTTAGCATAGACAGTCTAGGTTCTAGCCGTTCTAGGTTGCAGGACCCACCTTTCTGATCAGGAATCTGGTTTCAGAAGGGGAAGCATGGACTCCCATTTCCGTCGTAGAAAAATGCTTGTGGTCATAACGCAATGCTGAAATATGCCTTCCATCTTTGAATTTGTCCAAGGTCTGTGTCCCAAGAATGTTCCCTGTGAATTTGAAGAGCCTGGCAGTAATAGGACTGGAGTTACAGACAGATGGATGCAAGGCCTTTGCAATACCGATGGCCATATTTTGGTCTAGAGTAAAAATTATAGCATAAAAAGTTTCAAATTTTACTTTAAAAATCAATCAATCTGCAAATTTTTGTAGTAGTTTGACTATTCAGGGTCACGGGCGCTCCGGAAACTGTCAGTGGCACAATCTAGAACAACAAATTGGGGGGATAAAGTGCGAGGCCCGCAAGGCCGAAGCCCATAGGCCGGGGATCTGGGGGCCGCTTTAGGCCCCCAGAAGCCAATGGTTTCTAGATAAGCTCAGATGCATTCTGAGCATCCAGAACAGCAATTTTAATGTTTTGAGAAGACCATAAAGTGGACACTATTTGACTTATACAATTTGAAACTGTGGATATAAGTACTTTATTCTGAGAATAGCCAGCATTGATTTTATTAACATCCTGGTGTAAATAAGGTATCACCACATGTGTAGAACTCAATAAGAATGATAGGTTGAGTTTTAAAAAACAACTGCAATGTGGTAAAATGTATTCATAAATATGAAAGAACGGGGTGTTAATAATTATTAACTATCGCATACTGTATTTTTTTCCTCAAGATTTGTTTTTGCATAAGTTTGAAAAAACAACAGATCATAAGTTTAAGATAAATTACTTATCATGAATTTAATTTTCGAAGTGGCACTAATGACAACACTCATACTGAACATAATTTCGCTTGCATAGACTGATTTTGGAGATCAAGCAATAATTGCAGATGGGCTTTCTGAGGTCCCAGATAGCTTTTCTGATTTCCTTTTCTAACTTTCAGAATTTAGTAAATTAGCATATGGTCCATTGATACTTATGTGTAGACACTAGTCCCTAGAGGCAACTATTTTTGGTTTCAAATCTGGGCAAATGCAGTCCCAGAAAATTCAGAATGTGACAAACAAGAAACAGGTGTTGGAAACAAGTCAATGCTGCTAAAAATACAAACTTGCAGGAACAAAGATACTATTCTGTCATGGTTTTGCACATAAGACTGGCATAGCATGTTTCAAGTACACAAATATGTCAGAAGGTGGGGGGGGCATACCATATTCTGTCCCCCCTGGTTGAAAATGTGGGAGGGACATGTCCCCCCTATCCCCCACCAAATTGCGCCCGTGGACACAGTAATACCTCAAACACACCAAGCGCAGATCTGTGATGATGCGTAAGTGACGTATTTGTGTTCCGTCCTTTGTGGCGTGTACCAGAAGCATAATACATTGTGCTGCTAGTTTTTCAGAGATATTTGCTTCTACCTGTTTCCACCTCAACATTGACACTCGATAGTGACATATTTTTTAAACCTTGATTTCCAGAAAAGTAAGATAAAACACCATTAAAATTGGTTAAAAGTAGACATAGTATAAAAATACCTGAAAAGCACAAAATAGTAAATTAGCTTGGTGTAATCAAATTATATTGTACCTTTTAACTGATAGTACTCACCTCCCATTCTTATACTACCTGCAGGGTCAATCCATGCCTTCTCGTCTTTGTAGAAACAGCTTAAGATATTGTACAACCCCTTGTATTTTTCGACTTCCAGTATAACCAATTCACTGTCTACCATTACCACGTCTTCTGGTTTGGTGCCACCAGTTATGGCTTGTTGTTGTTTTAGGGATGAGAGAAGTTGACAGGAAAAACTCACAAATATATGAGTATTTAAAGTGAAGCAGAGCATAGATATGCTGCTGAAACATGCCATTAGTGCTGATGAGCTAGCAAGTATCAACTATAACGGTGGCTATCAGGTCCATCCAGGATGCAGAAGGAGCGCAGACAAATCTGGTGTGTTTATGGAGTAACTTCAAAACCACTCACATGTTGAGAGAGAGAATGAAGAGTGTCTGCACACAGAATCCTTTCTGCTGAGTTTGGTGCCGAGTTTTCCCAAGCAGCGCCTTGTGTCCGTCAGTGAGAAGTCGGCACCAGTCAACGCTCAAAAATACACAGCTACAGATACGATGTCATGATTTATTACATTCTCCACAACCATTCAGCCCAGTTACAACAAGAACCGACTGAGTGCATGCACACAAACAAATGCGTGTGTGCGCTCCGTGTGATTGCAGTATACACACAGTTTATTTACAATGTGTCTGGTGAACATCTTTCAAACACTCGCACCACATCCGGCTTCTTAGCAAGCTGTCGTGCAGTTGTACCAGATGCATCTTCTGTGTCCTGCAATCCGAGGTGCAACAGAGTCCAGACTGCATCTGCATGCTGCCCAATGCATGCCATATGGAGCGCTGGGGGGTGGGGTGGGGCAGAAGTTAACACAACCTTTAGACTGTTAACTGTCATCTACTACTATAAGCAACAGGTTGACCAACATTATGTCCCAAGTTTCTTGAATTGGAGTAATATCGCCACCTGGTACACATTTACCTTTAATGCAGGTACAAAATAATTAATGTAGGTAAAATACAATTTCATCAAGAGCTCTAGTTTATGCATATTTTGTATGATCGGTGAACATTTGAGGAATGACTGCTCATTTTGTTGTGTTCCTATCATTATTTGCATTTCATTTCCTGTGCAGCTGAAGTGTGATTATTTCTACGTACCAGTTCTTCCTTTTTTATCCCGAGCATAAAGATCTCCTCCCAAGTCCAGCAGTGTTTTGACAGTGGAGGTGTGGCCCTCCTATAAAAAAAAACACAAGAAAACATAAAGTCACTCCTGAAATGTGTATATATGGCTATAATAGATAAATTCTGTCCCAAGGAAGAAGATTTGTTCCAAAAATCAGCGCTAACCTTTGAGGCATAATGCAGGGCCGTGAGCTGGATGTCAGTCGCCGTCTGATTCACATCTACTTTGAGTTCTCGCACCAGGAACTGCAGTGCCTCCTCCTGGCCGGTGACTGCAGCCTGATGCAGCGGCTGAGTGCCGACTGTGTCCGCTGCAGTTGGACAAGCCTGCAGGTAAACACAGTTCAGGTCATCACTGTGCTGTTCGCAAAGTTCGGGACAGTACTGAGAAGGAGACGCTCTCTACCTGGTGTTTCTCTAAAAGCAGCCTGGCGATGGAGATGTGCCCATTTCTGACGGCGTCCATGAACGGCGTGACTCCACAGCTGTCGGTGCTGTCTGGAGCGTAGTCACATCTAGAAGCAGGACGGTGAAAATCATTAAGTGGGAGAGAGCCGTAAAGTCACGTGTGTCCGAGGCAAAGATCAGCACAAGTCGAGAAAGGTCAAAGTCATGCCACTCAAATGGTCAATGGACTCCATTTCTATAGTGCTTTTCCTTGTAGTGCAGAAGTTTAAAGAGCTTTACAGTGATGCCTCACATTCACACACATAACAATACTGGTGTGCTTCCATGCAAGATGCTCAACTGTGTACCAGGACTCACTAGGGAAGGACCTCGCTCAATGGACCTTAGTGATTTTCCTGTCTGACTGGGAATCGAACCACATTTCTAACTTCTAGACCATTACCTCCTCATTTTGCTATTTTCAGGAACTCGGCAGGCCTCCCTGCACTTAACGTGGCCCATGCAGACTCAACGGAACGCACTGTCCAGTTTTTATTCTGTGCATGAACAAATGACTCCAAGATTTCGGGGAGGTGACGGTCTAGTGGTTAAGCGTTGGGCTTGAGACCAGAGGATCCTCAGTTCAAATTTTCAGCCTGACTGGAAAATCACTAACGGCCCTTGGGCAAGGTCCTTAATCCCCTAGTTGCTGCTGGTGTGTAGTGAGTACCTTGTATGGCAGCACCCTCACATCGGGGTGAATGTGAGGCATTATTGTAAACCGCTTTGAGCGTCGATGCAGATGGAAAAGCGCTACATAAATGCAGTCCATTTACCAATTATATGTCAAGAATGCATTAAATTCAGCCAGAGCTACATCGAGTTGCTGAGGCGTCTGGAAGTTTACCAATGTCTAGCAACAATTGGCTTTTCCTGACTTTTGCGAAGAAATGTGTCTGCTCGGAGGACTTGGTCTTGAAACTGGTTTTGGAAATCAGCCACCATGTGTTGAGTTGAAACTCAGCACCAAACCCCAGGTGTAAAAACCAGCTGAGCGCCCCCTTGCTGCCATCCAGTTGTTGGCGTGGTACTGAAAACTGAGTGCATTAGAAATTTCTGCCTACCTCTCAAGCAAGATCCTCATGACCTCCTCACATCCGTGCATGGCTGGATGGTGAACAGAAACAACAGGAATTATCTGATGGTACCCAAGCTTTTTCATCCAACCATATTCAATGAGATCTGAGTCTGTTTCACCTGCAGTGTGTAACGGTGTCCTGTGCGTCTTGCTTGCCGTCCTCCAGACTTCAGGAGCGACCAGGAGCAGGTGCTGTATGACCAGAGGATCACCCTCCCTACAGGCGATGTGAAAGGAGTTCCAACCATCCTTGTTGTGTAGGGTGGGGTCGGCGCTGTGGCTCAGTAGCTCCTGAATCACGCCGAGGTTCCTCCGGGTGCAAGCCATCATCAGGGGAGTCCTGATGGACAAGACGTGACAAACATTTATGAAGCCAGTTTTCTCATTCAATGATAAGAAAAACAATCAATAATCTCAAAACATTATTATTAAAAAAAATCCAGTCTGCAAAATTATTATGGCATTCTGGCTACAAACTATATTTGTTTTTAAAGATGTCATGACATAATAATATTGTGTAACAATATAATATCACAATAACACAATATAACACTAGAGCACTGCACTCACAGAGCGCAAACCTCCGTCGACGCTAGTTTCCAAGTCCACAAATTTTTACCTTGGAAAAAATTTCGTGGTCAAAGTCTTGTTAGAAGTAAATAAGCTAAAATATCATACAAAATATGGATCAGAAGGGTTTTTCAATGTTAAAATCAAATAACTGCTAAATCTGCTATTCAGATCAAATTTAGTCTATTCAATGAGAGTGCCATTTTGCACCTCATTGTCACAAATAAGAGTGATTGAGGCACTTCTGATTGAGATATAATTCAAAATGTACACCAAATGTACATCAAATTTTCAATATTAAATTAAAATGTCCATAAAATCCACAATCCGGTGTTGCTGACTGAACGGTCCGCCCCTAAAAATCGGTCCACCTTTTGCATGCCACATTTCAGACCACAGCAGCACGTCTGAAATGGAGTCTCTTCACCCAAATCAATCAAAGGGATTAATGGGATTATTAACCATCAGATGATAAAGGTAAAACCCCTTAAATCATTCTAAAGTCAGTTTTAAGCAGAAACGAGGCGAAATTCCGTGACGCGTTGAAATGTCCGACGCGCAATGAACGCATCAGCTAGCGGCTCTGTGCTCTGATCGCTTCCGCTGCCTTTTCTGATGAAATAATGCTGAATTTATGTGGAAATGATTGTTGTACAAAAGCTTCAGATATCTGTCGCTGAGATAGATGGCTGGTGTGCAGTTTGGGGCAGAAACTAGGTGTGAATCTGTGAACCGCGTCATCAGGGGGGACCGATTTTTAGGGGGACTGTTCGGTCTCCAACACCGGATCAGATCTGGATCAAACTTTGTCAGGTGATAGTGAGTGCCGGTCTGCACCTCACTTTCAAATAGATTTATTAATTTGCACCAGACAGTGGGGCACGTTTGATGAAGATATAATGTAAAATATACAGTAAATGGGGTTTTCAGTGTTAAATTTAAATGGTCACAAAATCTGTAATCTGGATCAGATCTGGATTAAATGTTGTCAGTCAATAAAGGATACCATCCTACATAACAATCTCAAATATGAAAGAAATTTGATCTTTTTTGAATGTTATGCATTTTTGAAAATTTGTTCAATGTTAAAGATAGCAGTTTTTCCAATTTTCCAAGATTTTTCCTGACTTTGACCTATGACTGACAATTCAATCCCTTCTTGCCTATCAGGATATGAATCTTCAGTAAAACTGTCATAACGATACAGTATATGAAAAATTGTGGGCTCTAGGCTATTCACAAACACAAATGGGCGAAAACAACCTCCATCAAGTGTTCTTTACATTTTACAGACACAAATTAAGTGTTGTTTTCTATGTTTTATTACATGCTGATTCTATTCCAAGTCCCAACCACAATTATATTTATTTCATTTTTTGGCATATCTATTTTTTAATTAGACATCAAACAATAAAAGTGTGCACAACTTGGTGCTTTTACTTTTAAAACACAGAGTGAAGCCAAAGAAACTCCAGACATCGGGGTGACTCATCTTTTAAAAACGTGACTTTCACGCAGCAGATATATTTAGAAAAGTAATTAGTTATGTTGTACTTTAATCTCTACATTTAGGTTGAAGAAAGGAAAAAAAAAAAAATCTCTCCTTCGAGCCGGATTCGAACCAGCGACCTAAGGATTTCAGCATTGAACCTCTACAGTCCTCCGCTCTACCAACTGAGCTATCGAAGGGAACTGATGTCCTAACCCAGATGTGGTCTATATAAACTGGACAGTGGGCGCTAGCAGCTCATATATTTTAGAAACAAATTTTTGTATTTTTTCTGGGACGGTTCTCGTTATTAGTAGTCTTCCTCACCAGTCAGCTTTCTTTAAACTGTCCACTTTAGCTCCTTCTCGGAGCAGATAGCTCACGCAGGCCTGGTGGCTCATCGACGCCGCTTCGTGCAGCGGCCGCTTGTAGTCGCTGTTGTACACCTCCACGTCCACGCCGATCTGCTTTACCAGATAATCTACGACGTCCAGGTGTCCGTGTCTGGCGGCGTAGTGCAGCAGCGTGTCCCCGGAGCGGCCGAAATGTGCAACCCTGACTGTCTGAGTCCATCCGCACGATCGTATCTGTCTGTCCAAAGAGTCCAGCTGTCCCTCCTGAGTGAGTTTCACCAGCTGCTTTGACGCTTTTTCGTCCATGTTGCTTAAAATGTGACCAGCAGACACTCCGAAGTATTTGAAATCATGCTGGCTTGTTTACCAGCGCTCTTATTTTGCCAAATATATCGTGGCCAACCGTGATCACACACATTGTCTTTGTAACATATGTGTTCTTGAATTAATTTTACTGTTAGCACTTTAAAACTGCTTTTAAGTACAGTACGTTGATAATTATTAGTTTATTACTGTGTTCTAACGTAGTATGGCAACAAAATAAAACCCAATGGATTAGTTTTAGTCGTCCTAGCCAGCAGACCCGCCACTTGAGAATTGTGGGAAGTGTAGTTTTTATTCGTGGTGGCGAACGTGGAACGTTTGAGGGTTCGAATCAAGTGAAATAGATTCGATATTTTGGAACGATCAAAACGGTGCCACTGACATGTCGTGGCCAAATGCATTTTTAATTTACAAAGAATAAAAAGAGTTGTGAAGTTAAAACAGTCACTGTGTTGAAGCTGAGAAAGTCCAACATTTCCTGAGATAATAATGGAATATTGTTTGAGAAAATGAAACTTTGTTTTCAGGAGGAAGCACATACGAGGTCTATTAGAAAAGAAACCAACCTTTTTATATTTAAAAAAAACTATATGGATTTGAATCGTGCAATTACGTCAGACAAGCTTGAACCCTCATGCGCATGCGCATTCACGCCTGTCGGTTGCGTTCGCCTGTGGGCAGGCTTTGAGTGAGCACTGGTCCACCCCCCTCGTCAGAATTCCTTTGTTTGACTTCTTCCTGAGAGACTGGCGCTTTGCTTGATCAAAATTTTTTCTGAAACTGTAAGGCACATCCAAGTGGACACCATTCGAGAAATTCAGACGGTTTTCGGTGAAAATTTTAAAGGCTGATGAGAGATTATGGAGTGTTACTGTCGCTTTAAGGACTGCCCATGTAGCCGGACAGCGCGCCGCGCCCCGAGCCGCCGTCGTCAGCCTGTTTCAAGCTGAAAACTTCCAAATTTAAGCCTCTGTTGACCCAAGACGTCATGGGAGAACAGAAAAGTTTCAAAAGAGGTCAGGATCAGCAGTTTATCTGGACATTCCACTGTTAAAGGAGATTTTGTAATGAAAGACGTGCGGACGGATTCGCGCAAAATCTCCTTTAACAGTGGAATGTCCGGATAAACTGCTGATCCCGACCTCTTCTGAAACTTCTCTGTTCTCTCACGACGTCCTGGGTCAACAGAGGCTTAAATTTGGAAGTTTTCAGCTCGAAACAGGCTGACGACGGCGGCTCGGGGCGCGATGCGCTGCACGGTGCCGTGGGCTGTCCTTAAAGCGACAGTAACACTCCTTAATCTCTCATCAGCCGTTAAAATTTTCACCAAAAACCGTCTGAATTTCTTGAATGGTGTCCACTTGGATGTGCCTTACAGTTTCAGAAAAGATTTTGATCAAGCAAAGTGCCAATCTCTCAGGAAGAAGTCAGACAAAGGAATTCCGACGAGGGGGGTGGACCAGTGCTCACTCAAAGCCTGCCCACAGGCGAATGACGCAACCGACAGGCGTGAAAAAACTCACGCATGCGCACGAGGGTTCAAGCTTGTCTGACGCAATCACATGTGATTCAAATCCATATACACTCAACACTTTTGGTTTTGCTCCCATTTTGTATGAGATGAACTCAAAGATCTAAAACTTTTTCCACATACACAATATCACCATTTCCCTCAAATATTGTTCACAAACCAGTCGAAATCTGTGATAGTGAGCACTTCTTTGCTGAGATAATCCATCCCACCTCACAGGTTTGCCATATCAAGATGCTGATTAGACACCATGATTAGTGCACAGGTGTGCCTTAGACTGTCCACAATAAAAGGCCACTCTGAAAGGTGCAGTTTTGTTTTATTGGGGGGGGGGGGGATACCAGTCAGTATCTGGTGTGACCACCATTTGCCTCATGCAGTGCAACACATCTCCTTCACATAGAGTTGATCAGGTTGTCAATTGTGGCCTGTGGAATGTTGGTCCACTCCTCTTCAATGGCTGTGCGAAGTTGCTGGATATTGGCAGGAACTGGTACACGCTGTCGTATACGCCGGTCCAGAGCATCCCAAACATGCTCAATGGGTGACATGTCCGGTGAGTATGCCGGCCATGCAAGAACTGGGACATTTTCAGCTTCCAAGAATTGTGTACAGATCCTTGCAACATGGGGCCGTGCATTATCCTGCTGCAACATGAGGTGATGTTCTTGGATGTTGGCACAACAAAGGGCCTCAGGATCTCGTCACGGTATCTCTGTGCATTCAAAATGCCATCAATAAAATGCACCTGTGTTCTTCGTCCATAACAGACGCCTGCCCATACCATAACCCCACTGCCACGATGGGCCACTCGATCCACAACATTGACATCAGAAAACCGCTCACCCACACGACGCCACACACGCTGTCTGCCATCTGCCCTGGACAGTGTGAACCGGGATTCATCCATGAAGAGAACACCTCTCCAACGTGCCAAATGCCAGCGAATGTGAGCATTTGCCCACTCAAGTCGGTTACGACGACGAACTGGAGTCAGGTCGAGACCCCGATGAGGACGACGAGCATGCAGATGAGCTGCCAAATTCTCTGAAAAGCCTTTGGAGACGGCTTATGGTAGAGAAATGAACATTCAATACACAAGCAACAGCTCTGGTTGACATTCCTGCTGTCAGCATGCCAGTTGCACGTTCCCTCAAATCTTGCGACATCTGTGGCATTGTGCTGTGTGATAAAACTGCACCTTTCAGAGTGGCCTTTTATTGTGGGCAGTCTAAGGCACACCTATGCACTAATCATGGTGTCTAATCAGCATCTTGATATGGCACACCTGTGAGGTGGGATGGATTATCTCAGCAAAGAAGTGCTCACTATCACAGATTTCGACTGGTTTGTGAACAATATTTGATGGAAATGGTGATATTGTGTATGTGGAAAAAGTTTTAGATGTTTGAGTTCATCTCATACAAAATGGGAGCAAAACCAAAAGTGTTGCATTTATATTTTTGTTGAGTGTAGTTTTTGAAAAAATAAAAAGGTCGGTTTCTTTTCTTATAGACCTCGTATATGTTCAATTATGGCCTGACACAGGTCAAAATAGCATTTTGCTTTGCTTTAGACAATATCCACATTAACATATCTAAGAAGATGGCTAGCAAGGCTCGGCTTTACAGACATCGCAATTTATGCGAACTTGATATTTTGCAATGCATCACCAAAATAGGGTGGCCAGATGTCCTCCTTTTTACCACAAATTGCGATGGTTTCCGGCGTTGTTATTGACAGTCCAGCTTCAGTTTTGAAATGTGTGTTTTAAAATATGCATGTTTCAAATATGCATTTCAAAACTGAAGCCGAACTGTCAATAACAACGCCGGAAACCATCTCAATTTGTGGCAAAAAGGAGGACATCTAGTCACCCTATTGCCAAATAATTAACGCTCCCCACAACTCTATGAATATGTGGTATATAGACTAGCTGAACCTTGGCTAACATTATTGCTGTCTCAAGTGAACAAAGTTGTTTTTTTTTTTTCCTCTCTATAATAAGCAACAGTGACCTCCAGTGGCGACCTTGCAATTAGCAACAAGTCTTTCGAAGCAACTTGATAGCTTGTCTTTATTTTATTTGGGGTTCAAGCTCTGCTGGGCTGTTGGCCACCTGCTGGGCATGTCGGGTATTGCTCCAGAATAATCATCGCACGTATGATATAAATTAGGAGCAGGTGTGATTGAAATTAGCTTATTTATCAGTTTCTGTAAGTTCCAAAGTTTGTTGGCCACCAAGGCTACTATAATGGCTTGTAAAAAAAAAAAAAAATCCAACAAGATTTTGGATTTGCAGGAGTGATGTTGTCTGTGGTGAAAGTAATCCCACAAACATATTTCAGAATGCAATTTCTTACATTCTTTGAATAGGTAAAATAGCTCAGACATTTTAATACTATTTTTTAAATTCAAAGCATGACTTCTGCCAAGAGGAGGAGATTATGTTTTCCCAGCAGATGTGTTGAGAGCTAATGCAGTTTCTGGCACGAAGATAGTGAGGAATCAGCTGCAGTGAGCAAGATGAGTCACATCTGGAGGCAAAAGGAAGAAGGGAAAAAAGCTGGGAGAAGAAAAAAATGGGATTGTTGGTGAGGGTTGAGCCTCAGTCCTCAGTGTTTTTACAACATGGACCACAAACGCCAGGATCTAGTCTGACCAACTCCACTGCTGTGTTTTCTCGTGAGTACATGTTTATTATGTGCTTTAAATAGTACTGACTGATTATTTCTAGCACACCAGTCATTTGTGTTGTTGCACTAAGACATTGCTGTTTTTCCAGAAAGTTGCTTTATATGCATTTTATTTTGTACCTTTTCTTACAGCCTCATTGAATAGGGGAAACTTTTTGTCCTGCAACAATAATAATAATAAAAAAAATCAATATTTTAATAAAATAGAAAATCTGTAAATGTAACCAAATGGTTTTAGCTTTAGTTGCTTTGATGCATATCATAATATTAATTATGGATTCTCTGGCAAAGAAAAAAGCAGTTCTTGATTGACAGAAATGTAAATAAACTAAACAATTTGTTAGACAGTTTCTTTCTTAAATAAGAATTTTCTCGTTTTCTGTTTTATATTTTAAACCATTTAAAACCAGATTATATTTCGTTTTGTTGAGTTTTCCATCATCAGCTCTGAATCAATATTAAAATGGTTTAAACTGAATTCAGTGTGTTTACATTAGATGTGGTCTGTATTAAGCAGTTTTTAAGATGTTTTATTTCATAGATAAATTGGTTTAAATGCTTTCAAGTTGCTTTAAACAGCCATTAAATCAGTTCAACACAGATAGCAGCTGTTTTCAACTGGTTTGAAATATTATAAACCAGAGGTGCCCCATTTATTTTCTTTGAAGGACTATAAATTAATGTGCATGGAGGGGTGCAGACAAAAAAATCAGTATTGAGGTGGGGATTATGTACTTATTGCATTTATCATGTTTTATCGGATATTAACATTATGAATCTAAAATAAAAATTCAACATACTAAATGCATAACTCTTTAGTTTGTTTAACAGTGATTTATTCATTTGCAAATTGATTGGCAATTGCCATTGTGGGCCGCATTTAGCCCATGGACCCCCAATTGAGCAGCTGTGGTCTAAACCAATGGAAAAGTAGTTTAAATTCATTTTAAATGGGATCATTTTGTTGTGAGATCATCACACATATAAGTAGAGTTTGAGCATGAAATGGGATGCTGTGTTCTGCATTTATTTTTGTATTTATTTATTTTTTGCTTATTTTTTTAATTTTTGAGACTAAACTCTGAAACAGTTGTGCAAAATAATCAGGTGCAAAAAAACAGAATTGCATTGCATTGACTATTTCTGGCCAAATGAACATATGATGCAACATATTTGTTCATGTCATTAGTTAAAATCAGTAAAAACATTGATGTTATAACATTCAAAGTATCAAGCGTCGAGAACATGAGTGCATTTGTAACTTGCATGGACTGTCGTCTTCATCCAAACCGGCAGTGGCATCTTGGACCTTTGTGTTTCCTGGAAGGTCCCTCTGAAGCAGATCAGTTCCAGATGTTGTGAGCTGCTCTAAACAGCGACGAACAAAGAGAAACAAATGCACACACACTACGGGCTCTGTTCCACTCCTTCTGACGGCCCGATGCACGTTTCTGAGAGAAACTGAAGCGTACAGATGGACTCGTCATAATTAATATATCTTCATAAGTGATTGCTGATCACACGTGAGGAGAAACTGCAGACGTCATTTTGTGTGATGTTACAACATCTGGAAGGCAAACACATTTCAGGAAAAGTGCAACCACATGTGTTGACCAGTGTCTCTCTGCTGAATATGCAGTCTGCCGGTCCATAAGTATTTGGACAGTGACCCACTTTTTTGCGGCGTTGCCTCATAAAATGAAACAGTCAACATGTGTTTGTAGTTCAGACTTTCAGATTGAATTAAAGTGTTTATTTAAAAAAAAAATACTGCATGAAACATTTAGGAACACTGAATTTGCATGTGTAGCTAAAATGCGCGTGCACTGTGTCCATTTCATTATTCTCTTTATTTCAGCTGCGTTGCCAGATTTTGATCCTGCAGGAAATAAGCTGATCCGTCACCTTTCTGGTGCACATCACTCACTCGTAATGTCAATAAATTATTCACTTTCAGTTTGTATAAAACCCCACTTTATTTGAGGCTTTCTTTTCAGTTTCTTTGCAGGCGTCGCTGGACACAAGCGTGAACGATGGCGCTTCTGAGAAAAAGTAAGTGAAAGTGTGGTCTCAGTTGGCATATGACCTATATATTTGATAGTTTAACTAATACTACTTTTTTTTTATTAAGCAAGCACCCAGTGGCTCTCGAATCTGATATGATCTGATTTTTCAGATTAGTTACGGCACCTGGATGAGAGCCGAAAGAGAAAAAATGTGCAGATGGGCATTTGATCTCTTTTCTGACAGGCACCTGGTGTGCAAGGAAAACAATAAAATATCACCTCAGCAGGAACATAAAAAATTTGGGTTTTGACTGAGATTTGTGGCAGAGAGCAGTGAAACCTAAAATGATCTGAGCTCTGTTTGTTAGAGGGATAAATCCATTTTAAAAAACGTGATGCATGTTTTATTTTTTTTTAACATATCTCCAAGTAAACTTTTAATAGAAAGAGTTTTAATTTGATTGGCAAGATCAACTTAATCAAGTTCAGTTTTTAAGTACACATCCCACAATAATCTCATTTTTACAAACTAGAGGCACACATGACTGAGTACATACTTCCAGCACACATGACTCAGTACATACTTCCAGCAAAGCTCCACAGTACCCTGTTAGTCCTTTATCACCTATGCCTATATTTGAGCAATTTCCTCTTAAATGACAAACCCATGCAATAAAAATGTGATGGAAAACCTTTTAGAACTTTATTTACAAGATATTTCCATCGCTACCCCTCCACTCAGGGGCTTTTGAGCAAGGCGCTTAAACCCAAGCTGCTTGTTCTCGGCAGGTTCCATGTGTGAATGTGAAAAGGACCGAACAAGAGAGCATTACGCTCAGCACAACTACCCTGTCAACAAATAGGTTTCTTAAAATGATGTGTTTTACACTTCTAGACCACCATACCAGTAGACTCTATTTCATTCAGATTCAATCAGGATTTTGTCCGGGTCATATTTTACACCAGCTGGACACGTTTGAAAATCTGAACAGTTAAAACTCTGTCAGTGTCTCTTGTTCTGTGCCAGTTAATCAGGTTCTCTTGGTACTGCTGGTGCTGACGGTGTGCGTCCTCCTACACAGCAAGCTGCTCAGACCCTCCAGTCAGCACAAACTCTCAGGTAAACCAACTCTATCCAAATCAAGTTGATCACCACCAATGCAGCTCATTTATACTACGATATCGTTGATTTAATACTATGACAGGTTTGATCTGCCACTATCTGGAGTGGGACCATTGCACCATTAGCTTTCTGTCATAGTGAGGGGCATTCTAGATGTCTCAGGTCAGGAGGTCAGATGTGGGACACTCCGTTGCCAAGCATGTCTGTGCAACGACCTCATGAGTCTCTCGATCTCAAACGTCGAGGACCCAGCTCTACTGCCACAAACAGGCATACATGACCATGACCAGAATGCCACTGAAAGCCTGGATCTTATTCTTGAACCTGTGGCACATCGTCTGCAAATTCAGCATAAACAGTCAAGGTTTTTGATTAAATTATTTTGCTGTTTACTTTAATTCATCATGTAGCTGTTCCACATTCATAACAGATAAAACTAATACTTTGTAGTCAGATGTCTCATTGACACTTCACGCTGTTCTGTGCAGAAAACAGTAAGATGGTCTTCTACTGGTTTTCTTCTCAGATCACCGGAAGGGCGCCGATAACACCGCTCGGGCTGCAGCCGTGAAACCTTCAGAGCCCGATAATTTTGTGCCCATCATCATCTGCGCATCAGAGGAGCGTATGGGTGCAACCATGGCAACCATCAATAGTGTCTATAGCAACACGGATGCCCGCGTGATCTTCTATATTGTTACTCTGCGTGATTCCGTCAAACTGACAAGGTCTGGAAGTGTCTGCAGTCATGCATCTGCAACTGTTTTCATACAAGTGTATGTCATAGTGTTTTCCAGGCCACCAGGGTTTTTCCCAGATAATTAATTTTACCAACATGTTCCATAATTTAAATTATTTAAAATGTGTGATTTATCATTGTAAGCTCTGATAATTGTACAGGATTAATTTTGTGTCAAAAGCATCAACTGAAATTTCCTGCATACTATGAATCATACATTTAAACTATGAGAATTGTATGGGATTATATTTGTGTCAGTGTACTATGAATCATTAGAGCACTTGGTGAAATTCTGTTGTACTTGCATTAATGGGAAATGTCCACTAGGTGGAGATATTGCTCCATTTAAAGAAACTTGAGTACAGTGCTATGGGACACGTCAAATCTGTTGCTTATAGTAGTAGATATGTATAAATCATGAGAATTGTATGGGATTATATTTGTGTCAAAAGCGTGTACTATGAATCATTAGAGCGCTTGGTGAAATTCTATTGTACCTGCATTAATGGGAAATGTCCACTAGGTGGAGATATTGCTCCATTTCAAGAAACGAGTACAGTGCTATTGGACACATCAAATCTGTTGCTTATAGTAGTAGATATGTATAAATCATGAGAATTGTATGGGATTATATTTGTGTCAAAAGCATGCACTATGAATCAATAGAGTGCTTGGTGAAATTCTGTTGTACCTGCATTAATGGGAAATGTCCACTCAGTGGAGATATTGCTCCATTTCTAGAACTTTGAGTACAGTGCTATGGGACACGTCAATTCTGTTGCATATAGTAGTAGATATGTGTAAATCATGAGAATTGTACGGGATTATATTTGTGTCAAAAGTATGCACTATAAATCAATAGAGCGCTTGGTGAAATTCTGTTGTACCTGCATTAATAGGAAATGTCCACTAGGTGGAGATATTGTTCCATTTCTAGAATCTTGAGTACAGTGCTATGGGACACGACAAATCTGTTGCTCATAGTAGTAGATATGTGTAAATAATGAGAATTGTACGGGATTATATTTGTGTCAAAAACATGATCTCCAATTTTATAGGTACCACCAATCAGTTTTAAACCAGAAGAAATGCATGACATTAGATTTGTGACAAGAATGTCAACTTAAATTTCTTGGGTACCACCAGTGGTCTCCAAACTATTCCAGAAAGGGCCGAGAGGGTGCAGGTTTTCTTTGCAGCCACTGACTTCAGCAGGTGATTTCACTGATTAACATCACTTGGAGCAGGTGGGATGAGTTCATGAGTGAAATCACCTGCTGGAGTCAGTGGCTGCAAAGAAAACTTGCACCCTCTCTGCCCTTTCTGGAATAGTTCGGAGACCACTGGGTACCACCAATCAATTTTAAACCATGATAATGGTATGGGATTAGATTCCAAACACTGTAGATTTAAACATGTTGGGCATAGGTTATAATAATAAATAGCATTTCCAGATACAATTTCATGGTATTTGTGAATATAAAATCAAGTTATTATGCAATCATGACTCACATTTACTATTAAACCCAGAGTGAGGAAAACCACAAAGCAGCCTAATCTCACTTTCCTCACAGGCAGTACATACAGAAGACGAAACTGAAAGCCATCAACTACAAGATACTGGAGTTTAACCCCATGGTTCTTCGAGGAAAGGTGAAACCAGCCACTTCCCGACCTGATCTGCTGCATCCTGTGAGTCCTGGGTTTGGTTTTGCATGCAAACATTATGCATGCACAGATGAACTTCTGACATTATTTACAGTTTTGAAATTAACTTTGTTTTTGTTTTGCAGCTCAACTTTGTGCGCTTCTACCTGCCTATGCTAGACATCAACCACAAGAGGGTGATCTACTTAGATGATGATGTCATTGTGCAGGGTGCGCATGCATGCAAATTAAAATGCCATCAGGAACAGACCCAGGATTGAACCTGAAATCTGGATCTGGTGGTCAGACAAATGTTAAACTAATTGAGTTATTGTTAAGTTTTCTGAATGCTCTTGGGCTGTCTTGGATTTTCTTTGTATTTTGATTTACAACATAGGCGGCTCTAAGTCGGGGCTTGTTGGGGCTGTTGACACCCCCCCCCCCCCCCCATTGATTTCAGAAGCCTCACCACAACACTATTGAAAAATTAACATTTGCCATTCAAAATCCAGTGGTTTCAGTTTTCATTTATTACCACCACCACTGTTCTCTGACTGATTTTGTCCTCTGGTGCCCCTGGTTTGCGTAGCATCCACGTTGTTTATGCATAGCATTTGGATCAGCTGAGCAAGTTCTTGTCAGTCACATAATGCAAAAATGTGTTGGGATTTTTTTCTTCATTATACTGTTTGCTTTGATGTGCTAGCATGATTAAACATGGATTGTTTCTTTATCAGACAACTCAGCTCAGGAAATAGAACCTAAAATTTAGAGGTAGCCTATAGTATGTCTTTTGTTCTGATTTTAGGTTTTGCGAAATTTACCAAATTTGCATTTGTGTTCTGTAAGAAGGGTGATTGTTTCAGTTTATTAATTTATATAGCGCCAACTCACAACAAAGTCACCCCAAGACGCTTCACACAATTCACAACAACACAAATTAATCTAAAATCAAAATTAAAAGCAAGAAAAACACAATAAAAAGATAAAACGTAGAATAAAAAGAAATTACAAAGCAAACACAAACAGATTAAATTAATGATAAGAGTCTAAAAAAGTGGTTCTTCAGTCTTGATTTAAAAGTCTCCACCGTGTCAGACTGCCGAATAACAGCAGGTAGATTGTTCCAAAGAGTCGGACCATGGTAGGAGAAGGCTCTATACCCCACAGACCTCTTGTTCATCCTCGGAACACACAGAAGCCCTGCGCCCTGCGAACGCAAGGGCCTCGCAGCTACGTAGGGCTTAACCAAGTCTGCCAGGTAGGAAGGTGCCAGTCCATGAACAGTTTTATAAACCAACAATAAAACTTTAAAATCTGATCTGGCAGAAACCGGTAGCCAATGAAGGGATGCCAGAATGGGAGTAATGTGATCAAACCTTCTACATTGCTATGATTTTTAAACAATTGCTATTGCTAGTCCTATCTGTTCTGTGTTGTATGTGTGACTTAACATGTATGGAATAAAAAATAATTGAAATTTAATTGAAAAAGCACATTTGCAAGTTAACTACAAATCTGTCATTCCACCACTAAATAATCATGCCCCACCAAGTAAAACATCTCTGGAGCCGCCATTGATTGAAGCATTATAGTTACACAGATTATAAAGTGTGTATATATTCTATATCATTTGCGGTTTTTCTCATTTTTCAGGTGACATTAGCAACCTGTTCCACGTTAGACTGAAGCCAGGCCACGCTGCTGCTTTCTCCACAGACTGTGATCTTTCCACCACACATGAGATTGTGCGCAGCGTCGGCATGCAGGTCAGCAACTTTTATTTCTTTAGGCATTTCAAGGGGGGATATTTTTACCATCGTACTATCCAAATTCCTAGAACCCCACTTCTGTTGGTAACCCTGACATCTGTGCTTGTGCTGCAGACAACCTACATGGGTTTCCTGGACTACAGGAAGCAGGAGGTTAAGGATCTGGGTATCAACCCAGGCGAGTGTTCGTTCAACCCTGGTGTGTTTGTAGCAGATATGAGTGAGTGGAGGAAACAAAAGATCACCAAACAGCTCGAAAAATGGATGGAGGAGAATTTCAGGTAAAAGCAGTGATTTTGGACGGCCATGTGGAGAAAGTTAAAGGTCAATACCGTATTTATCCATGTTGGAGCCCAATATAATCAGTTTGTATACAGGAAACCACTTTGAAAAACATTCAATTGGGGTGACTCAGTGGTGTGTGTGTCTGTGTTCCCAGAGTGAGACCATAGTATGCCAGCATTGTGACTTCCCCAACTGAAACCAGTGTTAGTCTCTGTAAACTGCAAGTCCAATATAGGCCCAGAGGCCCATTGGTGCTGGCGATTATGCCCAGATACTTCGGAAGTAGATGAGAGTCTATGACTTCCCCTGGACAGGACGGGAATCTAATGTAGGCTACTTCCCCAGCCAAGCCTCATACCCATTTACAGTTGGCTGGATGGGTACAATACAAATAAAGAGTCTTGATGAAGGGCACTGAACCAAGTCAAGTCAAGTCAAGTATGGCTTCTCCAGACACATCTGTCCAGTTACCACGTGACTCCACAAGCAAGTTAAACACTTTCACTACATACAGATAGACTTCTGATGGTTGAATCCAGGAAGTTGTGAAAAGCTTGAATCTTAGTCTTGATCCAGGACAATCTCAAACCCAGACACTTTGATTCATCACTCAGCTTCCCAAGTGCTATCACAGTATCCATTGATTCCGCAAAGATCACAAAATCATCTGCAAAGTCAACTTCAGTAAACCATTCCTCTCCAAGAAAAGCACCCAAGTTAGTGGTTTCTACAACCCTACCAGACAGCCAGTCCATGAAAGCATTGAACAGTGTAGGAGCCAGAACACACCCCTGAACTGCACTGCACTGAACCCAGGTCTACATATTGGTAGTTCAACTCCTAAAGTTGTATGTAAAAGTTTGGGCACCCCTGATGATTTCGATCATTTTCCTTTATAAATCATTGGTTGTTTGGATCAGCAATTTCAATTAAATGTATCATATAGCAGACAAACACAGTAACATTTGAGAAGTGACCTGAAGTTTATAGGATTTACAGAAAGTGTGCAATAATTATTTAAACAAAATTAGGCAAGTGCATAAATTTGGGCTCCCCAACAGAAAAAATACATCAATATTTAGTAGATCCTCCTTTTACAGAAATAACAGCCTCTAAACGCTTTCTATATAGTCTGGAGTCTGGTTGAAGGTATTTTAGACCATTCTACTTTACAAAACATCTCCACTTCAGTCAGGTTTGTTGATTTCCAAGCATGGACAGCCTGCTTAAAATCACACCACACACTTTCAATAATATTCAGGTCTGGGAACTGAGATGGCCATTCTAGAACGTTGTTGCTCTGCATGAATGCCTTAGTAGATTTTGAGCAGTGTTTAGGGTCGTTGTCTTGTTGAAAGATCCAGCCCCGGCACAACTTCAACTTTGTCACTTATTCATGAACATTGTTCTCAAGAATCTGCTGATATTGACTGGAATCCATGTGACCCTCAACTTTAACAAGATTCCGAGTACCTGCACTGGCCACACAGCCCCACAGCATGATGGAACCACCTCCAAATTTTACTGTAGGTAGCAAGTGTTTTTCTTGGAATGCCGTGTTCTTTTTCAGCCATGCATACCGCCCCTTGTTATGTCCAAATCACCCAATTTTAGTTTCATCAGTCCACAGCACCTTATTCCAAAATGAAGCTGTATTGTCCAAATGTGCTTTAGCATACCTCAAGCGGCTCTGTTTGTGGCGTGTACGCAGAAAAGGCTTCTTTTGCATTATGCCGTCCTACAGCATCTCTTTGTGCAAAGTGCGCTGTATAGTTGAAAGATGCACAGAGACACTATCTGCAGCAAGATCATGTTGTAGGTCTTTGGAGCAGGTCTGTGGGTTGACTATGACTGTTCTCACCATCTTTCACTTCAGCTTATCTGAGATTTTTCTTGGCCTGCCACTTTGGGCCTTAACTAGTACTGTGCCTGTGGTCTTCCATTTCCTCACTATGTTCCTCACAGTGGAAACTGACAGCTGAAATCTTTGAGATAGCTTTTCTGATCCAGACAACCCATGATTTATAATATAAAGGAAAATCATGAAAATTATCACAGGTGCCCAAACTTTTGCATACAACTGTATATCACTAAACTACCTGCTCTGCACTGGAAGACAGGTGAGTTTATTCATTTTATGTTCCAGTTGTATGTGTTTGAATGTGGCTGTTAATGATATAATGGTTACACACTGTATTAATGGTATAATTCTTGCATATTGTATTAATGGTATAATGGTTTCTTATTGTATATACTGGGCTCTAACGGGTTTACTCACTCTAAGCCAGAAAAATCCCTTCTTCCTTCCACCAGGCACAATATATATAGCAGTACGATGGCGGGTGGCGTGGCAACTCCACCCATGCTAATAGTGTTTCACGACAAATACACCACACTGGACCCACTGTGGCACATCAGACACCTGGGTAAGGCCACTAGCCCTTAAAAAAACAGCTCATGAATAACTGTTCAAGCTATATTTTTAGAAACCTCATGCCCTGTGTGTTCAGGTTGGAGTCCAGATGTTCACTACTCAAAGGACGTCCTAAAGGAGGCACTGCTGCTGCACTGGAATGGCCCATACAAACCCTGGAGTCACCCTGCTGTTCACACAGACCTGTGGATAAAGTGGTTCATCCCAGACCCCTCCGGCACCTTCTCCATGTTTCTACGTTAGAGTGATAGTTGAGAAACTGTGGCATAATAATATTAATAATACAACTTTAAATACAATAAAAACAAAATGTATTATTAATGATAACATAAATAATATAAATTTAATCATATAAAATAAATGTTCAAACTTGTTCAAAAATGTCAAATTATTTTTATTTGTATTATTTAAAATAATAATAGTGATGATGGTTAGATATTTTATAGTAATATACAACTATTTAAATATTATTATTATTATTATTATTAAATATTTAATTATTGATATAATGTGCAAATAGTATGAAAAATATGTTCGTAATATTGTATTGTGTACAAAATATGACTAATGTTTCCTCAAAAATTGAATATTGTGGTGACATAACTGTGAACATATAATATGAGTGAGACAGAATAGTAGCAGGAACTTTACGTCTTAAACTGCGGTATGCTCGATGAAAGTTGCAAACTGATAATTAATTTATAAAATTAATTTTTGCTTTGTAAATATGGCAAAGAAATGTTGACATTAGCCAAATCCATTACTGAGTGTTTCCAAATGCTGATGCCTTCACTGAGATGATTTTTGATAAATCACTGTAATTAAAAAAAAATGTTTGAAGTAACATTTATAGCTGGATGCTCCTGAGCCAAGAAATTAAAAAATAAATAATTAAAAAAGAAAAAAAAAAAGATGTCTTTTATTTTATAGCATTTCATGCTTGTAATCATATTTTAAACTCCACTGTCATTTTTGGGTTTGTTACCTCTGGTAGACTTTAATAAGCAGATAATAGCAGACGTTTTTATAATTTATTTTATTGACTTTAGATCGCATTGCACAAATTTCTTTTCGTGTTGAAATTTTCAAAATAATTTTGAACTCAAATTTTTTTGGGGGGGGGGGGGGGGGGGGGTTGGTTGTTTGGTTGGTTGGTTGGTTGTTTTTGTCGTAAAACAGAACCATCCCTGGTTCTCAAGACCAGGCACCTAAGTGGCTCTACTCTACTCTTTTCTACTCTCCTATTTTACACTTCCTTTATAGATATTTAGATATACCTTTATATACTAGCTTAGTTCCACCTTAGAATTGGAATATAATATATAAAATATACCTTACTGAATTTTCATGTAACAACCCAAAGCCCATCAGTACTTTATATAGTAATTTAGGCTTTAAGTGTCAAATGCTTGTGTTTTGTGTTTGTGTGACAATGGAGCTCACGTCTGTAGGAATCTGATGACATTTTCCTTGTGCGCTGGTGGGTGGTGTTGAACACATCAAAGGTGATGGTCCACATCATGTGGACATCATGTTTGAAGTTCAATGTGTTGTTGAACCACATGTCACTCTGGCAGGATAACAGGGTTGGAAACGTACAGGCTACATACAGTACTATAGTACAGTACTGGGACAGTACCTGAAACATCTGCCAAAAGATAAGACTGCCAAAAATTAGGTTTAAGGGGACTGTTATTTTGAACTTTGTATGACAAACAATAATATGGCCACATGACATCTGTCAATGGAGCTGGTCAATATCATTGACTCAGTGTTTATTTGAGCAGCTCTCGGCTTTTCCAGTTGTCACAACTCAGCTTTTGACTGATGCATTAATGAAACTCTGATCATTTCAATATGTTCAAGAAGCAGCAGCCTCTTTTTGAATGTAAGCAAAAGTGAATCTGGCCAACACAAAATCTGTACATTCTGCCAGACTGTGAGCTGGAACTGTTAAGGTTTCCGAGTCAGATGGCGTCATGGCAAGACTTCAGAAGTCTTTGTATTCATCTGGCAGATGCCATCTTGACAGGAACATGAAGGAGTATCCATTATTATGCAAGCTCTGCATGAGTAGGAGGCACTGACCACCTGGTACGCACCATTTGGGCAAGATCTTGTGGCTTGGTAGAACCAAAGAGAGGATCTTGCTATTGATTCAGGACTATGAGTGGGATATGTGGAACTTGCCACCGTGGGAACTTGAACAGGAACAGCAAGCATTACAAGAATTGGATTGTTGTTCCATGCTGAAAAACTTGGATTGGCCTCCACGGAATGTGCAGTCATCTCCAGGCAGGCAATCTCAGACTGGTTACTATTTGATGAGAGTAGGACTAGTCACAGGCTGGTCGCCTTTGCAGACAAGCTCAGGATATGTCTCTTTGCTAATGGAGACAAGTCCACGTCCTCAGGCAGGCTCTTCTGACTTAGCCAGAGTAGGAGGGACTGAAGCCTTGAGTTTAACAGCTGGGCAGACTGGTAAGCCAGAAGCTATTTTGTAGAAAAAGGGGGTGTTTGTTTCTGTAAAATTCTTTCTGTGCTTATAATGTGGGTCTTTTTCAGCACTAATCTTTCTGAGTTGCACAATGCATTACACAAGGTATAGCAGATGAAAAGATGTTTAATGTTTTAAAGTCTGACCAAGTTTCACCAGATGCCAAACCAAAAAGCTTATGCATCATGTCTTGATGTTCTGTAGTACATGGTCTAAAACACATCTCATTTGTGTCATGTCTGCACACACTTTGGTTTGTAGAGGATGCATATTCTGATTTCAAACCTGAGCAGAAGGGCTAGATTAATGGTCCACACCATTCATCATCATCAAATGTGTGTTGTTGGCTTTCGGTAGGTATATCATAACATCAACCAATCACAAGTGTCACATCATTCACTCTAAACACAAGTGTGCAAGGATGTGCTGTAGTCATGGTAATCCCTTGGTCGAGATGCCTGTACGTGGGTTTGTTTAACGTGAGAATGTCATGGTGCTTGAGAGATCCTTTGATGATCAGGTTTTGAGGACCTGCAGCCTTCATCCATTTTCATAGCTGTTGGGTTACAAGCAATTACCACCTCCACTTGATCCACGACTGAGGACTTCTTGTTTCACTAGAGCCCCGTTAGACACCTCATGTTCAGGGTTCCTGTTGGACCTTCATGGTTATCGTAGCAGCCACAGGACACACAAGGTCCCCACCACATTTCTCCCCAACAGGCAATCCCTTATTTGATCAGTTACCCAGGTATCATGATGAGGACGAATGGTTGGATTTTGACACCCAGTGCTGTAATATTGAATGATGAAAGTGAAAAATATGGAGAGGATTCTTGATGCACGGCGACATCATGTTGGACATTGCCGTGACAGTTGTGTAAACATCTACGTGAATGTTGCGTCTTTTAACAGCTATATCCATCTTTCTACCTCATTGTAATGTTTATTCCTCTGATCACTTCTTTGATCCTGATTGCCAACCTTTGATCCTACTCTCTTAGCTTTGATCCTGATTACTAATTGCTTTACTCCAGTAATAAAGATCAAATGGATCGCCATCAATGTTCAAAGGTAAGATCTGCTCCTTCATCCAGTTCTTTTTTTATCTCAAGATCTCCACCAAAGTTGTTTGGACTCCAATGAAATCCTTTTCAGATAAAAGCAAACAAACTAACAGAACTTGAAGCAGTAAAGTCAGATTTAAAAAAAAAAATCTCTCTGTCACATTAGGATTTGATGTGAGTCAGTGTCAAGAGTCAGCAAAGAATCCAAGTCTCCAAAGAGAAAAAAAAGTGGCTTCCAAGGAGACGATGTGCGGGACTGCACGTATTCACAGCGACATGTAAGAGCGTGCGTCTGTGCATGTGAGTATAGGGGATGAATAGTTTGGGTGGAGGAGGCTCCGTTAATGGCACTTTTAGGGTTTAAGAGGAGTGCACACGGTGTATTTGCACAGAGTCACGTTTCTCTTTGTGTCTTGCAGACTGCGATGTGTGTCCTTGCCACCAAACCTTACCAGTAAGAAAGTAGCTCGCACAGACACAGCGTAATCGTGGTTGGGATGAACCTTTATGTCACATATGTATGTTTGTGTTTTTACTGATTTATTTTTGAATAGTAGTTGAGTCAGTTCTGTTGACAAATGACTGAAACGTTAGAATACCTTTTTATCATATTCAAATCGTATTCAATGTTCATCAAGATGTCAAAGTTCTCAAGATCACTAACATCCACTTCTGCCATTAAACAACTCAATTCATGAGTTTTCATTGAACAACTCAATGATGCTCAAAAAATAGACACACATGGTTTGGCTGAAAAGTTCATAGATTAATCCTGATGGCATTCCAGGTTGAAACGATATGCTGCCCCCCTGTTGAGATCCATGTACTGTGCTACAGCACTTGGATCTTCTTTATGTTGATGCTTTCATCTTGATGGTAGAACAGGTCTTCAAAGTAGATAGGATGCCATCATTGCAGGGAAATGTTTCCAGTTTGGAAACACATGGAAGTCCAATAGTGTCAGATTAGAAGATTATGCTAAGCGGTCAGACACCTGGGAGGCACAATCATGCAAAGTAGTCATGGCAACCACTTGTCTTGACTTGTGAACTGGACCATTGACCTCATGACTTGACAAGCTCTTCCCAGGCATCTCTCATCCCCCATAGGCTGAGTTCCCAGAGACATGAATGTCACATACACAGACACTGCTGATGCCTGATTCCATTGAAAGCCTGGAGCTTAGTCTTGATCCGGGAAAATTGCAAAGCCCAGACATTCCGACTCCTCACTTAGCTTCCCAAGTGCTGCAATCAGGACCTTCATTGATTCCGTAAAGACCACAACTTTTGCAAAATGGATGACAGCAAACCTTTCCTCACTGACAAAGACACAAGAGTCAATGGACTCCGTGACCAGAGTAGATACCCAGTCCATGCAAGCACTGAAAAGAATAGGACCCAGAACACATCCCTGACAAATAGTACCATTTTCTAAGGACTCATATACTCAGAGAAAAAGCAACCTAGTCCACAAAGAAGCCCAGCCAACATTCACAACTGCCTTCTATGAGTACTTGCAAGGATAGGGTTGATGGCTGACTTAATGGTTGATGTTACCTGTCTCCCAAATGAAAGCAAAGATTACTTTGAGCACCAGAAGTACAGTGGAGGAGGAGAAGAAGTTCAGCCATAGTGACACAGGTGTCTGCAGGTTTACTTGCCTTAAGCCCTTTTACCACCTTTGCAATCTCACTGAGATTCAGTATTTCACAGCTGACTGGAGGATCAGCCGCAAGAACCCTGGCACTGAATCTGCCCAACATCCTGGCAGGAGGTTCAGGTTTATACAGTGATGAAGGAAACCCAACAGCAGAGTCATCTATTAGGACCATGCCATCAATCGCAATGACACCATTGGGGTGAGTCAAGGCTTAACGATGAGCAGAGGTGTCAAGTAACGAAGTACAAATACTTCGTTACTGTACTTAAGTACACTTTTTAGGTATCTATACTTTACTCCTTTACTTATTTTTCTGCCTACTTCTGACTTCTACTCATTACATTTTCACACAACTATCTGTACTTTCTATTCCTTACATTTTTAAAACAAACAGCCTCGTTACTCTTGGCTTCAGTTTAATGTTTATATATATATATATATATATATATATATATATATATATATATATATATATATATATATATATATATATATATATATTTCACGTCATGTGCGCCTGTAATAAACTTTTCTGCAGCGCGGCTTTGCTTTGAACCGTGAACCAATCCAAGCAGTGGTTCGCAGATTGAAGCAATGCTTCGACCTATTGCTTCGTTTATTCTTTCTTTCTTTCGCTTAATTTTCCCCTGCTAAAACCCTAAAGAGCATACGTCTGTGAGTATTATTTATCTTTTCTATGTTAAACCGATCTGTTATGGTCTTCTGAAACAGTTGATAGATGTATTTTATAACTTAAAAACGGGAGCGACGCTAACGCGTTAGCATGTCTATGGCATTTTCAATGTTAAAAGTTAGCATTAAGCAGCTCTCCCCTTACCAAAAAGTAGTATATGCAAGTATGTTTCAAGTATACTTCTAGTTTACTTTTTATATACTTATCAGTACTATTTTTTGGTAAGGGTCGTCACGTTCGGGTACATTTGTTTTCAAATTGTAATTCTTAAATTTATTTTTGTTTATATATTAATAATCTAATGATTATTATATACAATTTTAGAGAAAGAGGCAAAAAGAACCTGAATAGAAACACAACAGAAAATATAAAAGCAACTAACAATGAACATACATATATAAATACATACATAAATAAATAAATAAGTGTTACCTGTGAACACCTAGTGACTCTGACACCTAATGACAATTTGTTTCGGTCAAACCATATTTTCAGTTTGTTAATTTCTTCAGTGATTTCCTCCAGAACTATCTGCCAAACTAGAAAACTGCTGCATCCTTGTAAGAGCAGAATACTACTGGAATGAATTTGAATAAGGAAAATTGTTTGGTTTTTTTCTCACTAAATGGATGCTGCACTCACTGCAGTTTATTGTCTGGAATAGTCCCAGATTGCATTTCAGAGCTTCTAGAATTCAAACATTTTCATGCAGGTGGTGTTGGGGGATAATTTTGGGTTTGGGGTCTTGGGCCACATGTAGAACGAATCAGTTTTTAAATTAAGCTTTCAATTCATATAGTGGCATCTACCTTTTTTTTTTTTTTTTTTTTTTTAAAGGTTACTTTATACTTTTATACTTTAAGTAGGTTTTGGTGCACATACTTTTTCACTTTTACTTGAGTAAAGAGGTCAAGTTGATACTTCAACTTTTACCAGTGTTTTTAAACTGCAGTATCTATACTTCTACTTAAGTAACAAATGTGTGTACTTTTGACACCACTGACGATGAGCGTGCAATGTATCATATTGTACTATGAACCCTGCACTCCTTATAACATCTCACTTTGTTGAGTCATTTTCAAGTCTGCAGAGATTCTGCTTGCGTCTCTGCAGTCACGTTCTCGTCATTGTGTTGGTAATTCCATTAGGTGTGTCTCCACTCCTGGAGGCAAAAAAAAATGGGAGGCAACTAACTGCTAGTTGCTTACTCATGCAGATGATGTTTTTGTCTGGGCTCAACAAGCTGCTGTAGGCACATTTACCATTCTGTTCCATTCTCTTTCCAGTTATTTATTGACTCCGTGTCCATGTGGTCAATGTGTATGTGATATATTGAGGACTTCTTGAATGAAGGTAAAAATAGATACAAAAGGTCACCTCACTAAGACCTCTAACAAGATCAGTGTTGGGTGAATTTTAATTCTAGTGTATGGAATAACACCATAAGGATTTCATGGGTCAGATGGCACTTGCTATGGAGACTATACCTTGATAAGACCTCCCACAAATTTGACATTGGGCTCAATGATACAAGTTAGAGTCACACTCAAAAAATGGCTCTTTTGATGAACTCAGTTTAGTTATGTGCAGGATTTCCATCTAATAAATATATGTAGCCCCAACTCAAAACATATCCATGCAAGACAATGAGATGGGACTACATATATTTATTGGACAGAATCCAATCCAATGAGTCAGTTTTTTTTTGAGTGTATCACACAAACAAATGACTCATTGGATGAACTCAATTCAATTATGGGCAGGATTTCCATATATACATATGTAGCCCCAGCTAAATTAAATGATCTTGCATGGATGTGCTTTATTTGAGTTGGGGCTACATATATTTATTAGATGGACATCCTTCACATAATTGAATTGAGTTCATCCAATGAGTCATTTGTTTGTGTGATACACTCAAAAAAACTGACTCATTGGATTGGATTCTGTCTAATAAATATATGTAGTCCCATCTCATTGTCTTGCATGGATATGTTTTGAGTTGGGGCTACATATATTTATTAGATGGACATCCTGCACATAATTGAATTGAGTTCATCCAATGCATCAGGTTTTTGATTGCAGTATTGCCCTTGTTCTGCATTAAAATTGGGGTAGTACACACACAAAGTACTGTACATCTTACATCATTTATCTGATTTAAATGGAACTAACCTAAAATTAATTCTAACAGTGTACACTATGTGCTCATACTCATTGTTTTCTCAAATAATAAAAAACCTGTAGTATATATATATATGGCTATTACCTGCAAATTCCTTTTCCTTCAGTGCTTTATTAGTGTATGTTACAGTATGTGATTGAAATAGTGTATGATCTCAGAATGAAGCAATCCCACTGATCTGGAAAACCTGGAAACTCACAGAATGGCTAAATTTACACCACATAGCCGCGGAGACGTGAGTCTATGTTTGACAGAACATGTGATTTCAGCGTCACATCTCGTTTTTCCTGGCGAGCCGTCTCATGTTGGGAATTTGGCATCCAGTGTTTGTTTCCACCCACACTTTGTACTGGCATCAACAGCACAACTGCATGTCTGTTTCTCACAGTGCAACAACATGATTAACATCAGTCCCATCAGAATGTTTCTGTCACTGTTACAGGTTCAAATTTTAGTTGTTGATTTTCTGACTGACAGGTTACATCAACATCAGTGTGCTTGTTTTTGAGAACTTGACTACAATGTTCAAAAACCTTCAGATTAATACAGCTTTAACCTTTCAGAAAGGATTTTTGCAACACAATCAAGAGATTGTGTTGTAGAGCAAATACAAGCTTGTAAAACTCCCCATGTACATACAAGGTATTATTATTATTATTATTATTATTTTAGTGAAAAAACATAGAGAAAGCATCTGCAAATGCTTCATCACAGTGGTTTCCGTAGGAGGATGCCTGCATGGGATTTTTTTCATAGACAATAAACAGCTAAATAGTTTATAATGTATGTAGAAAAAAATTACTCACCTCCAGCAAGAATCAAGTCCAATCTGCTATCACAGATCAGTTCTCGCTCTCTGTGTGTATATATATATATATATATATATATCAAATCAGCAGAAATAAATCTTGTCTCCCAGTTTTCTGGAAAGATGCTGCAGTGACATAAGATTTATTGATCCCTTGGGAAGACTCCCTCAGGGAAATAAGCGAAGTGTGCAATGCATCTGAGCATGTGAGGGTCAAATGGGGTCAAAAATTCCAGCTGCAAACACACATTGCTACCATTAAATTTCGTATACGGTAGCGTTAGCGGACTGTGAAAGTTAAGGCTTACAGGGATTGTTTCAAAGGCTTTAATCCTTAAGCAACATTTTCAAATGCTCAAATGGAATTTATAGGTTTGAAAGGTGGCTGAAAACACACAATTGCAAGGCTCCGCCGAGTTCACCCAAAGACGGAAAGAAGAAGAAATGTGGTTGTAAACCTCTGTTCATTCTACACAATTTCACCACAGAAAAGAAAGATCCAGATGGACCTAAAAGACGGACTAAAATTGTAAGTTTCTTGCACACATTTATTTTGTCAATATCCTGAAACCGTGCCAAATTATAATGTGGCTGATGACGCTGTTTCCGTGCATCAGCTTATGACTGTAATGTCACGCCATGAATGACGTGGCGCGTAATATTGTAATATTGACATGTTCTATAAATGAACTGCATGCATGCACATATCACTGTATGGCTGTCAACGTATCAAAACAAATGTGACACCAAAGAGGTTATATGTGAGACCCACCTTCCTTGTAGTCATTACGAAGCCGGTGGAGTTGTGATTTCTCATCCCTGCTTAGCAAATATTCTGCAATATCCACAGTTTCAGACCCTGGACTTCGTCTAACTATCCCTCAGTTGCCTTAAAGGGGTCAGAAATCTGTTTATCTCCATCTATCAACAAGGCCTGGAAGTCATTTTCGACAGCAGCTCTCTTCCTCCTTTGTCAGCACCAACGGTAGCTTCTGTACCGATGCAGTACACGCAAGGGCAGCCAGCTCTTTTTCCATTTCTGTCTACTGCCGTACACAGTCCTGGTTGTAACAGGCAATCCGTGGACTTACAAAAACACTTTAAACTGTCAACTTTCCAGCAGTTGAAATTGTCCAAATCATAGCACTCCTTGCTGCTTTCCGCTGTCTTTGAATGTGGATTGGTAGCCGAAAAATTTAGCGTACCCATAATGCACCACACGGCCCGAGATGCGCACTCCACTTATTGAGGTTCCAGCAGCATTGTATAGCAGCACACAGGATAAGAAGCACACAGAGTATCAAAAGTGAAAAACAAAAAACAGTTTGCAAATATAAATATAAATGCAAATACACAATATAAATACTAGACATACTGACTAATACTGATTTACTGGCTACTACTGTTTCTCTCATTCTCATTTCCAATCTCTGTCTTCCGGAAAACTTCAGGGATTTTCAGGAATAATGTGCTTAGACAAGCCAGACCAAAAAAAGTGGTCTGCTCTGAAAAAAAGATGCCAGGTGGGGCATTTTTTTTCTGGAGGTGGCTACATGCAACCCTCACGTGCTCTGTTCTCATTTAGAACAATTGAAAGAAGATGCTGGTGACCACAAAAATAAAAAAAATAAAAAAAACACTATATGGACATGGGGCTGCAATCACTCTCCAGCAGTGCTAAATGTCACGTTGTATGAAGTAACCCTTTTGGGTTCATAAACATAAAAAAAAACATTGATGTGGATGCGATGACAAGTCTATGGACCCCTGTTCAACGCTGTGGAAATCATCCAGCATTTTTCCACACTTAATCATCTGCAATTCTGTATAAGGGTTAAGTAAGGAGTCATGAAACCCCTATTGTTCTTTTCCATTAGGTGACACACTTTCTCCTTCTCCCCATAGATTTGGCACCAGCCTGGGTGATGTGACGCCACTCCCACTGCTGGACCTTATGGTATTTCTTATTTAAATATTGATAAAACGCAGCAGCAGTCTGATAACAGAAAGGCACATGGATGAAATTAAACCAGAAGGTGGGATGTGATTTATTCAGGTACTATTTGAGAAGGAAACGGTTTTGTGAGGGCACAAGGCGGCACTGATCTTTTACATTTGTTCCAGCTCAGTTTAAATCTGTCTGACCTGCACAGCTAAGCCTCATTTTTTTTTTTTTTTTTGGCAGGCTGCTGGGATCTCTGTTTGCTCAGCTCAGCAGAAAAGCAGACAATATTGGAAGCTTCTGGGTAAAATGACTCAGCTGCACAGAATTTTGTTCTACATTCATCCATTGCCGCCACGTATCCTGGGATGAGTCACAAGGTAACAAGGTCACTGCCAGATCCTTCTTGAGGATCTCAAGGTGTTCCCAGGCCATATGTAATATGTTGTGCCATTAATCTGTCCTGGGTATCCAACTCGTTGGAATACCTGGAAAAGTCTTGACAGTAAGATGCTTGATCCAGCTTAACTGGCTCCTTTCAGCATAAAGGAAGAGCAAGTCCACACACAAGCAACATTAGGCATCTGGAATTAAGAGCAGGTGATCTAGGAGCCAAGATATTGGGAAAAACCCCCACTTTAAGCCACATTTTTAAAAATCCAAGATGGCCGCCATGCCGGTTTTTCGGAAAATCCATCTTCTGGTTGGCTCTTGCATACACTTTACAAAAATGTGTAGTTATACTAATCTCCAGAAAATGCCAATGAAATTACGTAATTAAGATGATTAGTCTATGAGAATGTGAAGGATTGTTTCATTTTTCTCATACCTGGGCAGCACGGTGGTTTAGTGGTTAGCACCGTTGCCTCACAGCAAGAAGATCATGGGTTCGATTCCCACCTGTGGCCTTTCTGTGTGGAGTTTGCATGTTCTCCCAGTGGGTTTCTTCTGGGTGCTCCAGTTTCCTCCCACATTTAAAGATATGCAGGTTTAGTGAATTGGAAACTTTATAAATGTCCAGGTTTCCCTTGCAAAAGAGGGTGGCTGGAGAAATGGTGCAGGGACGGTATTCACTCTACCCTACTGTTGATCTATTGGTCAATCTTCGTTCCTACTCTCACCTGTGTTCATGAGAGTTGGGCCACAACCGAAAGAACTAGATCACGGGTACAAGCGGCTGAAATGGGTTTCCTCAGGAGGGTGGCTGGTGTCTCCCTTGAGATAGGATGAGAAGCTCGGTTATTTGTGAGGAGCTCAGAGTTGAGTTGCTGCTCCTTTGCGTTGAAAGGAGCCAGCTCAGGTGGTTTGGGCATCTGGCATGGATGTCCCCTGGGTGCCTCCCTACACTGAAAGAAATGATACTTTGGATTAACTTAAAAAAAATTGATTGATGTTACAGTTAATTTTTTTAGTTTCTCACAATGTACATTTATGATTTTGTAAAGTGATTCCAACAGATTTAAACTTTCCATTAGACCAATGTAAATAAGTACTTTGAATGACGTGCACTGTGTTTCACTTTTTTCAGTGTAGGGAGAAGATCGTGGGGGAGACCCAGGACTAGGTGGAGAGATTATATCTCCACACTGGCCTGGGAATGCCTCAGTATACCCCAGTCAGAGGTGGTCATTGTGCCCCATGAATGGGAAGTTTGGAGTCCCCTGTTGGAGTTTCTGCCCCTGTGACCCCATCCTAGATAAGCGGTTGAAGATGTATGTATTTACCATCAATAAGTGAAGGTTGTGTCAATATTTGACTTTAAAGATGTCATCACCTTCCTTCCTCATTCTCTTACCTCCCCAGTTACACCAACCAGTGAATGCTCTGCTGATGACCAGACCTCCTGTCACTCAATAACCAGTCACACGACCTTTACCACATGGCTTATGTCCAATGGTGCCCCTGTCGTGTTTGTCATCTTTGCAGTGCATCTGTTAGTTTTGTCATGCAGCCGTTTAATGAACTACTTTTTGGGTGGTTCTGGGGGGACATTTAGGTCATAACAGCCTGGTTGAAGACACAGTACATGAAGGTTGGTAAAACTGACTAAAACCCTCTTTGAAACAACATATTCTCTTGGTGTTTTATCTGTTGTCTTTTGAGGTCACCACAGTGGATCATTCTGTCTGATTAATCATGACTTAGGTTGAGAGTCATGTGACCTTTACCATGTGGCTTATGGCCGATTATCCTAACCCTCCCTCACATCTATAACCGTCCTCCTTGACCTTTCTCATTTTGTCCTGCTTGGTATCCTTCTCTTGATATACCTCTGCACATATCCAAACCATCTCAATCTCACTTTGTCTCCAAACTGTCCTACCTGCACTGTTCCTTGAATATGGCCATTCCTATTCCTGTAAATCACTCTGAAGCAGCATCTTCAGCTTTCTGACTCCAGTCTTTTGCTGGTGTCACATCCTCCAAGCCATCCAACAAAACGAGACTCACTACCAACTTTCCTTTTCACTCCTGTAGATAACTTTTTATCACAAATCACTTCTGCCTTTCTTCTCCATCCACTTTGAATAGTTCACCCCAAGTATTGAAACTCATCCACCTTCACCTCCTTTGCTCCGTGCAACTGCACAGTTCTTCTACCCGCCCACTCATTCATACACATGCTCCATCTTGCTCCAACTGCCTTTCATTCCCCTTCTCTTCAGTGCATACCTACACCTCTCCAGGCCCGTCTGAACCTGCTATAAATAGGTCATCATAGAGTCCTGTTTGAACTTGTCAGTCAGTCTTTTATAGAATCCCACCTCTTTATGGCCGTACTTCTTCTTCAACACTCAAAGCAAACATGGTATCCAGCCATATTGCTGCAAACACAGTCAGATTTCCTCCCAGCTAGTTTTCCACCATTCTTTCCCATAACTGCCCATCACCCTTATTAAATCTGTTAGTACACTCCTCTATTCCTCCGGAGTCCTCTCTTTCCAAGATTTTGTTAAACAGTCTGATTAAAATTCCACTGCCATCTCTACTAAACGTCTTCATGACTCTGTTGACATTCATCTGAACCAACCACCTTTCTGCTCTTCATCCTGGTCACAGCTGACCTCTCTCAACACACAGAAAATTACTGTCCTGAAAGCTTATGAGAGGGTAGCAGAATTCAAGCGAGATGTTGGGTTTGGGTTAGGGTTAGGGTTAGGGTTAGTCCCAATTTAAATTGAACAATTGGGAGGGGTCCTCTGCTGTGACTTTGGAGCCGTGTGGCTGGATCCAACAGGAACTGAAGGACGCTGCCGGAACAGTGTGTATTGACTTGCCAAGACTGAGGTAAGTGCACTCACCCAGCCAAGCCTTAACACACCAATTTGCAGCCCAGTTGGGTTGCCAAATTGATATGTCCAGTGTCCAACTCTGTAAGCATGAGACAATAGTAAAAAAATCTGTTCTTTATTCCCAGCATCTACAATTAAGGCCATTTCATTCATCCACCCGAGGGACCTCACACTGTACTGCTGCGAATCTGCATGAGATGTGGCCACTGTGGAGAATTATGGGTTATCAAATGATGCAAAGGGCTTTTTGACACACTGAATGCAGCTTTCCCATCTGCCAGAAATATTGTGGCTTCTCTGCTGTATGTCAACAAAAGCAGATTGGCTGAATTTACCTTTTCAGTAATGTGGTGAGCTTGAACCACGATAAAATAACGCAGACTGAGAAGGTTGGTGATTATATTAAGTATTGATAAATGCAGGGGAATTTAAGCACACCGGAACAGATACTATGCCAGGCTACCAGGATGAATAACGCTTCCACTCTGAGCTTCTTCTGCTATGTTTGCTGGTCCCAGCATGCAATACTGCCCCCAGTGGTGATGTAGCATTGTAAAGGCAAGCAGCCACATAAATGTCTCCAATTGACAATGGAGAAACACCAACATGTGGTAGTGCACAAGTAAAAACCGGCCTTTAGCAGGCAAGGTGATCTTAATGAATAGACAATCAGTTTGGATTCCTAAACCAATTTAGACTGAAGAGCAGCTTCAATGAATGGCAAAATGTCATTAAATGTCATTAAATTAAATTAATATGTAAAATTGGCAAGTTCTCATGATTTTAATCAGCTCTCACACCTAGCTGTGTTTGGCACAGATTCAGACTGTATCGGGCAGAGTTACAACTCACTACCCCTCAGGCGATTTCCCCAAATGGGTTGAAGCAATTCTCACACCTGGTTGAGCTTTTATCCAAAGTTTTCCCAAGAAGGGACTTGGCACAGCTCGTATATGAGTAAAGGGAACCTCACATACTACTCTGCACAGCTCTGAACTACTACTACTACTCTGAACTGCCCCTAGTTGAGTACAAGTTAAGGCAAGTTAGTTAAGGGTTTGACTGAGTTTTGAACATGTTCAAAACCGGTATGAGTTTGACCAACCTCTCCAGACTTGTGGGTGATTCTTTAACTAGGGGCAGTATTGGCCTTGTAAATGTAATTTCCACCACACCATTGCTTTACAATATAAAGCGCCTTGGGGCAACTGTTTGTTGTGATTTGGCGCTATATACATGTGCTCTGATGTCACTGTTTATCTCCATAGAAACTACCCAAACAATCTTTCATACAAACTGTTTAGGGACATTACAGTGTTGTGGTGGAAATTATGGCAATAGTGTGGGACAACTACATTTTGTTTAAAAAAATCACAACAGTTGTATGACATTGAATACCCCATTATGTTTTGATTATTTTACTGATATTTTATTCAGAGATATTTTAAAACATTAGAAAAAACGTTTCTTTACCATTCATTTTTATCATTGAAGATCAAACGTCTGGGTGTGGGACAAGCACAAAACGGCAATATTTGCATATAATGATGCTGAAAAAAGGTGAAAAAGTCATCATAGACTACTAGAACAAATTTCTTAACACACTTTCATTGTAAAGATAACTATAAAAGTGTGAAATTTCCCCTTTTTTCTGTTTTTCATACAATATGATCAAAGGACATAATAAGTGCCCGTAGTCTAAGAATCACCCTTGTGCCAAGTAATGCCAAGTAGTACTGTATATGGAGTACACCCCCCCCCCCCCCCCCCCCCCCCCGAGTTATGTACAAGTTGTGCTGAATTGCTGCGAAACTCAGCCAGGTGTAAGAGTTGCAGCACCAACGGGACAGAAGTGTGCCAAATTTTCTGACATTGCTAGAACCTCACCATAGCTACAACTATGGATCTGCGGGCAGTTTATCTTGCCAAAGTCATCATCAACTGACCAAAGGATCCATCCCCACACAACAACCAGAAATCATACTCTATACTCCATCCTGCTACAGCATAGTTCATTTATTTTACAGAATAAGGCACATTGTGAAACAGTAACACACGTTCTTTTCCTACAATGTTTCAAAAGATAAATAGTCTTTGGTGACATATAGATATTAACACACACATAACTTAAATACATAACTTTAAATAGTTGGCTTGAATATATATATATATATATATATATATATATATATATATATATATATATATATATATATATATATATATATATATATATATATATATATATATATATATATATTCACAGGTACATCCAGTCATCCTAGAGTGCACCAACATGGTCAAACACATTGAAAACAATCTCATCAAATGCAACATATACAAGAAGAACCTCTCACAGGTTCTTTACAATGAGTGAAATTCAAGTTGTGACAAACGATCAACACACGTGTTTGCAGTAAAGTGCTTTCCTTTGACCCTAAAAGAGATCATGTGACTTTCAAATGGAAAAAAAAAAAATTAAACGTCTACTGCATGGTACAGCACTAACACATCAACATTTTTACACCCTATTAGTATGTCTAGTGTGCACACATTCCTGGCAATGCAGTATTTTATCTCTCGTGATTAGGCACAGTTTGCTCAGCCGAATTAGTGACGTAACACTGACGTCACAAAAAACAGTACGCACAAAAAAAGGCAGCACATTGATCAAACACAGTGCCCTGAACATAAGCACACACACACACACAAAGAATATGTGAGCAATAGTACACTTTTAAAAAGTACAGAAATGCACCAGAATTTGCAGCGTTTCAAAAGCATTTTAATGATCCATCACCAGAAATCGATTAGTACTGTTACAGCAGATGGATTGGCAAGGTTCACCTCAGCAAGTCTCTGGACGGGTCAAGACTGAACCAGCACCCAGTGACAACCCCGTCCAGACCTTCACCATTACACAGAAGGGCTACTATAGACGGGAAAAAAAATAATAAACCGTAAAGCAAAATCATTAAAAAGTAATTGTGAAGCAAAACATTTAAAACAATAACAAAAAAATCCATACAATTAATGATGTAAATCACATACTGGAGACTCATTGGTTTTGTCAAGTATTGTCAGGGATATGGTGAGTTAAGACTACTTCTTTTTAAGAAATACTGTATCATAAAAAATAAAAAAATCACCAAACCAGAAAAGTTAAAAAATAATAATAAATAGAACAAGAGAGAGAAAGTTAGATAGAAAGGCCTACATTTGTAGTGTGAAATACTTCAAAATACTAATATAGACCTGACGTGGAATAGTGAATTTTTAACTGTGGCTGCATGTTCTGTAGGTTTAAGACAAATTTAAGCTCGATGTGAGGAGCTTGACCTCAGTTATTCTCACACAATCCTCCGTCCGCAATTTCTGAGACAGACAGAAATACCGAAAATGGTCTTGTCTCAGCTTTTTGCACAGTTTTGAAATGAGGCACTCTTATACCTAACATTTTGGTCTGTGCGGTATCTCATTAAAAAACTGCAATGCTATCGTTCTCTCAGAACTAATTTAAACCCATTTTACATATGTGAAAGAACAGGAAATATGAGATCTGTGCATACGCTACATATTTTAATTGTAGCACAGTAGCATCTTCATTGATTGACATCCTTTGCACATCTATAAATAACTTCCTCTCACCAGTATGTAGAATTAAGTTTGGTGTACCTCAAGGGTCTATTTTAGGTCCTGTTATATTTTCATGATATATGCTTTATGCAGATGATATGCAGCTCTGCATTCCAGCTGCACCATCTGGCCTAAACACGTTATATTAAAGTCGGGATGGCAAACAACTCTGTCCAATTAAATTTCGATGAGACTGACATTCTTGTAATCAGCCATCAATATGTTTCAGTGAAGATTCTGCTTCATCTACATTGACTGTTCCCCAAAATTTAGTTGTGATCTGAATTTTAAACAGTATGTTACCCATATAGTTTTGTTGATTTATTTTTATTGCTTAATTTGATAAAACTTTTCATGATTCCACTTAACTTTCTATATCATTATGACATTACTGTTACTGTTACATTACACATGTAAATGCACGTATTTATACTGTATTATGAACATGCATGTTATTACTTATTGATTGCATTATTGTAAAATTACAGTTGATTTTGCTATTTTTTAAATTGTAAAACGTACATTTAGAAATGTATTCAATTAATTTTTACTTTTATTCTTGGGAGCACAAGGAACAGATTGTTAATAGCAAATTATTGTAACACATCTTTTTAAACTGGACTCATTATTAAAGGCTTTTCTGTTATTAAACGCATCATTGTATCCTTTAAGAAAAGGGCAACAACTAAGGATTGTAGCGGCAAACCGATGCCCTAAGACCATCTGAACAGTCATAAAGAGGAAAATTGTATAATTTTTAAACACATTTAGGAGCATTTCTCTCTTCAGAAAAAGGGATTTCCACAAGTCCCTCATGCCCCTTTGACCTGAGTGACCCCTCGCTATAAAGTGTCGAGCTCAGTCTATTTAAGATATTTTCATGTTGTGAACTGAAGGCGGGATTTTTCTTTTCACTCTGAGTTAATATCTGCAGACTTCAAAGGTGCCCGTGTGGAAGCCTTATGCCCTGTTCTTTATATTTATGTATTGGTGCTGAATGTGCAGACCGCGGGAGGTTGAGGGCCCACTCACCCGCTGTGCCATGAAGTGATTAGGTCAGGTTTAATAAACTGCTGTCAACTCAAAGTCATGACTTATGAATCACGGGAAAGGGCTAACATTTCAGACTCGGTGTTTGGGGGGGTAGCAGCCGTGGTGCAATGGGAGACCTAATCCACAGCTCCACGGTTCACTTCACCACATCCTGGTTTGACCAACAAATGCAATGCTGAAACTGATCCCTCAGGAACTCCATTTGTGTCCTCCACAGACGCTGGATGTTCGCCGTCTACTTCTTTTTCAGCGTTTGTGTGGTTAAGAAGTGCCTGAGTGCACTAACCCAATTACAGTAGCTGGTTTGAGTCATAAACGGTGGTTTGGAAATATAAAGACTTGGTGAAGGACATTTTTGGAACAATGATGAAAGTTCACAGTCTGTTGTGGACATGGGAATGTGCACTCAGTGGGATTGTCGCTGTGAAAGGAGCTGGAGTTCAGACTTTGTGGGTGTAAAGAGGGAATAACAAAAAGACCTTGAGAGGATTCACCGTGTCACCACTTGAGGTCACTGGATTTAATGGGGCTCTTGGAGAGGGTGAAATCCACATTAGGGGTTGAACTTTTATCATGCTTGGAGAGGTCAGTTCCCATCACATTGATAAGGCACAGTGATAAGGTTGAAGAGATGCATCCCCTCTTAATAGAATAAACATGCCTCTTTTCTGAAGTGACCCTAACATTCTTTAAAAGTCAAATGTTCTTGGTGTGGTTGGAGGAATCAAACTGTGGACTTCAAAGAGCATTCTTCCAGTCAGTAATTTAAGAAGTCATTTTCAGGTAGATAAATAAAAGTTTTGGACTACAATAAATTCTAAAGTAAATACTAACATTAAGAGACATTTACATTAAGAGATAAGAGTAAATAAGAATAGATAGGCTTGCTGTGGGGAGGCTAGGCATGCTAAATAGATCATCCATAACTATGGGGGCTCCGAGGATTGATGGGGGAGGAGTCTTCTCTACCGTTCTGGCCAATGAGCTGATAGAGCCGATGGCTGAGGTTCTGCACCTGGCAGGTCCCCAAAACGCAGCCCACTCTCATCAACTGGGCATGGTGGCCCACTCTTGTTCCAGTGTGGGTATGACGGCGGCTTCTCTGCATCCTCACCTTGGTCCCAGAAGCATCAGTGGATTGAGCCCACGCTAGTCCTGGTAAAGATGCTCTTACACCAAGAGCTGGCATGTGTCTGATGAATCCAGGCAACCATTTTGGGTACTGGGTTGAGGCTAAAGATGGCGTGGCAGTGTTCATCTGACTTCCTGAAGGGAAGATGTTTTCCTCACGCCGATGAGTGAGTTTCCTCAGGAGGTCCAACCTGAAGACAGAAGAATTAGAAGATGAGTTTATGATTCTTTTTCCTCAAATAACTAGTTAAGAGGTTTCCCCACAGAAGGATATGCCATTTAATTTGCCTCATCATTCATCAACCCTCAAACAAGAACTTACACAGTAAAATTTTGCAGAGTAAAACTGCAGTGTTTCTGGACATGTATAGTGTTTAAATCAGTGAAGTCTACATATAAGAGTTGTTTAACTTGATTTAACATCATAATGAGCCAATTTAACACTATAATATAGCTGATTTAACTTTATTTGAAGTTGGACCATACACACTCACTGCAGAGTCTTTTTTTACTCTACAAATTATTTGCAATGTTTAAAAAAAGAATCTTTTGATTTTTGGAAAGAAAATTTGCTGTCATTGATTGCTAAACACTCAAAAAACTAATGCATTGGAGGAAACTCAATTATAAGCAGGATTTCCATCTAATAAATATATGTAGCCCCAACCCAAATAAAGCACATCCATGCAAGATAATTTAATTCGATTTAGTTAGGACTACATATATTTATTAGATAGAAATCCTGCCCATAATTGAATTGAGTTCATTTAATGAGACATTTGTTTGAGTGATACACTCAAAAAACTGACTCCATCTAATAAATATATGTAGTCCCAACTAAATTAAGTTACATGATCTTGCATGGAAGTGTTTTATTTGAATTGGAGCTGCATATATTTATTAGATGGAAATCCTGCACATAACTGAATTGAAATCATCCAATGAGCCATTTATTTGAGTGTAGAAACTCAATTCAATTATGTGCAGATTTCCATCTAATAAATATATGTAGCCCCAACTCAAATAAGGCACATCCATGCAAGATAATTTAATTAAATTTAGTTGGGACTACATATATTTATTAGATGGAAATCCTGCACATAACTGAATTGAGTTCATCCAATGAGTCAGTTTTTTGAGTGTACAATGTACAATATATACAACATTAGTTTGCATCTGACTTGGATGACCTTTGCATGCCACACCCCATTCCCCAATTCCTGTTTTTTGCTACACTCAAACAGCTGACTCACTGGATTGGATTTCCATCTAATAAATAAATGTAGTCCCAACTAAATGTAATTAAATTATTTTGCATGGATGTACTTTATTTGAATTGGGGTTACATATATTTATTAGATGAAATCCTCCTCTTAATTGAATTGAATTCATCCAATGAGTCATTTTTTGAGTGTACTAAATTATAATGTAAAAAGGTGGAAAAAGCTCTCAAATCTTAGTCATGTTGTTATTACAGTAGGTGCAGTTTGTAAGTATGAAGAAATCTGATTAAATGTCCAAACTTGATTTGATCGACCATGTCTTTCACAATCTCCACATCCATCCATGTGGACATCATGCTCATCTTTTCATGCACAACTTAACAGCTTTTTTGCATCGAAAAACAAGGTGCTGTGAGTGAGCCTCACTTACTTCGATCAAAACATGCACTTATCCTAATGCTCAGCTGAGCGAGCGAGAATCTAAATAAGAAACTAAGCATCACTGTCAATTCCACCCACACATCTCCAAACCAAACCCACCTGTCTCCAGATTCATACATGTGAAGTCTTTTTTGCTGTTTTGAAATTTATGCCTAAAAGTGCTGTCTAAGAATAGACTGCATGTCAGAATAAATGGGTTGTAACAACAGAAATGCGGTTGGCGAGCGAGAACACACCGTTCAGCAAACATGGCATTGGCAGACTGACCATCTGTCCCATGTTTGAAAAAGACAGTCCCTCACATTTCATCTCTGCACTGTCACCCTCGTGTTTGTACAGCTCAGCCTGGGTCTAGTCACCGGGGGCAGTAGCCTATCACCATCAGTAATGGTTGCAGACATGTAAATAAGAACATGATGCAGTCAGAGGATAGCTGAACAAAAGGTACACATATACCAATATTTTGCGTAAAGCAAAAAAACTCTATATAACTCCATGAGCTCTCTCCCAATCTCAACAGCTGAGGACCCAGAGACTTGAATGTCACTGCTGAGATAAGTGTATCTCTCTACAAGTTCAGCACTTTCGCTGCACACAGGTACACCTCTGATGTCCAAGTCCAGGAAGACATTGAAAGCCTGGATTTTAGTCATGATCCAATACCATCTTAAACCCAGACACTTCTGATTCCTTCCTCACTCAGCTTCTCGAGTGCTGCAGTCAGGGTATCTATCCACTGATTCTGCAAAGATCACAACATTGTTTGTGAAGGTCAAAAGACCTTTCCTGCAAAATAAAGATACCTAAGTTGTCTCAGTGTTGAGGACTTGACACAAGATGCAAATTTTGAATACTGATGTTGTGCTTTTGTTAGATTTAGGTGTAGAATTTCCTGCTTTGATCCTTGGCCAAAATTGTGGTGGCAGAGCAGGATGTTCAGTAGCATGAAGAGCTGGGTATATATAGACTTGGGTTCAGTTCCTGGTTATGCTACCTGAGTGTGTGCCCTTGGACAAGGCAATTCATCTGCATTGTCCCAGTCCTCCTCCTCCTCCTATTTCCCTTAACTCCTTGTGGAGTCATTGGGGCACCCTTTCAAGCTGTGGTCCACCAGTTTCCTCCATTCTTGATGGTTGTGTGGCAACTGTTGCCTTTCAGCAAATGTCACACTGGTCCATTCTTTGATGTTGTCCAATCATCTTTTCTTCTGGTGTCCTCTCTTCCTTTTGTCTTCTACATTTCCTTGCAGTATGGCTTCGGCAAGTCCATCTGATCTCGTGATGTGCCCTTACATCTTACGTTTTCACTTCCTCACATTAGTTAATAAATCATTGTACTCTCCTGTGTGGTGTTTTCTGGTCGTCCTGATGTTCTTGTTTCGAATGCGGTCTTGGTAGGTGATGCCCGAGATGGTCTGGTAGCATCTCATTTCAAAAGCTGTTATTTTTTGTTGGTGTTCTTTGTTCAGGGTCCAGGTCTCGCAAGAATATGTAAAGATGGAAAACACGAGAGCTCTGAGGAATCTGATCTTATGCTTGGTGGTGACTGATTGGTCTTTCCAGATCTTCATTTTCTTCACTGGTGATGACCCCTGTGCTGTTCTTCTGTCCCAGTCCACCTAGCTTAAATGTGCACCAGCCTTAACTGGGTGAGTAACCTGGATTGGACTGGTATCCCGCACAGGGCTGTTTTTTACTGGAAGATCTGGATTTGCAATGAACTGTACTAACTTCCACGTTCATTATCCTGACGCCCTGTTTTATTTTGAAGTATGTTCCACATTTGAAAAGGTGATTCATGCAGATGGCGTTTCTTCCCGTCTGAGCTGTGGTCAGCTCTCTCAAATGTGAAGCTTTCACTTTATTTAGCTGTTTGCCAGACTTCTAACTACTGCCATACCTGTTGGCATGCAAAGCAGCCAAAGGCGACGGCCGCTAAATAAATAGCTGCATCGTGCCGAGACACAGACAGCAAAGAGCTATTTCAAGGACTGCTTCAGAGTGCCACATCACCAGGTCACACCCGCCTCGAGTGGCTCGACAAAACCATCCTATTTTTCGTCACACTGGACTATCAGACTGTCACAAAAAGACTCGCTCCTCTTTTTCGGTGTTTTGAATCTCCGGAGTACCAAGTTATGAGAAGAAGGAGCAAAACTGTGCACTCTTTTTGCAGCGTCAAACTCACCAGATGTGATTTACTGTGGAAACAGTGAGGAAGAGCGACCAGAAAAATAGTTCCCACAATGCACTGCAGGGATTTAAACTTTCTAGCACTTTGACTTGTGTAAGTTGTTGTTTCCGTAAAAGTTGTAAAAATTTGGAATAACTGTTCTGATAGCATTAAATTATCTGGTACTTTAGTTGATTAAAAGACTTTATAAATTCGGTTAACTGAGTTTGTTGCTGGGTTTTTTTTTTTTTATTGTGCGTTGTGCACTACTGTTTGTTCTGTTGTGTTGAGATATTTTAGTTCACTGATTAATCTACATTGTCTGTGCTTGTTTTTTCCTTTTTTTTGGTATTTGTTATGAGTGTGTGTGTGTGTATATACACTCAACAAAAATATAAACGCAACACTTTTGGTTTTGCTCCCATTTTGTATGAGATGAACTCAAAGATCTAAAACTTTTTCCACAAACACAATATCATCATTTCCCTCAAATATTGTTCACAAACCAGTCTAAATCTGTCATAGTGAGCACTTCTCCTTTGCTGAGATAATCCATCCCACCTCACAGGTGTGCCATACCAAGATGCTGATTAGACACCATGATTAGTGCACAGGTGTGCCTTAGACTGCCCACAATAAAAGGCCACTCTGAAAGGTGCAGTTTTATCACACAGCACAATGCCACAGATGTCGCAAGATTTGAGGGAGCGTGCAGTTGGCATGCTGACAGCAGGAATGTCAACCAGAGCTGTTGCTCGTGTATTGAATGTTCAGTTCTCTACCATAAGCCGTCTTCAAAGGCGTTTCAGAGAATTTGGCAGTACATCCAACCAGCCTCACAACCGCAGACCACGTGTAACCACACCAGCCCAGGACCTCCACATCCAGCATGTTCACCTCCAAGATCGCCTGAGACCAGCCACTCGGACAGCTGCTGAAACAATCGGTTTGCATAACCAAAGAATTTCTGCACAAACTGTCAGAAACCGTCTCAGGGAAGCTCATCTGCATGCTCATCGTACTCATCGGGGTCTCGACCTGACTCCAGTTCGTCGTCGCAACTTCGCACAGCCATTGAAGAGGAGTGGACCAACATTCCACAGGCCACAATTGACAACCTGATCAACTCTATGCGAAGGAGACGTGTTGCACTGCATGAGGCAAATGGTGGTCACACCAGATACTGACTGGTATCCCCCCCAGTAAAACAAAACTGCACCTTTCAGAGTGGCCTTTTATTGTGGGCAGTCTAAGGCACACGTGCACTAATCATGGTGTCTAATCAGCATCTTGATATGGCACACCTGTGAGGTGGGATGGGTTATCTCAGCAAAGGAGAAGTGCTCACTATCACAGATTTAGACTGGTTTGTGAACAATATTTGAGGGAAATGGTGATATTGTGTATGTGGAAAAAGTTTTAGATCTTTGAGTTCATATCATACAAAATGGGAGCAAAACCAAAAGTGTTGCATTTATATTTTTGTTGAGTATATATATATATATATATATATATATATATATATATATATATATATATATATATATATATATACGAGGGCTGTCAATAAAGTAACGGTCCTTTTTATTTTTTTCAAAAACTATATGGATTTCATTCATATGTTTTTACGTCAGACATGCTTGAACCCTCGTGCGCATGCGTGAGTTTTTCCACGCCTGTCGGTGACGTCATTCGCCTGTGAGCACTCCATGTGGGAGGAGTCGTCCAGCCCCTCGTCGGAATTCCTTTGTCTGAGAAGTTGCTGAGAGACTGGCGCTTTGTTTGATCAAAATTTTTTCTAAACCTGTGAGACACATCGAAGTGGACATGGTTTGAAAAATTAAGCTGGTTTTCAGTGAAAATTTTAACGGCTGATGAGAGATTTTGAGGCGAGACTGTCGCTTTAAGGACTTTTCACGGTGCGAGACGTCGCGCAGCGCTCTCAGGCGCCGTCGTCAGCCTGTTTCAAGCTGAAAACCTCCACATTTCAGGCTCTATTGATCCAGGACGTCGTGCGAGAACAGAGAAGTTTCAGAAGAAGTCGGTTTCAGCATTTTATCCGGATATTCCACTGTTAAAGGAGATTTTTTTAATGAAAGACGTGCGGACGGGTCCGCGCGTCGGGACGCAGCCGCCGCGACGCTCCGCCACAGGAAAAACACCTCTGTTGAAAGTCTTAAGGACAAGTTGGAACATGTCCTGCCTGTTAAACAATTTCTCATATACTCACTCCACTGAAAGCCATCAAAAGCCGCCTGGATTTTACAAATGGTTATCAACACGGAGGTGTTTTTCCTGTGCCGCCGCACCGCGTCGGCTGTGTCCCGACGCGCGGATCCGTCCGCACGGCTTTCATTAAAAAAATCTCCTTTAACAGTGGAATATCTGGATAAAATGCTGAAACCGACTTCTTCTGAAACTTCTCTGTTCTCTCACGACGTCCTGGATCAGTAGAGCCTGAAATGTGGAGGTTTTCAGCTTGAAACAGGCTGATGACGCCGCCTGAGAGCGCAGCGCGACGTCTCGCACCGTGAAAAGTCCTTAAAGCGACAGAATCACCTCAAAATCTCTCATCAGCCGTTAAAATTTTCACTGAAAACCAGCTTAATTTTTCGAACCGTGTCCACTTCGATGTGTCTCACAGGTTTAGAAAAAAGTTTGATCAAACAACGCGCCAGTCTCTCAGCAACTTCTCAGACAAAGGAATTCCGACGAGGGGCTGGATGACTCCTCCCACAAGGAGTGCTCACAGGCGAATGACGTCACCGACAGGCCTGGAAAAACTCACGCATGCGCACAAGGGTTCAAGCATGTCTGACGTAAAAACATATGAATGAAATCCATATAGTTTTTGAAAAAAATAAAAAGGACCGTTACTTTATTGACAGCCCCAATATATATGTGTGTGTGTGTGTTTGTTTTTTGTTTTTGTTTTATTATATTTTTTGTTAAGTATGTGTGTGTGCTGAATAAATTAATTCATTCATTGCCTGTGGTGCAACGTAGAAAAAAAACACAAATCTGCACTATACCTCCCCCGGAGCTATCCTGATATGTCAGGAGAATTTAACAAGAATCTTCTAATCTCCTTCAAGGACTGAGTTTTTTTTTATTGGCACAATTACTTGAGAATATTGATTGCTCCGCTGGGCACTCTCCCCCTCCCAAAAATGCATAAATGCACACTGTATTCCACCTATTCATCCATTCATTAACATAGATGTTATGAAATTCTCAGAATGCAGTGTTCCTAATATTTGCAAGATACAAGTTTAAGATAAGACAAGATAAGACTTTATTGATCTCACAGTGGAGAAATTCACACCAATACAAGGGTGATTCTTAGACTATGGGCACTTATTATGTCCTTTGATCATACTGTATGAAAAACAGAAAAAAAGGGGAAATTTCACACTTTTATAGTTATCTTGGTGGTTTGAATCATATTTGTCTAATAGATTACAATTTGTTCATGTAAATGGGGAATCTTCTTCACAGACTAAAGTTAATTATGGAGTTCCACAAGGTTCTGTGCTAGGACCAATTTTATTCACTTTATACATGCTTCCCTTAGGCAGTATTATTAGACGGTATTGCTTAAATTTTCATTGTTACGCAGATGATACCCAGCTTTATCTATCCATGAAGCCAGAGGACACACACCAATTAGCTAAACTGCAGGATTGTCTTACAGACATAAAGACATGGATGACCTCTAATTTCCTGCTTTTAAACTCAGATAAAACTGAAGTTATTGTACTTGGCCCCACAAATCTTAGAAACATGGTGTCTAACCAGATCCTTACTCTGGATGGCATTACCCTGACCTCTAGTAATACTGTGAGAAATCTTGGAGTCATTTTTGATCAGGATATGTCATTCAAAGCGCATATTAAACAAATATGTAGGACTGCTTTTTTGCATTTACGCAATATCTCTAAAATCAGAAAGGTCTTGTCTCAGAGTGATGCTGAAAAACTAATTCATGCATTTATTTCCTCTAGGCTGGACTATTGTAATTCATTATTATCAGGTTGTCCTAAAAGTTCCCTAAAAAGCCTTCAGTTAATTCAAAATGCTGCAGCTAGAGTACTGACGGGGACTAGAAGGAGAGAGCATATCTCACCCATATTGGCCTCTCTTCATTGGCTTCCTGTTAATTCTAGAATAGAATTTAAAATTCTTCTTCTTACGTATAAGGTTTTGAATAACCAGGTCCCATCTTATCTTAGGGACCTCGTAGTACCATATCACCCCAATAGAGCGCTTCGCTCTCAGACTGCAGGCTTACTTGTAGTTCCTAGGGTTTGTAAGAGTAGAATGGGAGGCAGAGCCTTCAGCTTTCAGGCTCCTCTCCTGTGGAACCAGCTCCCAATTCAGATCAGGGAGACAGACACCCTCTCTACTTTTAAGATTAGGCTTAAAACTTTCCTTTTTGCTAAAGCTTATAGTTAGGGCTGGATCAGGTGACCCTGAACCATCCCTTAGTTATGCTGCTATAGACGTAGACTGCTGGGGGGTTCCCATGATGCACTGTTTCTTTCTCTTTTTGCTCTGTATGCACCACTCTGCATTTAATCATTAGTGATCGATCTCTGCTCCCCTCCACAGCATGTCTTTTTCCTGGTTCTCTCCCTCAGCCCCAACCAGTCCCAGCAGAAGACTGCCCCTCCCTGAGCCTGGTTTTGCTGGAGGTTTCTTCCTGTTAAAAGGGAGTTTTTCCTTCCCACTGTAGCCAAGTGCTTGCTCACAGGGGGTCGTTTTGACCGTTGGGGTTTTACATAATTATTGTATGGCCTTGCCTTACAATATAAAGTGCCTTGGGGCAACTGTTTGTTGTGATTTGGCGCTATATAAAAAAAATTGATTGATTGATTGATCTTTACAATGAAAGTGTGTTAAGAAATTTGTTCTAGTAGTCTATGATGACTTTATCACCTTTTTTCAGCATCATTATATGCAAATATTGCCGTTTTGTGCTTGTCCCACACCCAGACTTTTGATCTTCAATGATAAAAATGAATGGTAAAGAAATGTTTTTTCTAATGTTTTAAAATATCTCTGAATAAAATATCAGTAAATTAATCAAAACATAATAGGGGTATTCAATGTCATACAACTGTTGTGATTTTTTTTAAACAAAATGTAGTTGTCCCACACTATTGCCGTAATTTCCACCACAACACTGTAATGTCCCTTTAAACAGTTTGTATGAAAGATTGTTTGGGTAGTTTCTATGGAGATAAACAGTGACATCAGAGCACATGTATATAGCGCCAAATCACAACAAACAGTTGCCCCAAAGCGCTTTATATTGTAAGGCAAAGGTGTGGTGGAAATTACATTTACAAGGCCAATAGTGCCCGTAGTTAAAGAATCACCCACAAGATTAAGATAGATAAGACTTTATTGATCTCACAGTGGAGAAATTCACACCCATACAAGTTTAAGATAAGACTTTATTGATCTCACAGTGGGGAAATTCACACCAATACAAGTTTAAGATAAGACTTTATTGATCTCACAGTGGAGAAATTCACACCAATACAAGTTTAAGATAAGATAAGACTTTACTGATCTCACAGTGGAGAAATTCACACCAGTTTCTCCAGGATGCAAAGGAACACTGACCATGGTAGCGGTCAATACCAGATTCACCTGTTTCTCAGATCTCAGTAAGGACAGAGTCACCACTAGATTTGGTAATTAAACTGCTCAGTGACCACAAGTTTGTATTTAATCCAATTAATGAAAGAAAAAGAACTAAAATCAGTAACAACTTAGCAGTTCAATCTAATTTGCACATGCATAAATCACAGGAGAAGCCCTTTCGTGCAACTCATTGTGAAATATGAGAAAGGGTTTTGTATGGTGGGTGTAATTGGCATCAAAATCAATCAGTACAAAAAAAAAAAAAAATCAGCTTTGCAGGCATCTTGTGATGTAATGGGTCATGCACTGCTTCTCCATCTAAATCTGCTTAGATTCAGGATGCCATCTACATCAGGCTTTGATGGAAAATTACATGCTTCGGCCACATGGTCATACAGAAAATGTCTGATAATATATATAATATATAATAATAATAATATAAGACACCCTATATATGAGAACTGATTTTGTGTGTCCATCTGTCCAGAGCTATATCTCACTGACCACTCAGTGGAGTTCCGTCGTATTTGATTTAGTATTTGTACAGAACCCTGGCACGATGCCCTTAATACCAGCATTTTGGTAAATGATATAACACTGAATTATTCAGCTATTTGGCCCTACATCATGATGGCCTTGGGTTTGAAAATAAAAGAAACAATCTGTATTTCACTTAAATCACACCTGCTCCTAATTTCCATTATGCATGGATGCTTTTTCTATTGATACGATGTAACAACATTAACCAACATTGGCTTTGGCCAAAATGCAGTGAATGTTAAATCTCAACACCCAAAACAGGCCAACCTTCTACTTCAAAGTAATTTTAGTATGGATAATTACTGACCCCTACTGTCTAGATGATGGCTGTGACATTTAGCAACCCTTACTGACTGATCAATGTACCTAATGGGGGATATGAAGCAGAAACACAACTAGTAATTATGCATTTACAGGGAGCATCCTGTAGATGGCAAGTCAGGTGTTTTATTCTCAATAACAAAGAAGTGTGAAAGACTTGTTTTCTACATAAGTTTGGGTAAAATGCTTAACTTTGGATCATGCTTTGATCTTTCATTCAAATGAATATTTGGCCACCTGATACCATGGTAACATCGCCGTCATGCAAAATTAGCTTTGATTCCACAATAATAACCAGTGGGATTATTGCCAGCATCTGAACCTTTCTACTTTCTTGATCCTTGTTCTTAGGATTTAAAGATGATGAAAAGGAGGCAGATTACATTTGTGCCCAAATGAGGTTACAGTGTGTTTATTTGTCAAAGTCCAAGGTTGAATACAAAGCTTATCTGGCTTGTAGGGCATTAGTACACTAATTTAAAGTTAGACTTTGTTGTTATGTGTAACAGAGGGCACTGGCCTTTCTTCTTCAACTTTTGACAACCTTTTCTTTGAGGTCTTCAAAACAACTCTTGAAAAAGGGATTTCCTTCACTCTGTCATATGCGATCCCATAAAACAGAGTACAAGTCTAATCCTGTGACTTGACAGTAATGGAGATGTCTGTGATTGGCAGACGATCAAAGATACCCAGGCGGTGAAGTCCTACGCCTTGCCTGGTCTTAAATGAAGCGCGTTAATCTAACAATCCCAGGGATAAAAATGATTTTTAGGGATTTTACAGTGTGGTAACTGGCCAAGCAGAATAGTTTGCCAAACCTTTTATTCATTACTGTGTCATTACTGTGTTAAGGCATAGAATCAAAACACAGAAGAGGTGCAGTCTAACCCTCGTGATGGCGGGCGTTGACTCTCACTGCAGACCGTCCCTGGTACACGCAGTGCTGTTTGTCTACATGATTACCAAAGTCTGCTAATTAGCAGGAATCACGTTAGGTTCACATGTAATCTCCCATATCAAATGGGAGATTATAAAAAAAGCATTTATTAAGCATTAACCTTTAGAGCACAGAGGGATGGAACAGTGTCAGCTACAGGTTTTTTGATCTCTTTCTTCAGAAACATATTTCTCTGAGCCATCTTCATCTGTGTGTGTTCTTCCAAGTGCATTCATATAGTATACATACACATTCTTGTCTCTGGACGCTGTCTGTGTTGAGCGGAAATCTGCTCTTTATGGACTTGGAAGGTCTTAGCTGTTAATCCACAGTGGAATTCTGTGCCTGGCTTGTAACTGTGTTCTTTCTACTCAGTCTCTACTTGTGTTTGGCTGGATTTGACCCCCATGGAGCCATAATACTGTTTATATGCAGTATTGTTGAAAAGGCCCAACTAATATATTTATTTACATCCCAGCATTAGAGAAAATGTATGACTGTGAAGGTGGAGAAGAGATCCTTCTACAGAGGACTGAATTATCTGGCAAACATTTAAATGCTTTCAAGATTTGATTTGGATCCCAAAAAGGGCACCTCAAACAACCACTAAGGGTTGCTACGAGGGGCGACGGAGAAGTTTTGAGCTGGAACCAGAAAAAGTAGGGTGTGGTTCTCCATCTCTTGAATTCTGAGAAACCAACATTTCTCAACATTGCACCCAGTGAGTCAAAACGTCACACATTCTTGAGAAATGTTGGTTTCTAAGACTGCAAAAGATGGAGAACCATGGCCTCAGTTTTCTAATTCAGGCTCAAAACATCTCAGTTGCCCCTCATTAATGTCATAGCTTTCATACAACCAGGAGGAGGCAAAAAAAAAAAGCAAAATACAAACATTTTATAGCCATAAGTTGGGGATCAGGTGCTAACATTACATCTAATATGAATGAAATCTACCAAATTGATGGTGACATATTGGCCAAAGAAGTGGAAAATTCAGTTTTAAGCCCATAATACTGTCAGAGTGCCATCTACAAAAATTTTGATATGAAAGTCATCAGGCTAAGGTTCTGGTCAAACATCATACCAAATATAAAGATGCTCCACTAAACTGGTTTTGAGATGAGATCTAGCACAGCAGATAGAAGTAAACCCTATGTGATATATTCCAGAGACAAACATGGACAATGTAAACCCACTGAGACATGATGTTATTTTGGACTGTATGCAGAAGAGTGATTTTTAGTATAACGTGGCTGATGTGTCATGGATCATAATCTTTGTACTCTGGTCCAGACAGAGTCGCAGTAAAGTGGATCAGTGAAGCAACAACTTGGCATGTCTGCAGCACCGAGCAGTTCCATCTCTAATGTACAACCGTTCATCTGCTGAATCCACATTTAACTAGCTGTTTGTCCCAAGTGCTCAGTTATTTCCCCTCACAAAGTAACCTCAATATGATACATTAAAGGGTCATGAATGCTACAGTATCTGTTGTCAATGAACATGCAGTTTGCCCCCGTTTGGACTGTATTGTTACTTTATGGGATGTTGTTGTGCCCTAATCAGGACAAGAAGAAACTGCATGGACACAAGCAGACAAAAGCCAGAATGACAGACATCTGAGCTTTGACAGATTTAAATTCCAGCTTGAGAAAACATGTGGAACAGCTGGGTGTTACTGTCAGTGTGTATGGAAACAGAACAGGATGTGCTTTAAGGAGATAAGGGAGAATTTGCTGTCCTAATAAAAGTCGAATAAGACATGGATGAGCAATGCGTTAAATTTAGAGGCCAGTTACGGAGGAGGATAGACTCTCAGTGCACGATCAGAATGAAATATATTCTAGCATGAGACTCATTGTTCCGATGTCCTTCTTACAGAAGTTGACATTTGGTTTTAACAACCCAGTCTCACATTTTTGTCATTCTCCCGTCACCAAATGATTCAAATTTTTGTGACAGTTTTTTTTTTGTTTAACAGTATCACAAACCAATAGATGAATGTATATTTTGTGCTGCTGAATCATGACATGCTGTGACATATGGTAGGGTTTTAACCCTCTGGGGTCCGAGGGCATTTTTTGGACAGTTCACTCACCTGGCATAAATGTTTTATTATTGCTGCTAACAGCTCTCCCTGCATCCCACAATCAAGTTTTATGTTTCTTTTTTTTTCAGGACAACCTGTGCTTTCAGAATATATATGTTTTTGTTGTATTTTATAAGTGTAATAAAGGTTTACAATCAAAAATAGGCAAGGAAAAAATAAAGCGAAAAATAATTTTCCACACACATTTATTCAAAACACACAGCAAACTATAATGAACAACTGTTTTGATACTTTATGAAGGTAATTTGAGGTCTTATGTGAAAGACTGTACAACAAAAAGGTTCAAACAATAAACACAAATGCACATTTTGAACAATATATACAAAATGGTCTATGTGTTTTGTTATTTTGATATGGTAAACAGTGCTTTACGCAGAGAAAGCAACAGTGTTATCCAGTAACATTCACATGCAAACTAGTGGAGCAATCCTGATAGTTACACACTCTTTGTTTGAGCACGTGAGATTGTCATCAGAGGCTCTGCGTCTGCTCACTTTCACTGATCGCTGTGCGTAATGGCGCAGGGCGCATTGCAATAGTATGTACTCATTGAAGCACCCAGGGGGCTATTCTAGTAACATATCACTCCTGAAAATGATCTTTGGCTTTTCACGTGAGGTAAATCTGCCCTACGATTGGATTTTGGAAAACCATGTGATGGTAAACCAATTCCGATTGGACATTCACATTGCGCACGTCATCACACAGCTTCTATGAGGAGTACAAAGATGGCCGATGGCTGGCTCGAAAGTCTGCGGAGTTAACTTTTCAGCAAAAAAAAAAAGTAAGTTTCTATCTCATATCATTAAAAATGTATTTATAATTTAGTAAAGCTTGGTCTTAGCCATCGTATATGACGGCGTCAGCCCCACAGGGTTAAATAGCGTCATAAATCTTTCTGAATCTGACACTTTGACTGCCACACATGTCTCGTGTCGACTGGCCCAATGTATCATCCCCAACTTCAACTTCACCTTTTTTTTTTGCAAGAATATACTGTAATCAAGAAACCAACAACAATGAAAAAGGGATCACAAGGATGACAAATGTACCATATCTGTCTACTAGTCTTATTTTGAAGATGGTCTGCTTTGGCCTCTTTTCTCAAACTTCAAACGTGGTGCGGAGAAAGAAAATCCTCTTGCTCACCACGTTAGACTGAGGTTCCAACTCCAGCTGTGGCACAGTTTATGAGCCTGCACCGGCTTCCCACCACGAACAGTACAATAGCCTTTAGTATCTTTGACTGCAGTAATCCCTCGCTGTCTGTGTCCACGGTGGGAAGCCAGTGAGGGATTATAATGTCTTGCTGCACTTGCAATTTCTACCATTTGGCTATGATTGTGGTGACATTACACCCTTCTGGTAATGCTCGTTTCTGCATAATCAGTGGCTCGTGAAACTTTCATACACGTTCAAGTGATGTTTTAGCTCTACACAGTTCAACCATAAAAATTATGTGGTTGTATCGGTAACACAAGTCCAAAACAAGGTGTTTCTACCCAAATTTTTGCTTAGAACTGGATGTGGACACGGTATTGTGTGGTTTTAACATAAAAACTCAACAATATGTAACTGTGAAAGGTGCATAAATCTGATTTTGAATAATATAATATAATCTCATTAAATCCATTGTGGAGATTGCTGAGGGCTCTCTAGGGTGTATAAATGTGAAAACTGGAAATTAGCAAATGCAATGGAGAAAATGTGTCATGAAGAGGGAGTGGTTTTGAGTCTGTACAGAAAATTATGACAAAGCTATTATATAACGTGTAACTGGAAAAAATGTAATTTTATCAATTCATAAAGGTGATTAAATAAACCTGTTCAAATTCTGATTTCAGCTTCATGAGAGTGAATGTAACATGGGGATTTTATGTCACTCTGTAATGCCCCAGATTTGATACCTGATGAGGATCATTGTGTCATACCACATTTCTTTCACTCTATTTTCAGATACTCAAAAAAAACGCAATACGCAAAAAATGCCAAGTATGTTACAGGTGCCCAAAAGGTCAAACAAAGATTACATGAGTATATAACAAAATGATGATAAGCAATGTACACATTATTAATGGTGAGTCAGAGGCAAAACCAGCATATTGACTCAGTGAATGAGATATGGGAGACTAATTGTACAACTTAAACCATGTGTCAGGCTCTGCTTAAAAATCTTCTGCAGAAATTTTTCTTTTTTCTTTTTTAGCTAGTTTATCTTTCACAATTTGGGCAATTTAGGTTCTTCAAGAAAGCACCACATACAGTAGTGTGTATGGGACTATTTCAGACATCGTGAAAGAACACTTTATTCTGTTCTTGCCTGATAAAGCTCAGTGATCAGGGCCAAAGAAGAGCAACCGTGATTCAAGATAAGTATTTAGGATCAATGATCAAGATCAAAGTTCAGCATTCAAGTTCTAAGATCAGGAGCAAAGCTCAGTGATCAACCTCAAGGTTCAGGATCACAGTTCAGTAAGCACGATCAAAGAACACGATTAAAGATAAGTGATCAGGCTCAAAGATCAAGATCAAACTTCAGCAATCAGGATCAAAGATCGAATATCAGGTTCAGAGTTATGCAATAAAGATTAAAGATTATGATCAATGATAAGTGATCGGGATGAAAAATCAGATCACAGTTCACCAATGAGGATCAAAGATGAGATATTTAGATCAAAGGTCAACAAGCATAATCAAAAATCAGTAATCAGAGTTTACGAATGCTTGAGAAAACATCAAAGAAATAATCCTCTCCCAATGAAAAACACCTCTAACAGCTTTCTGTGAGCCTTTAAAATCCCATTTTATAGTCAGAAAATGTATGAATAAAGGGAAATTAAAATATCACAGACAATATTTCTACAACTACTTTGAAACTTTTTAAATGAAAGACCTCCCATAATGTCAGAACACACAAGTAGTATTATGTTTCCTCGGCTGTTGTGATCATCGTCGCTCTACCACAGGTAGAACTGGTTCATATCAGTGCTGATAATGATGACAGTGTGAATCTAAAGCCTACCAGACGAGGGCATCACATACACTCCTTGCTGGGAGATCAACATGTCAGCACATCCCGCTGTGTGTGTGTGTGTGTGTGTGTGTGTGTGTGTGTGTGTGTGTGTGTGTGTGTGTGTGTGTGTGTGTGTGTGTGTGTGTGTGTGTGTGTGTGTGTGTGTGTGTGTGTGTGTGTGTGTGTCAGGTAACACTTGGCCTATTGCCTAACATTGTGGGCACTATTTGCTCATAAATACTACACCACAGCAAGGGTGGAAAAGTACAGGTGTCACTCTGTGCCAATAAAATCCTTAAATGACAGTCTGTACTGGTTTTTCTGGCTGTACTATTCAGCGGCAAACTGGTTTTTCCAAGTTTTGCATAAACAGAGAATGTATCCAAGTAAACATTCAGAAGAAAGAAGTGATGGATTGAGACAGAATAATCAAAAAGAGAAACAAACTCAATGGGATAAAAAGTGGACATAATGTCAATCAACCTACATATTGCTTCAACTGCTGTATAACACTATAACATTACATATTGTGTAATTTTGCAAATATATCAAAATCTATAGTGGTGTAAGTTGATATTTTCATTATAGTGTAATCTGTTTGTTCCTTACAGACACATGATGTGCAAAAACTGATGTAAAAAAAATATATAATTAAAAAATATTGAAAATACAAAAGCAGAATGCTATGGCTTTGTTGGAAAGGAGCTGCTCCTGGCCACGCCTCTTCTGCAAAGAAGAGAATGCAGTATGACTCACTGGGTGTGTCTCACTGAATCCAAATATGGACTTCTGTAACACGTGTCACAGTAGTCTAAAATAAGTTGTTTCAGACCTAAATGTTGCTTTTGGCAGGAGAATTTCTACACATGCAGTCACAGAACTGTGGGACGTTGAGAACATAAAACTGCAAACTGTTAATACAGTCAGATTTTGGACATATATGACTTTTTAAAGAAGCTTTCACTTGAATGTTCTTGATGTCAAATAATTTATTTTGTCTTTTATCTATCAAATAAAACATTTCAGGATTTATACAGGTAATGTATTGTTTTAACCAATGACTTTAAGCAGTTTATTCAAGATTCTCGATTTAACTTTTTTTAATGTGTTCTGATTATTCTATTAGTCCTTGCATTTCTACACAATCAACATTGCTATTATGCAACAATTTCCTTTTATTCCAAAGCCAAAAAGACATTTTTTTTACATTTGCATTTTACATTTCAATAAACTCCTTCCAAAAGAGCTTTCCCCACAGCTGCTGATGTCCTCCTCCCCGTTATCTCAAGGAAAGTGTTTCAGACTTTGACCTTCCACATTATTGTCTGCGTGACACAAGACACGCGCGTGCCTGCTGCGAGAAAAAGAGCTTTCATGCGCAGTGACCTTGATGTGATTCATTGGCCAAAATGTTCCACAGAGTTAGATGCGCGCAAAGGTGAGGTGGCGTTAGAGCGCGCAGTTTTACGCACAGTGATGTGTGACACAACGTGCAAATGTGCCGGTTGGAACTATTGGAAACAATAAATAAAAGAAAAGAATGCTTAAAATTTAAAAATGTCATCTTATGGACCACTGTTAGCTGGAATATTGCGTCTTAACCTCTAAAGCATGCCAAAGTTACTTTTTGTGCCATTTTACGCACAGGCTGTTTTAACGGTATATTGTGGCTCCAGGTGTGAAGTGAGTGTATTTTAAAGGCGTTAAGAGTGGGATTCAGCCAATCAGAAGCGGAGACGGTCCACGTTAATCAGATAAGCATCTGGTTTGTCTTACCTGTTGGTGTCAGAACGTGACTCCGCCGGTGCAGCCAGCAGCCGCTGGAGGGAAACCAGGCTGATGCAATACACAGTGAGCGGGAGAACAGACCGCATCTCCGGTCCAAATTTAAATGCACACCCTCGGTGGAGAGAAAGTTCAGTCCCCAAAATAAATAAATAAATAAATAAATAGATAGACTAGTCAGAAGGTTTCCTGAAGTGTGACGCTGCGCTCTCAGATGTCCAGACGCGCCGGTGAAACCTTTGGAGAGAACAGAAATGAATCAATGAACCTGTTGCGCTCAGACAAAACACATAAAAGAGAAGCAGATGAAATTATGAACACCTGTCATTTGCATTTTTAAACTTATAACCAACAATATCTGAAAATATCTGCACACAATCCCTCATTTACAATCATCAAATTGGACAAAAACCCAAAAACACAGTCTAATTCATTGTCTTGAATACATCATTACATTATAAAAACAATTTAGCTGCTAAATTTTAGGACTCAAATGTGAGAAAATGACTTACCCTGACTATGAATCAAGTTTTAGGGTTTTCTCAAGGTTTCAGGCGTGTTGGTCAAGATCAGGTTCTTCTTCAGTGTGAATCTGAGCGCTGCTGAAATTGTGAGTTTAAATAGTGAGTGGGCGGAGTTCACAGCCTCAAGGTCTCCGAGCAATTTCAAGCAAAGGTGCCGCAAACTGCAATAAAAATATCCCAGGAACCTCAAATCAATCATAACACAAAAGCACGCACAGTGGTGAGAAATGGCACACAACCAAGAATTTAAATTGACTGCCAATTTTATCATTCTGTTGCTTTGGATGTGTTTGGATTCTTTGATATTAAATATAATAATAACAATTACAAATGTTACAGAGCTTTATTTCATACACACACACACACACACACACACACACACACACACACACACACACACACACACACACACACACACTATATATATATATATATATATATATATATATGGAGAAAGAGAGAGAGAGAGAAGAGAGATAGAGCTAGTCAATTCAATGCAATTTAAAGAAAGGCATCAAATATTTTTCCTTTAATTACTTAATTTCATTACATGCATTTCCTTGGACAATTTATGACAAACTAATATTTATTTGTCTTCTATTTTAGCATATATAAATTATGCAAACATTTGTAAATTAAATATATTGTTTAGTTGTGACATTCTCAAAAGGAAACTTCTTTGTACACTCTAAGAAATGAAACATAAGGTTTTTTAAATGTAATTAATACTATTGTATTCAATATACTTGCAATTGTTAATTTTATAGATTCAAGTAGTAATGTTTCATTTAATTTAATTAATTTCAACTACAGTATTGTTTTGCACTTAACTGACAATGTTATGTGGAAAAAATGACCTTAACGTTATCAAATAAATTCATCATTTTATTTCTTAGAGTGTACCATTTTAAAAAGTCATAGTTTCACACTATACTGTAGCAGAATTCAAATCCAAAACCAAACTGAACAAAGCCATGAAATGAAATTCTTTTTGTACTTTCATTATATGCATTTTTAAGCAATTTATGTCAAACTACTGCTTATTTGAGTTTTATTAAGATTATACTCGTGTTTATGCACCTCTTATGAATTCATATATATATATATATATATATATATATATATATATATATATATATATATATATATATATATATATATATATTAATGACATCAATTCAAAATCACAATTAAATCATCATTCATCACTTTTCCAGACAATGTGCATTAGACAAGTCAGAGTTCAGAGAAAAAAGGAAAATTTCAACTCATTAAATATCCTTTGGAGTTCAGTCAATCAATGCATTATGAAATAATGACAATCATGATATGAAGATTTTTGTCACTTTAAGATTAAAGAGTATATTTCCTCTTATTTCTGTATGAAGAAGCCTGATTTTTAGTTTGATGTCATAAAAAAAATAAAACTTCTGCATGTAGCTGCATAATTAATTTTTTTCAGTTTGACACAAATGAGTCACACTAATCCAACCAGAACACAACGAAAAAATATGATGCAAGAATGAGCAAAGACCAAACGTGTCAACAATGAAAGAAAATCTTCATGACACTACTTAATGATCTGTATATACAGATGTTGACATTTACTGCCCCCTAATGGTTGTATGGTGGCAATGACATTTAACAGCCCTTACTTGTTGCTTTGGGCAGTGCCCACTGCTGGATAGGAATAACATTTGGTTTAACCTGTTTTACTATGAAATGAAAGTGACATATATATGTTAAAAAAACACACTTATGATCATATATTAATTTTAATGTTAAAAAAATTTAAACTAGAGATCTAGATCAAGCACACAAAATGATTCATATATTTTTACAATATATTTTTAATCACACATTCACACCAAAATGAACAATGAAAGATTTTCTTTTTCTTGAGTGGCACGGATTCACTCACTTGATCACTATGCACAACAGAAACAATATCTAATAATCAAATAAGTGCTACAGAGGTTGGTGGTGATATTGGACCATATCACACAGAGAAAATTCATACTGTGATTACAGAGAGGCTACTGAAATTCTTTAGGGGGGCTACAGCCCCATCAAGGCCAAACCTGAGGCCGCTTATGGGATTTATGTATTTTTGCTTTCATTTTTTTCTCGACTAAAGCTAGTTTTTAAACGGAGGTCATATGTTGTGATGGTGGTAAAACCCACTGAGGCATCCTTGCAGTTTTGTGTGATACAAATAGAGCTGAATTGAATTATATTGTAAAGGTTGTACTTTTTACTGGATGATTTTTTTTTTCCGTTACAGTTGCACCACCTTAATCTGAATGAATTTCTTGTGTAGTTCGTCATCACAGCCCACTGTCCCCTCAGCGCTTATCGTTACTGTAACCTTGTGTGTAAAACAGATAAACTGCCAGAGTTCTGCAGAAACACATGCAGTACCATCATGAAGCATGACTGATACAGTTCTGAGCTGAATGTTGCCTCCCAACGTCTGATATTTGTATGACAGGGTAAAATTCCCCTTGGGCATGACGACAGTAATGGCTATGGCAATCTGACATTTGTCCACAATGACCTTGGCCTTCGCCCAAATGATTGAACTCTGGCTGACCTTGCTCAAATCTAACTCAGTGTGTGTCACATTTGGTCCAAATCTGCTTAAAAACCAAATTCTGTGACCTTTACTCTTTGACCAAAATAATTTTTAAAGGTACTTTCAGGATCAGCCTTGACTGACATACCATATTTGGCAGAAATCAGCAAAAGGACCTGGTAGGAGGAGGCCAACAAACAGACAGGCAGACATGACACTGATCTGAATGATTGACCTTTGTCAAATTTGACCTTGTGACTCCAGTGAATTTGATGTTGCTTGGAAAATTCTAGCACATGACTCAACTGGTTGAAGAAAAATGATTTATTAGATAAACGAGTACAGAGTTATACATTTGGTTTTGGACCAATTGTTGGTAGTGGGGCGGTGGAGGGAGCGTCAGGTGGAAAACTGAAAAACAGCAACAGGTGAGTATACGCTGTGCTGTATTTCCAGAGCCCTGCTACAATCAAGTGCTTTGTGGTGGGCATAAGTGCGAAAATGTTAATTTTGTACTTTTACCTCAATGAACAAGAAATCTTTTAAGGGGAACTCTGGGGTTGACTGTTACCCACATATCAAGTTTGGTGGAAATCTGCGAACTGACCTGGGAGGAGTCAGGGAACCAACAGACAGATAAGCCAAAATTTTTGGAAAACTGAGAGAGCTATAGACCGTTGTTACATTGTTTGGTGCATGCGCGCTGAGTACATCGTAAGTCGCTCGTGTAGAACGCTGTGGGGAGCAGTGCCTTTAAATGCAGGTGTGCATCCTCCGTGTAACTTCACAGACATGACTGCATCTATGGATAACACTGCCACAAATGCTTGTATGTTGCCTAAAGAAAGGTGGAGAAATTCCCTTAAATGTGTCCCAGATGTGACAATCGGAACAATAACACAACACTGGCGCCATCAGCTGTAATTCTGTACGCACTGTGTGCACATTTTTGTCACAACTTTATTTATAAAAATAATTCCGTATTACCACAGTAAAAACATCTTGTGTTAAACTACATATATTGTCTTGATTCAAATGTGCATCGCACAAATGTCAGCTGTGTTTCAGAGGAAAGCCGGAAAAACTGTGGAGTTTTCCATCAGGAAGTGATGTCAGCAAAATTACAGAACGCTATGAAAATGCAACATTTCAATCATTCACCAAAAACATCTCAAGGAAAGACATTAAGTGTACTGCTCCAGTCATCATGAAAAGAAATTACTAACTCAATATTTTTAAAGCATTTAGAAACAGTAAAACATGCACTGAAAGCAGCTGAACGTCTGGCCAAGGGTACAGTTCTTTGCTTTTGTTTTGAGGTGGGTTGCCAGCAAGGTGTCCACTTTATAAACCAGCCTGTTAGCAGGCAAGGCAGATTAAGCCATTTCATTCTGTTTTAGGACTTTTTTGGATCCGGGGCAATCATAGTACAACCGTGCCCTGTGGAATAAGCTACGAGAGCTGCTATTGTGTGTGTTTTGGATGAATAGGCAATTCAAACCCTCACATGCCAACAGCAGAGGTGGGAGCTCACGGTTAGTCATGCGAGATTTACACACTACTGAGCATGCACGCTGAGAATGAAACAACTGTCTATTGGAGACCCCTGAGCAGAGAACAAAGATGCAAAAGCCAAACAGTCTTTACTCCTATCTGCTGTAGTAGCAAAGTTCTGAACGCAGCAAATAATGGGTCTGTGCAACAAATACTTCCAGGTGGAAACAAACAGCTAGGTAAACCATTGAGACAGGTGAACAGTCATAAAACACCAAGAAATCAGTCCGCAATATGACAGTGTCCATGAAGAAGTAAGCAAACGAGTTAACCAGAAAATTGAGTAGAGAGTCGTAACCCAGGCGGCAAATCATACAACGTCGGCATGCAAAACTCGAAGAAGCCAAAACAGCAGGGTGAGCCAGTAACTGTGAAGCAAATACAGAAAACAGATGTGAGAGAGATCTTCACAAGGAGAATATTGTAATGATACAAAGCATGGAGGGAATGAAGAATAATTATCGTACTGGAAAAAGATGGAGAGCCAGAGCAGACGTTAACAACAATTTTTATTCTGATTATAAAGGAAAAATCAGAATCCCCAAAGTAAAAACGCAAACACCAGAGATGTAGACTTGACAATTTCATCTTTTGACCCTAATATCCTTGGTCTTCGCCAAAAACTAACCCTGTACAGGTCAGTTCTGGGGTCAACCTACATGCACACAGCAAGTTTGTTGGAAATTGTCTCAAGCACCTCAGACAAGGAACAAACAAATTTGTCAAATTATACTATGTGGATTCATTGCTGTTTTATAATCACTGTCCGAAAACGGCATTTCGGTCACATGCAGTCACATTTCCACTCATGCCACAGGTCCAAACATGTAACTTACAAATCTGATTAGTGACTCAAATCAAGTGTATGAAGCTCATTTTGCCTCATTAATGACATTGATTGCACAGTGTCCACACAGCATGCACGGGTCTCCCCCTTCTTTTTGAAATGTTGCATCAATCCATTTTAACATGCGCACTTGATTGCCATCTGAATTACAGGTACAGAACCTTCGTTTCCAGGAAAGTGTGAAAAGTCAACAGTTGAATAGACCCATTTCCTGGAAGAAATACTGCTCGTTTCTCAACAAGAGGAACTTAAGAATCAAATGTTTGTGATATGTCCCTTTTTGGTAATGTAAACACCTTCTGCAGGTGAAAGATCACAGATGGAAAAAAAAAACACCAGTGAGTGTGCTACAGATGGAGTGAATCAACAGCCGTGGTTCTTAAAGACAAACGAGCAAGCAAAGAAAATCAAGCTAAATTTTACTGATAATATGGACAAATGATGTTGGTTTTATTGCAGATCTCAATCTAAGTTTGGATCCAGTCGAACAAAATCCGTTTCAGGCAGTGACTGCAAAGGATTTACAACCAAGTATGAAAAACCCTTCAAAAAACAGATGATGTAAAACCTTCATAAACCTCTGCAAGCTTTTCTTAATGTCTGGATATTTATGGACCTGTCTGTCGCTTTAATGCATGCAAGTCTTTGGGGGCATTTATATTTATTTTATTTTATTTTATTGTTGCAGATTATCAAAGAGTATTGCTACTGTGCACTTTTTATGCAGGCCATCAGTCAGACTCATTGCCAGTTTCATCCAATCACAGAGCAGAGTTGATTAACACAAGGCTGGGGAAAAGCTCCGTCTGCTCTTTGATCAGGTGGCCGTGTCCACCAACTTTTCCGGTTCAGACGCGCTTCAAAGTCTGACCGCAGATGGGGGCTCTTCTAAAAGCGGCTGTGTTGTATTTGCCACCAGTCATCTGCGTTAATTGGCACGTTAAACAAAAGTAAACCCAGGACGCGATTGAGACATCAAACGTAAGGGGAGGTGGGGGCGGTAGGGATGGGTTCAAAGCCTGGCAAGTCCACATTCAGTGGTCATAGAACTCTTACATAAAAAGTCTGGGTCAGAGAGGAACTGACCTGTTTCTGAATGTTCAGAGTGACAAAAGAGTTTGTACCTCCATCGAGGAGGTTATGTTCAAAGCTTCAAAGTAAAAAGCAAAGTCTAAGGGCATACGAGCAGAGCAGGTGGATCTGCGGATGACCGATATATCGTCCGGTCCTGGGTTGGACTCCCAGTGTGTGCTTCAAGGTACTTGTCTATGCCCTCAGATAAGACACTCTGCATCGTGTCAGTCTACCAATGACCTGGTGTCCCATCCAGGGGGGTTCATTGCGGTGTTATCTGGGGATAAGCACCAACCTGATGGGTCTCAGGGCTTGTATAGGGCATAACGACAACTCCTTCTAAGGATATATATACACGAGGAGTGACTGAGAAGATTTGATCCTTCCTCAGGAAAAGTAGGGCGTGGTTCTCCATCTTTTTTATTGAGCTGAAACCAACATTTCTCAACATCACACCCAGTGAGTCAAAACTTCACACATTCTCAAGAAATGTTTGTTTGTCAGAATGCAAAAGATGGAGAACCACACCCTACTTTTCCTGGACCAGGCTCAAAACTTTTCAATTGCCCCTTATAAAAGCTTCAGTGGCTGTGATTGGAGTGACTGTTTTTTTATGTTTTGAGAGTGATGAAGATGTACAAGACTAGGAATGAGCATATCAGAGGGACAGCAAGACAGAGATGGTTTAGACCGCAGGGGAAGAATGAAGGGTATAGAGGGAGAAGGATGCTGAGGATGGAACTGCCAGGGAGGAAGAGGTTTATTGATGGGTTGAGACAGACTACGATGCTGATTACAGAGTGAAATAGATATGCGTAATCTATTGTTGTGACCCCTGATGGCAGCAACTGAAAAAAGAAGAAGAAGAACCTAAAGAATGTAAAATGATTTATACGTGAAGTAGAATAATAAAATAAAAACTCAAACAACTTAATAAGGGAGGTGAAGAAGAATGTGAACTGTATATAAACTATATATAAAAGGGCCAGATCTGGGGGTGCAGGGGTGCCAAAAAAAGGGGAGAATAAGGAGAAGGACTCTAAGGGCCCATGCTTGTCAGGGGCCCAGGGAGGCCCCCAAAACAATTATAATACTGGCAAAATAATATGGGGGGTGGCCCAGTATGATTTCTTTTCATGGGACTCAAAATCTCTGGGCATAACCAAAGGCTGATTTGATAAATGCTGCAGAATTAGAAGACTTCCCATGTTTAAAATAAAAATTGTGTATTGAAAACGATGACTCGAGACATATTTAGCTTCCCAAATTGTCTCAGAATCCAGGAGAAAGGTTAATGTTTTTTAAAATGTATCGGGGTGGGGGGGTTGCCCCGGGATTTCCCTAGTGGGTGCATGCCTTTGGTAGACCCAACCAAGTCCCCCCTGCCGCCCCCCAATCACCACCTGAAACTAGAGCCGCCCATGTTAAAGCTGGCGCTGAAAGAAACTTTGTCACATGTACTTGTTACTGTATAATATTGGTCATGTTATAATTGGGGAGTAAATGAAGAAACACATTTTGAAACCAAGAGTTTTGTGTTTCAAAACAAATGAATCATGCCCCACTTTGGCCATGTGAGATGAAATCAGTCATATACAAAATCAGAGCTCCTTTGGCTTTGAGGAGGCCCCGGTTCCTCTGGGACAGGGTCTGGGATTTCTTGTTTTGCTGGAGTTATCCCGCCCACATCTAAATCCAAACATTTCTGTTGATTTATTTCTTTTTGTCTCACATTCTTGCAGCTAAGGCAGCACATGGTCAGCCACAGCGTACGTCATATCGCGTTTCTGTAATCCTGCAGCAGAATCGAGATAAACCGTCACATTTACCTCTGACGAGGAGCTCAGGCAGTGACGGCTCCATAGTTTTTTCTTGGTGGGGCTAGCATGATTATTCAGAAACTGGAATAAATAACAAGCATACTATATACATGTTGTTGACTCACACATATAGAACAAACAATAGCAGGTCAGGGATCACGTGCTGGTGCCTTGCATAGCCGGATTCACCACGTTTGGTCCTGGATGGCAACCACCCAAGTACACAACAGGTCCATCTCCATCTCTCAAAAGCAGGCATGTATCTGCCACAGTCAGGTGAAACGTGAGTGTTCTCTTGGCAGCTGTATACTGGCTCATGCTCCGAACAAACACGCCACTTGGTTAAAATGTCATAACAGATGTTCTGTCACAATACAAGCTGTACTCCTCATCTGAGTTGCCCTGAAGTGACCTTTAGTTTGTCACAAAGTCATTTCAGACATTGATGAGGTCAACTAACTGAAACACTTTGTGGAAATTACAGTAACTCTGTCTGTACAGGACCAGTGCCAATATTCACGCTCGGGTTCATGAGTGCTTATAGAGTATATGTCATATCTCTTGGTTGCTATGGTAACTGGGGGCATGATAGGACCAGAGTAGTGAGAAAAAGAGGTTGAAAACATCTGCTACCAAATGGCAAATGTTCATTTTCTGTTGAGGTGTCTGAAATCCTTGTGGGGAGGGGTTCTCGCCCCATCATGCTCCCTCAGAGCCGCCGATCAGTTTATGTGGTCACAGTGATCATTTATTTGTTATTAGGTTTGTCTGTTTCTTATCAGAGCTGGATTTTGGACCCACCCCTGGATCCACACCAAAAACTGAATGAGTCCATCCTCATACCACGACCCAGCATTTCACAAGGTTACATCAGAGTCAGACTGTTTGTTTTTGGTGAAATCCTGATGAGAAACAGACAAATTACATTACATCATTATAGGTGGTGTTAATGCACTTCATTGAGTTCCCCTCTGAATTAAGCCTCAGATATCCTACAGTTTTTGTTTGAATTATGTTAGTAGTGTGCTTTGGTTTGTTGTTGATCTTGTTTACAGTGTACATGCAGATGTCACTGAGTTGGGGGTTCAGAGGGCAGCGGTACTTTACTGATTGCTGCCCCCTAGTGACCCCTCATTCTAAAGTCAGACCCCTGAGCAGAATGATGCATTTGTGGGTTCAAACTCAAATCAAAGCAATCTAAGCATAAATAACTTATTTGAGCTTTACCTCTGTGCCTCAAATGATTATTGCTCAATTTAATTTAAACTAACAAAGCCAGGATTTGGGGAATTTTGTTGAAACAGCTTGTTTGAAATTACGTAATTAAGTAAGACCCTTCGGCTGCTCCCTTGTTTGCACTTGGGGTCGCCACAGCAAATTCAAGGTGGATCTGCATGTTGAATTTTACGCCGGATGCCCTTCCTGATGCAACTCCACATTACATGGAGAAATGTGGCAGGGGTGGGATTTGAACCCGGAACCTTCTGAACTGAAACCAAGCGCATTAACCACTTGGCCACCACCACCCCTTGTTTGAAATTACGTATTTGTCTGAATTTCTTGCTGTCGCTGTTTGAATGTTTGTTTGGCACAGATGGAAACAATAACAACAAGAACAGTATTAATAATAATAATAATAATAATAATAATAATAATAATAATAATAATAATAACTGAAATACTTTTACTTTACTCAAATACTTCATTTTATGGTACTTTATTTATCAATTCCACTATAAATTTCAGAAATAAATATTGTGTTTTATTAATCATAAAGTTATAATTATTGAGCAGATTTCAAAATTGTATACATAATCCAAATAAAAAAATGCAAACTCCAAAATATTTTTGTGGTATAAAAATGCTGTTGCTCTCCTTTCAATGTGGATCTGGCTAGATCCACATTGGTGAATATATATATATATATATATATATATATATATATATATATATATATATATATATATATATCCAACACGTTGACTCCATTTCCTTTAATATGAAAATAAATAAAAGAGGGTCATCCATCACAATTTTTAAAAATAATATTACATTATTTTTTGTGACAATGATTGAATAACATGCCCGCAACCTGTGAGCAAAAATGTGTTCTCATACTAATATCATGAGTATGTAAGTAATTTACTTCTACATTTATACTGTGCTGATCTTCCACAGCTGATCAGCTGTGCTTTGGGTGTTTTGAGTAAAAGCACAGTTTGTTACAAAGTTTGTTTGTTACATCGCTGAGATTTACAGTGATTACACTGTTTTTTTGCCACTCTGTCTTTGCTTGTACAATAAACAATCCAGTTGCAATTTTGCTTGTACAATAAACAATCCAGGTGATCCAGTTGCAGTGAGCCACGCTTGTCTGTTTGTCACCCAACACAGAATGTAGCAGAAGTACCTGGAGAGCATCAATGTCTAAAAGCTGCTTCTCTCGCTGAGATCACCTGCAGGTAAATTAAACTAAGTGGTGCAGCGGCTGCTCCAGGAATGACTGTCATGTGTTACACTTCACCTGAGCTGCAGACAGTGACTTCCATTTGTGCAAGAGGCCGTCTCAGTCATACCACATCCTCTCTGCTGACGAGCTGACAGGATGTCACGTGGTCATTGCATCCTGCAACATGCACCTTGTGCACTGAAGAGGGACAGAAAGAAGTGCACGTTTCAGTAACAAGATTAGTACAGTATGGAATATGTAAATGTTTAATGCAGTTTCATGTCAAGAGGCAAATCCTTATTTCTGAAATTGGAAACAATCACATTTTGACATTTATGCTTGGTACGTTTCCATTATTTATCAACCTATGTGATTGACTAATCACTCTACCTGGCATGGTCAGCTAAAACCACTTAAATGTGCAATAATGTACAGCGCATTACACGTAATGCAATAAATCTATTATTGTAGTATATGACAGGGGCAGATCTAGCTTCAGATAGGGGTGGGGTTGTGACTTGGTTGGATGTGCTGAAGGCACCTCCTACTAGGGGTTTCCAGAGGCATTCCCAGCACCCCCACCCCCCCAAAAATAAACAAAAATAAAAGTAAGTCTACAGCCTTTTTCTTAGATTCAAAGGCAATCCAGAGATCTAAATACTAACTCACTAGTCATCATTTTTCATTGTTTACTGTAAACATTGGAAATCTTCTGAGTACAGTGACTTCAGTCAAATATGATGGTCTGGTAAAAGAGTGTCTTCGACTACCTCTGAACAAAGTGCGGGACAATCTTGGTTTCATCCATTTGCAAAGTAGTCCAACATCTAGTTGAGTCCAGCTTGCCTCTCATCCCCCATAGTTGACCTCATATGGGTCATGAGTCTTCTTATTGCTAAGAAAGACGTTTCGACATCACAGATGGTAACAGAGTAAACACAACTAACCTTTTTTGCCGACCCTCCTCCTTTAGAACTCGAAAACAGTCATGTTCCACCTTCAAATACTAAAAGGCTCACATGGTGCAAAATTTGGGTTTTATCTACATTTTACATATATAGTTTGGGTTTCATATTCAATTTTCTCAAAGTTCCACAGTTCCCTGTCTGTGCCTGTAGAAATGTTACTGAAAAAAACAAAACAAAACAAAACAAAAACAAAAAACAAACAATTTGAATTTAGGCCTGAAACAATTTGTTTTTTTACTTCTGTATCTGAGATTTCGTTTTCTCTCCAAGACACAAAGTCAGTCTATGCTTTTTTTTTCTTTTTTTTTGCAAAACGGCCAAACATTTGTGTAAGCGATCTGCAATTTATAAGTATATCAGGTGGCATCTCATTGGCTTTTTACAATTTTTTATTATTATTGAGGGAGCTTCTGCAACTGTTTTGTGTTGTTGTAGAGTAAGAATTTGTCATATAGTGAGAATCACATTGAATAAAAGGCAGAAAATTGAAAATGTGGTTTTTAACTTGATAATTGAAAAGGAAAAACATTAGATTAGATGCTTTTTTTAACAAAACAATATGAATGTTTGAATATTTCAAATCCAATTCATTTGTGGCCTTATAAAAAACCTCTCCTCTGTTTTTGGCGGATCAAGGATCACATTGCAATCAAATTTCTGGGGTGCCTAAAACCTCTGTGTAGTACTGCATGGGTTTCAGACATGTGGTGACATCTATTGACTTGATGAAAAAGTGGACAGTATGTCCTCTTTAAAGGTGTAGAACAAATAAATTTAATATCTGTATTTTTAATGGTGAGCTGATGCCAACTGTGCTGCTCTTTAGTGGCCTCTCTCCCCAGACTTTTGCAACCTTTTCATTGTAGTTCAAGGACAGTCCGACACCACATAGGTGACCTCTGTGTGACCTTGTGTCATACTGATGAATGAGTACGAGATGTGTGTTTTCTCCCATTGCTGCAGGCCTCAGCCTGACAGAATTCTGTGAGAACTGCTCTTATACAGAAGAGAAGTTGTGAGTGTGAGGAAAACAAAGCTCTTAAAGAAAAGTGCCATGTCTCATTTTTGGGACTGTTTTCAACCATGAACTGATAAGCACTTTAGGTCAAAGGTCACTGTGCAGGAAGTGTTGAAATTCTCCAGAGGCTGTTGCACTGTAGACAGCCAAGGACTGTGCAGACGGATGTATGCTATCAAAGCCTCCTCACATCCTACTCACATGTTATCTGCTTATCTAAAATGATGTCGCAGCATTGTGCCAAGGTTTTCTGCATCCTCACGGCATTATTCAAGTGTTGCATAGATTAAAAACAGGTGCTGGGGTTCCAAAAGTTCACTGTAATTTTTATCATTTCCTCACTCTGCTTTTCTGGACTTGGCAGTCCAGAAAACAGCTAAATGATGGAGTTTGGGGCTCACAGTGAAATAATTTGGCTGGAGGATCCCGGATTCCTGTTATACAAGCTGTTTAGAGAAACCAGTCTCATCATTATTGTGTTTTCTGTATAAAAGAGGGCACAAATCAAATTAAGTGGTCGGACAGAGAGGTGGCTCAAGGACTGCGAGGTTGGTCGCCCATGAAACTTAGAGGAACACACGTGATTTTTATTTTATTTTAAATGAACTTGAAAAAGATTTAATTTGAATAAATAAATAAATTCAATTTAAAAACAAGATAAAAAGCAGCGCTTCATGAAAGATATTACTGTTAATTAAAGCCTCCTCAGGCTTTGATGTGTCCTATTGTTCAAAATAAATTTTTAGCTATGTTTTAGTGATAGTTGTGGTTTTGTGTTCAATATCGTTGTTGCACATTTCTCTGCCTGTGCCTGGATGAACTCCCTCGCCATAAGCACAATTTATACTTGCACCCATCTACAGAAAAAAATGCCGCAGCCAGCATCTTTTTTATTGGAGCGGACGCTGTTTTTGTGCTCCAGCTCCAAACGCTTTTAATTTGGAAATACCAGAACATTTCAGAAAGATGTCTTTTTTTGGTCTACCACAGACCAAAAAAAAAAAAAAAAAAAAATGATCTGTGACAGCAGATTGGACAGACACTTTGTTCCTTGCTGAGGGTGAGCACTTTTTAATTGCTGTACATTATAAGATAGGCCATAGCTGTTTATTGTCATCATAGAAACAATGTCACAAGAAGTGGCTTTTTCCATTGAAACTGCTTGGATTAAGCATTTCTTTGTGCTATCACAGAATAAAAAGCAAAAATGCTATATGGACACATGGTCTTAGAATGAAAGAAAAGAAAAATCTATAGATTTTTAAAATGTTCTGGGGAAACATACCCCCAAGAAAGCCAGTATTTACCATCCCGAATTGCCTTAGAATGCTGGGAAAATGCTCAATATTTTTAAAATGTTCTGTCTCTGCCCCCCCCCCCCAAAATCACCCACTTCACATAAACTCAAATCCGCCCCTGCCCATAATGTGCTTTAGTGAGTTGAACGATTATAAAATGTTTTTTATTATTATTATTATTATTATTAATACTTTTACAAGCTGGATGGGATGGACTAATCTCCATTTTTGCTGTAAAGCCCTTAATACATTTTGGCACTTTTGGAAATTAAAATGATTATTTTCTTAAAAAACGCACACACCCAAAAACCGTAATTGGATGTGGCAACACCTCCTCTGCTCTCCAACTTATCAGAAGAACTGTTACTGCCGTATGGACGGACACTCTTGAGCGGTTGTTGGATTTAACCTCGGTTCTGGTCAGTTTTCTGGCCCACGGGTCGCTCTGGCTCTTCACTCGGGACATTCCTGCCCCTCCCTGGAAGTCTGTCACCGCGCAGACTCGCGGCTGTCCGCTGTCAGGGCTCGGCACACTGACAGTATGGCGGCGGGGTGCAGCTGGAAGGATGCTACTGTCGCCCGTCATGTATTTGTGGCCGGCAGGACGTGAATGGATTACTGACGGCAAAAAGAGAAAACGGATTTAACGAGAAAGGCCTGTCGCCGTGAACTCCAAAGATGGCCAGACTCGCTGACTACTTTGTAGTTGTCGGTTACGATCTTGACAAGCGAGGTGGGTGCCTGAGTTAGCCTAGCTGGCTAGCTTTAAACTAAACGGGGGACGGGCCGGGCGGCGGCTCACTCCTGACCGACATGCGGTTCTGTCGTGTGGGCACGTAGTGGCCACGTTTACACCGTGGTCGCGTAGGCCTCGCGGGATTAGTGCACTTATTTGCTAGCTTCTCAGCAGGTGTCTCATATGTCTGACACCTGAACACAATAAATACACGTCTGTTGCAGTGTTTAAATTACAGCTGTGTTTTAGCACCACAAAATAAATTATTTTGGTGTGTTTACAGCAACTTTGTTTAGCAAGCGACAAGGTTAGCCGGGCTAGCTTCGAGAGGGAGCTGGCTATGACCGAAGATTGATTTATTTACCCGTTACACAGATTGAGCTGCATTTTTTTCCCCCCAATGCGTTTGTCAAGTTTATCATAGTCACAGCTGTTGTCAACGTCGGAAGTGGATTTTAAAAGCGGAAAACCAGTGTGAATGTGCTGGATAAGTGATTTGACAGTGGCTGAAGAAACCGGAGTGGTTACTTGGGACAGTCAGCCACCAGAATGCTGCTGTTTTTGATTTGAACTTGAAGCTGGGAGTGGAGGCTTTTCCTTTGTGGCGTTGCTGATTGTTTTGTGTGGATTAACACAGATGGCTTAGCCCCTCCTTGAGCCCCTCGGACCGGAGCTGTGTTGCCTGGACGGGGGTTTGGACCATTATCTTAGCACCCCTCCCTCCAGCCTGAGCCTTGGCCTAAATCCGTGCACTAATGGCCTGTTTAATCATGAAATATTCAGCCAGCCTATGCATGGAATCTTACACATTGTAACACTGCTATGTCCTTTATCCTATGTGTAGTTTGTTTATGATTTATTCAGAAAAGGCAAATTGTAATATGATATGCATTGCATACACAACAGCAGAGCAGAAAGCAGCTTTATTAATGTGCATGAATGCATGTATTGCACTTTTTTATTTTGTTAAGAGTGGTGAACAGAGATGGTAATAACGTGGACACAGCTCGCACTGCAGAAAGTCTTCCAGTTCTGCTCTCCTCAACACATTGCAGAACAGCCTTGTAAAAAGCATCTGGGAACCAGACATTAAAGGAACTATGGCTTTAATGGATCAAGGCTTCCTTGCCTTGTAAACCTAAACACTTAAGGGCAATGATGATTGTTGGCATTTCCATCCTGCTGCTGCCTTGTGGTTTACAGTAACGTTGCCCCATGTGAAAGCTTTGTGGAAATCTATGTGTAAGCTACCATGATGCATCGTTATTTAAGGGACACTTCCCAAGTAAATGCTCTGCAACAGTAATAATAGCACCCCTCTTACGGCAGAAATGGTTTAATGCAAGTCTAGTGAACGCAGTTCAAAGTGCGTTGATCTCATGCAGTTCAGGGGTTGGACCCTGTCGGTCACATCAACATCGTCATCATGCACTTTGCACGTGTGTTTGTTGTGGGTCTGTTACTTTCTTTGCACAGCTCACCTGTTACTCCTTGCCAATATCAGTCACCAAGTGTCTTAAAAACAGATGTTAAATGCCCAGACCTTGAGGTGAAGCACTGTGAAAAACAATTTGTCAGCTTTCTTAGAAATTACTTCTGCCTTTGCTTGTTGCTTTAAATGGAAGACAGCTGTTGCTCACCATGCTTCCTCCCAAGGGAGAGGGGATGTGTCTGACTGCCTCCCAAAGAACGTTTGGGTGTCTCTTTTAGAGCCAAGAGCAGCTCAGTGCAAGCAAGACTCCAGATATAGACTACTGTTCCATATGCTACTCCACTCTAAAATGAGCAGGTTTATGCCAAAGTTGATTTTGCAGCTGGAGACTTTCTGTATAGTCAGCCATGCAGTGTTGGGACTTTAATCTTTAACATAACACCATGAGATATTTACCTGTAAGTGGCGGCTTTAACAGTTTTTATCATATGGCCCTTTTAAATCTCACGTTTGACCTGTCTGGTTCTTCAGTTGTCACTTTATGTTTGAATATACTTGAACTGACAGTTCAGTGATTTCGATATTGTTACATATGTGATGCAGAAAAGATAATTAAACCCTGGTCCCACCAAATAATGAAGGATGAATAATGAGCCATGCATCATGTTGTTGTTGTGTTGTTTTTTGTGTGTGCTATGAGAGGAGGTATTCAACTATCATGGGAGAATGGTGGCTCTGAGAGGCTCTTAGAGGCAGTATATTCGGTTAAGGAGTCTCATCTCTGAGTGTGGCACTAATTTCAAGAAGTTCAAAATTTAGCAACAACAGTGTGGCAGTTTGCATATGAGTTACTACAAGGACTAACGAGGGTTATAGAGACGTGTGTGGTGAGGACGAGGCTGCTAAAAGCCCATTATCTGAACACCTGGCAGCTACGAGGACAGGCTCAGCCCTCTTGCACACAATCCCACCTGACATGTGTGCCGGACGCTGTATAAAAAAAAATTATTTTGCAGCGGCTAAATCATTTTCTGTCAGTATGGATATTGAAAACACCTCTAATTGCTTCTGGAATCGCAGAGGAACCATTTAATCTGGACCCCTTTTGTCCCCTCTCTCTCCTGCTCCATGAAGTGGAGAACAGATTTTGGAACAGCTTAAAACGTAACTTTTTTTTTTATTGTAATAGCTTGGTAAAACAGTTGCATGTTCATTCCTTCTTTATGAGCTGCTGTAAATGTATGATTATGATAGAATTAACATTTTGTTATTGGATCAGATGAGGCACACACTGACGCAATGACTCATGCTAAAGAGCACTTACGCAGAATGGCAGTGCACGCAAAAGAGTGATTTTTGCAGTCAATAACGGACAAACACAAAGTTAAAAGTTGAATCACGGTGTCATATATGTGTTTAAAATCGTGGAAGAAATGAAGCCAGCCAGAACGAGAGCAGAGGCGACTGTCCAAGAAAGCAGAATGCATGCGCACAAAAGAGGGATTTTGCAGACGTTAATGGATGAACACAAAGTTAAAAGTTGGATCACGGTGTTAAAATGCTTGTTAAGCCGTGGAAGAAATAAATCCAGTGAGAGGAAGCAGTGAGGTGACTGCCCAGGAACCCGGCTTTCATTTATAGCCGGTCTGGTGCATTTAATGACTCTGGAACACAGGTGAACAGCAGCCTGGCGCGTGGCGCACACCCGCCAGACTGTACTGGAGCATCTATTTTTGGACTGCATTTAAAAAATGTGACATCTTGAATGGATGCTGTGAATTGAAAACTCACACTTAAAGGGTCCAAGTGTGGGAGGGTTGGAGGTTTGGACCAAGCCCATGCCAAACATGCACCAACGTTGTGTTAAAATGGCGCTACATGGATCATATGTGGCTTAACGTGGATCATATGCAGTGACACAAGCCATTTGAGGCTGAACAGGGCTCAAATGACAGGTCGGTCGTGGCTCACTAGAGGCTGATACCTGGCACATGTGAAGTACTTAGAGGCACATAGAGGCTTCTTCACAGCGGATACGTAATAGATGAAAATGTGGATAATTCTTCAAATAATCGCTGACACACCCATGCGTGGCTCATTATCCATGGTTTATTATTTGGTGGGATTGAGGCTTTATGGGTAATGGGAAACAATATGCAAACTCACCAACGTCCAGCAGTGCACCTACTTTGTTGCATGTTGGAAGAAGTGGATTGGTTGAATTTGGCGCTGCAGTCAGGTAACAGACTTAAAACCACAACTGAGCAGATGGAGAAGCAAGTTATTTATCAAACAAAGAAAAAGATAAATGTCAATACAGGGGACACTGAGGTAATTACATGATGATATAAGGTAAGTAAGTCCCTTCGGCTGCTCCCTTGTTTGCACTCGGGGTTGCCACAGCAAATCCAAGGTGGATCTGCATGTTGATTTGGCACAGGTTTTACGCCGGATGCCCTTCCTGACGCAACTCCACATTACATGGAGAAATGTGGCAGGGGTGGGATTTGAACCCAGAACCTTCCGAGATGATATAAGGTATCCCTGTGAAAAATTACATACTGTGTTATGCTAACAGAATGGCAACATCTTGAATGTGCTATTCTGAGTGTGTTAACCAGGTTGGGTGGCTGGTCACTGTCTGTCACTTGACTTCTATTGACCCTTTCAGAGTAGTTGCAAACATTTTAGTATGATATTGCACATAGTTACGAAGTCCATTTTTGGTTAGTTTCCCTACCATTTTCTTTTTTAATTCCAGCTGTTGTATTGCCGGCAGTAAGTGACTGTAAAGAAAACACTCAGCTGTGAATCAACGAACAGCCCTCGATCACAAGAATACCAGGAATTCTGCAGCAGAATGAAGTTTCCTCTTGTGTCTAAATATTTCATGCATCCTGTGTGTGTGCATGTGTGTGCGCGGCTTGTTTATGTGCATGCATGGTTGTCAGGTTCTGTCAGCGGTAGGGATGGGTATCGAGAACCGGTTCCTTTCGGGTATCGTTAAGAAATGATTCTATCCATTGACATCAATAAGCTTTGTGCTTAACGATTCTGTTATCGGTCCTTCAGAGTGGCCGTTGTTTTGGCGGGTGTTTGTCAGGAAAATTATCATTTCTCTACATTGATTACAGACCCTGCAGTGGGTCCTTAATCAACTTTTCTGCAGTGCGGCTTTGCTTTGAACCTTGAACCAATCGAAGCGTGATCGATTGATTGAATGCTTTGGTCGATTGCTTCGTTTATTTCTTTCTTTCGCTTAATTTTCTCCCGCTAAAACCCTAAAGAGCATACATCTGTGAGTATTATTTACATTTTCTATGTTAAACCGACCTGTTATGGTCTTCTGCAACAGTTGATAGATGTATTTTATAACTTAAAAATGGGAGCGATGCTAACGCGTTAGCATGTCTATGGCATTTTCAATGTTAAAAGTTAGAATTTAGCAATTGCAGCCGTCATCACGTTCGGGTGCATTTGTTTTCAAATTGTAATATTCCTTAAATTTATTTTTGCTTATATATTAATAATCTAATGATTATTATATACAATTTTAGAGAAAGAGACAAAAAGAACCTCAATAGAAACACAACAGAAAATATATAATAGCAACTAACATAAATAAATATGTTAAGGAATTGGATCGATAAGCAGAATCGATAATGGCATCGATATCGATAAAACCTTATCAATACCCATCCCTAGTCAGCGGAGTGTTTGGAAACATGGGCACTGACAAGTTTTCAGTGTTGACATCATCACTGTTGAGAAAGCATGAATCTGCCATAGCCCCTTGAAGAGCTGTCTGTAAGAGAGGGCTTATGCTGCAGCTAGATGTTTTGTTTTTAACCTGCTTTCTTTTGATTGTTTTATTTTGCAGTCACTTCCTCACTGAGGAACCAACAGCTTACTGAACACAGGTTTTTGTGTGTGTGGATATCATAGTTACCTCCGCCAAGGAGGTTATGTTTTCGGTCGTGTTTGTTTGTTTGTCTGTCTGTTTGTCAGCAGGATAACTCAAAATGTTTTGAACGGATTTTGATGAAATTTTGTGGAGTGGTTGGAAATGACAAGAGGAACAAGTGATTACATTTTAGTGGTGATCTGGATCCAGGAATTTTTTAAAGGATTCTTCACCATTGCGGTATAGGGGGAATTTTGACATTCTAGTTTCTAACTCCACAAAAACAAGGCAAAGGCTTGAAAAAAATTAGGGTGTAACATAGTCAAATGTTCTATCAAACAACAAAGATTGGTGATGATCGGATCCGGATTTCGGATCTGGTGATCCAGAATATGCAAAAATATAGGGAAAATAGAAAATGTGTCAGTGTGAGGTGACAAATGAAGCTAGAGATGCACAACTAACACCAAATTGTAGCTGAATCTATACTGATTCAGTAAGGTGTCATTAGATTTGATGTAGCTTCAAATGTTATGGAGCTAGATCCAGAAGAAAACTGCCATTACCGAAAAATAATTTTTATACAATAACTTTTGAACTAATAAAGACATAAAAGTGATTCCAAGTTCTAGTGGTATGTTTTTATGGTCAAGGATGTCAAATATACAGGAAAGAAAAGTGTATGTATCATAGTTTTGGTTGTAACACTGAATTGTTGAATAGATCACTGTGCCAAGGAGGGAATCTCTTTAGGATCAGTGACCCTATGGCCTTGGCGGAGGTTTGCACTGTCTGAGTGCTTCTAGTTATAGATTTGGTCTTGATTTCTGCAATGCATTTTTGACATTTTATGGATCTGATAGCGGCTAAACGTGGCTTATATTTATTTAAAGGACCAATAAATGGCATTTTAAACATTTTTATAGCAGTGAACATCTATTTTCTGTGTAAAGGTGTAGTGGCGCAATAGCATACTGCGCAGCCAATGTCGCAATACTCCCTGTGGGTGTGTTGTAATCCAAGCTTTTCTTTTTCCCTATTTTCAAAGCCATCCTGGCCTCACGTCCTCATTTAGTGCATGCGAAACTCTTGTCTTTCCTCGTGTTTTTGATTAGAGCATAGTGACTGGCCACACAATGGTGGAGAGTTGCGACTTTCCAGAAATTCCTCCCCCAAGAAATCATTCAGAGACTAAAAAGGACTGTGACAAAGAACACAGTTGGGCTTGCTTTGTCACTGAACATTGTTAAATGTTTAGTGGTGTTGTTGCACAGTCAAGTTAAACACAGCGTTTAACTCAAAACAAGTTATCAAAGTAGGTAACAAGGCTACAAGTGCTTACATACACCATTCACAGTTGGTCGCATTTCATATACTGGTTTATCAAAAAGGGTGGACTTGTAACGCTCTGGTTAATTTTTATGAACATCATATGTAATTTCTTGAAGAGAAGACCTATCAAGACAATCTTGGTGTCATTTTAAAGCTTAGTATATTCTCTTTCCAGTGATATGTATTTCATAACATTCAGACATAAATCAAGGAACTTCTGGTCTGTTGAAATAATTTTATAAGGGGTGGACCCGGTGATGAGTCAATAAACATAGTCATTTTTTGCCAAGATGTCTTTAAATATGGTATATTATGAAAGAACATGTTCCTCAGAACATTTTGACACCAGTTCCATAGATTGTACATGAAAATTGACTGAATAATGCTGTTTTTTGCAAAACAAGGTAAATTCCGAGAAAAACGACACAACCTTTTTGAATTCCAATACATTTTTCATTTGTTTATGTCATATAAATTGGCTTTTTCTCTAAAACATTATGGAATAATTAAAGAAGGTTGCATTTGAAAGGGATACATGTGTATACTTTACATAATAAATTTTGAAAAAAAATGACCATTTTGACCCTGTTACACTTTTTAGGCCCAGTTTGTGAAATGCAACCAGTTCTTTTATTTTTTGAGAACACAAGTGATGCTACTGCTGCCATTTGCCAAGAGATGTTACTGACACATTTCATAAAAGCACTGTCTTCTTTGTCAACTGGTGTTTTCACATTTAGCCACCCTGGAAGGTGTTTTTAAAAAGTGCAGTATTTGTGTGAAGAGGGGGACAATAACATATTGGTGAGGATGTGAGGCTAAAACTGAGAGATCTGCTTTTGAAAATCTCCAGGTTAGTATAGACAGAGCCTTCGAATTAAAATGGTTGTGAGTTGAGAAGGGTGCACAGTTATTGGGGTGTGGTCCTCTCTGAGAGGATCTATTGAGAAATTCCAGTGCGTGTTGCTGTGTTTTGACAGGGGTTCCTTCACTGCAGTGAGTTCAGTTGGATATACGATCCAAACAGGAAATCAGGGAGAGGACCCAATGGAGACTTGTTTAGAGGGAGAATCCAGATTGTTCCCATGTGTGTGTGTGTGAGTGAGTGAGAAGGATAATGTCATCCAAGGTAGTGCAGGAGAGCTGCAAACACTGACACTGTTTGTAGCCTCATCTCTGTGCCTCTCTGGAGGTGGGGATTGTTAATGTTAGTGATCGCTGTGGTGTTCCAAACAGAGAGGAAATGGTTGTTTGTAACTTAAAGGGACAGCTCTGGGAGTGCGATCTTTCACAGAACCAAACGTGTACACTTTTCTGCTACTTGCAGTTAAGCTAGACCAGGATACTAAGAGATGCTCACAGGATGGAATATGTACGCTTACAATATAGTGTCTCTGTGACTGTCAGTGCGTGTGTGTGTTGTAATTGCACTCTTTTAAGTCTTTAATGATGATATGGAGTGTTTCCTCCTAGAATATCTTTTTTTCAGGCCCAGTAATACAAGAGTTCACTGCATGATGCATTGTAGTAGAAGTAGACAGTGCTCACTGCCCAGCCCTCACCAATTTTTGCCACTTTTCACACAGCTAAATCTGGGGTTAAAGCAGGGGTGGGCAATTAATTTTTACAAGGGGCCACATAGGGAACCTGAATTATGTCCAAGGGCCACACCATCGATAACTCGGCTGTCTCCCATTACAAATTTTACAAAAAATTACCTATTTAACAGCTTTTATAGGTAATTTTCATTATTGTAATAATATGTAAATATTTAAATATACGTAAATAAACCTCTCTAATGATTTGCAACACACAAGCTTGACATTTTTAATATATGTAATAATAATCACAGACCTCATGAGGGCCGGACAGAGACATGCAAAGGGCCGCATGTGGCCCCCAGGCCGCAGTTTGCCCAGGTCTGGGTTAAAGACACATTGGCAGGCAGTTTACTTCAAAAAGTGTTTTAGTAATTTAGTTACCTGGGGGAAAAAAACCTTCAAAATGTCATGTGCATTGTTTTTTGTAAATATGATTTGTGATATATAGCCTCTAGAAGTGTATTATTTATAGTTTCCGTGTGGTCTAGTGTTACAAAAGCAAACAAAAATCACAGTATGTTGTAATATCAAATTGCAAAACTTATAGATTCACATTTCTTATGTACTGTGACATATATCCAATCAGCACCCAAGTATTGTGATGCAGGGGTGGTGGAAAAGTGGTTAGTGTGCTTGGTTTCAGTGCAGAAGGTTCCCAATTCAAACCCCAGGCCTGCCACATTTCTCCATGTAATTATGGAGTTGCGTCAGGAAGGGCATCTGGCATAAAACTTGTGCCAGATCGATATCGATATCTTTGGTGACCCCGAATGAAAACAATGGAGCATCTGAAGGGACTTATTTACCCAGTATCGTGATACGTATCATATTGAGAGATAAGTGTCATCTCAGTCCTACAAAATACTGATTTTATTTATTTATTTTAATGTTGTTGTGACAAAACTGATTGTAAATTCAAGTGGTGCTCAAATGTGCATCATCTCTAAGCTTGTGAATTAAAGTGAAGCAGCACTATGTGAATCTGATGCTTTGAGAGGAAAAGGAAACATCTCAGACTCAGAGTGATTTCATAGAGTGACTGAGTGAAGAGAGGCATGTGTAACGCTGCCAGCAGTGCTGGCTTGTGGGCCGCCACTTCCTCCGTTTCTCCAGAGCTGGGCTGCCGTCTTTCTAGTCTTCCAGAAATAGCCTTCACAATCTGCCTTTCATCAGAGACGGCATGATGCTGGGTAGCGGCTGTGGCTGTTGTGTGACACTTGTGTTTGTGTGAGCTGGCTTTCATTTTGCCATTCAAATGGGTGCCTGTGTTTGTGTCATTTCTGCGTATTTTCTGTGTTGCCATGGCAGTTTTGACCGCTGTGAGTAATGACTTGAGATGAACACTTGTCACTCACTGAGCACTTGGTCTATTTATTACAACTTCGTTGGCAGAGGTAATGTTTCGCCCCTGTTTGTTTGTGAGCAGCCTGGAGCCCACACTTTTTCATGTATCGTTATGAAATTTTTACTGAAGATTCATATCCTGATAGGCAAGAACTGATTGTGTTCAAGGTCAAAGGTCAAAGTCAGGAAAAAGTTTGGAATAGTGGAAAATTTCCTATCTTCAACATTGAACAATTTTTCAAAAAATCATAACTGTCAAAAAAAGATCAAATTTCTTTCATATTTGAGATCATTATGTAGGATGCTATCCTTTATCGACTGACCAAGATTGATCCGGATCTGAACCAAATTACAGATTTTATGCCCATTTAAATTTAACATTAGAACCCATTTAGTGGATATTTTACATTATATCTTAAACAGACATGCTCCAATCACTCTCATATTTGAAATTGAGGTGCAGACTGACTATCACTATCACTATTATCTGAATTGTGGATTTTCTGGACTTCTGAATTTAATATTGAAAAGCCCATTTGGTATACATTTTGCATTATATCTCAATCAAAAGTGCCCCAGTCACTCATTTTTTTGTTATGGATTTACCTACACCAATTTCCAATTTTATGCCTGTTTGTCTATCTTCCACTTATCAGTCGGAAACCAAGTCCCAAAAAGCAATGCCAAATTGTGCATAGCAGAGGTAACCAAACTGTGAAAATGATCTGAAAAAGAATTCAGAAACCAAAAAAGTTGGGGAAAAAAAATACCCTGACAACACCACAAAAACTTCGATTCAAGTGCATGAACTAAATACATACTCCTGACATTTGATCATATCTAATTCAGCTTATGAAAAGCCACTTCCAACAGGACTTGAAAATTTTTCCAAGGTAAAATTTTGTGTAATTGGAAACTAGTGTTGGCGGTGATATCCGCTGTACGAGCGATTTGGTCTAGTTTTGTTGTTGATGGTGCTGAGCGATATAGATTAAAAGTGATATCATGGTATATTTAATAGGGCAGTGCAGTCTCGTTTGAACCCCTGCATGATATCGTGGGATTTGACCACTTCCGGGGTCAGCCTGCCTTTGCGTATTACAAACACAACATTACTTCTAATGGAAAAATAGTGTACTGTTTTGTTTTCAGCTGCAGTCACCGAAGCAGTTGCGGAAAGTGCTTTTTTTTCAGTTTCCAGTGGAGGAGGGAAGACGAGGCAAATGGGAGAGGTTGTGTCGGTGTGTGTTAGCCTACACATCTAGCCAGAGTAGCTGCGTTCTCTCACCTGCGCAACCACCTTGACATGTTTGAGCTCCGGGTAGGGCAGTCACGATTATTACAATATTCACCAATCGCAATTATTTTTCATATTCGTGATTTCGGTGAATTATTTATTTTATCCACAAAGCATAAAACGACTCAGAATCTGACGTCATTGTGCTGCAGCCTCGCTCACTCTGTTTCGCTCTCGTCTTAAGGCAGGACAATAACATGGAGGCTGAGGAGCGATCCGTCCTGCCGTTTGAATAAGACGGCCGATTAAAACAGTGACCGTCTTCTTTAAAGCTGTTTAAAATGCGGAGTTTACCGAAGGAGCTGTCGGTGTGTGTGTGTGTGTGTGTGTGTGTGTGTGTGTGTGTGTGTGTGTGTGTGTGTGTGTGTGTGTGTGTGTGTGTGTGTGTGTGTGTGTGTGTGTGTGTGTGTGTGTGTGTGTGTGCGCGCGCGCGCACACGGAGTCAACAGGCTGCAGACTGCCAAGGAGGGGGTGGGGGAGGTAGATTCCTGAATGGAGGCACGACACGTTACAGTCTGAGAACCATCAGTGCACACAGCGAGCGCGGAGCAGAGAGAGGATTTTAACCCAAGGGAGCATGGTAAATGGCAATGGACTGCATTTATATAGCGCTTTTCCATCTACATCAGATGCTCAAAGCGCTTTACAATTATCCCTCACATTCACACCGATGCCATACAAGGCGCTCACTACACACCGGGAGCAATAGGGGATTAAAGGCCTTGCCCAAGGGCCCTTAGTGATTTTCCAGTCAGGCGGGGATTTGAACCCATGATCTTCTGGACTCAAGCCCAACACCTTAACCACTAGACCATCACCTCCCCCAACATGTTAAAAAACAAAACCAAACCGTGGAGCTGCCTTTACTTCTCTCTGAACTTTCTCTCCCGGTGTGATTCTGCCGTTACCGTCCTGTTCACACCATGTGCGTGTCGTATACTGAATTTATGAGATCATGAGATGAACGGTCAAATATCTTTAAAAACATATTTAAAAAATGAGAATATATGGAATTAATGGAGAAAAAATTACACATACATGGGTTAAAATAAAACCCTGATGTGGAGAAGCTGTGGTGATGTTCAGATGCACAGATCACAAAAAGTAGGTGAGAACTCTGAACTTTAACTGCTGTTATTTTCCAAAGGTATTTATTTGTTCAGTCTTGTGTTTAATGTAGTGTTTAGGCACAAAACGTGACTGATGAGGAGAAACAGTTTCAGAAATGCAACAGAAACAACCACAAAGCAGGAAAAGTTGGGACTGTAGGTAAAATGAAGATAAAAATGTTGCACTATTCCCAGTTTCCCACTCACAGAAGCCAAACATTCTTCCAGAGTTGTGTAATTATACTACGATAGTAGAATATAAGGAAGGGAAAAAAATAGACAGTATATTCGTCAATCGCAATTATTTGTCTGACAATTAATCATCTCCAGAAATTCCTAATCGTGACAGCCCTAGCTCTGGGTCATAAACAAACCACAACACATGTCCGTTTTCCACCCCATCGTCACTTTTTCTTTGCATTTTCACTTTGTTTGCCATGTAATTTCCCCAAATACTCAGAGAAAGTGCTGTGTTCCTGATGGGGACATATGAGGGCTGTCCCTGGATGTCCCCATCAGAAACACAGCACTTTCTCTGAGTTTTTGGGGAAATTGTCTGGATGGTATCTGTATTATATTGTGTACATTTACCTTTTAAACTTAGTGGGATAAGGAGTCGGGTGACCAACATGTAGACCTGGGTTTGATTCCCAATCACATTATCTGTGTGTGTGTGTGTGTGTGTGTGTGTGTGTGTGTGTGTGTGTGTGTGTGTGTGTGTGTGTGTGCGTGTGTGTGTGTGTGTGTGTGTGTGTGTGTGTGTGTGTGTGTGTGTGTGTGTGTTTGGGCAAGATACTTAATCGTCATTGTTCCAGTCCACCCAGCTGGAAATAGGTACCAACCATGGTTGGAGATGTAACCTGGATTTAATGTTGACAGTCCAAAGTTTTCTATACTGGGGAACAAAGGCACTGTGCTCAGCTGTGGTCAGCGTGCACCCTGTAGTTAAAATTTAGATTATTAATTAGACACTGTATGTTGTGCTTGTTTAATGAAGAATGTTTCTGCTGATATACTTTCCTTACTAATTAAAACTAAGTGGAGGAGTATATTGATGTGGAGTTTAATTCGATTATTCAGAAGGGTTGCAACTCTATCCTTATTGCTGCGCTTCACAGCAGAGCATAGATTTTTGAGCGTACGTAAAACTCCTGGTGACCACTGTTCTCATCTGCGTATTTCTGTGAAGGCAGAAGTAAAATATATTTCTGTTAAATGAAAACAATTCTGTATCTTTGTGGTCCTGTGATTACAGACAGTTGTACTTGTGTACTTCACAGAAAATAACACATTGCACTACCCCATGGACTCAAAATGCGTGGGTCTATGTAAAATAAAAAATGTGTTTCCCCGAGAATTTTTTTCAGACCCTGTGGTACTTAATGAAAAAAATTCAAATCACAAAGTGAGTAGAGCAGAAAAATGCAAGTACTATGAAATGCAAAAGCAGACTGCATAAAACTATACAATATTTCTTGTTCTTCTTCATTATTTCATCTGTTATTTAACTTTGACCTCTGATGTTGATTGTTGATCAGTCTCTTCTTTATTTTAGCCATAGGCCCAATGTGCTGACTAAATTTGATGAAAGCATCATGCATTTTTAAGATATCTTGCTAGCATACATTTATGCTAGCACGTTTATTTTATTCAGTGCAAGGAGGGAGGGGCAAAAGGGGACAGATGGCAAATGGACTGCATTTATATAGCTCTTTTCCATCTGTATCAGACGCTCAAAGGGCTTTACAATAATGTCTCACATTCACCCCAATGTCAGGGTGCTGCAACACAAGGCGCTCACTACACACCGGGAGCAACTAGGGGAATAAGGACCTTGCCAAAGAGCCCTTAGTGATTTTCTGGTCAGGCTGCGATTTGAACCAAGGATCCTCTGGTCTCAAGCCCAACAGTTTAACCACAAGACCATCACCTCCCAGATGACAGATTCCTTTTACACTTGGGTGTGTATCCTCTAGTTATATTCAGTTTTGGTGCTGTGTGTTTAAAAGACGGAGCAACTAAAACATAAAACCGAGTAGCAAACACAGAACACTTGTGACAGCTTTTTTTTTGGGGGGGGGGGGGGGTGATTCTGGAATCTTTTGCATTGTAATGGAGTAAATTGATGCAAAGTGATGCTGTATTTGGAACAAGTGTCTTGTAGATTTGTACAATTTTGATGGGACCTGCTAATTGTGCAAGCTACTCTATCACTCATATATCTGTGGAATTGTCTACGAACCAGTGAGGGAATAACACACATCTGGACATGAAATAGTTGGGCAGCTACTTGTCCTTTTATTTTGTCCAGCGTCCAGCTCTGTGCAGGAGGGACAGTTGTCATTAAACATGGGCCAATAACCGGTTTCATGGTATACCGTGGTATGAAAAAGCCATGGTATCAAAACCACTAAAATTTTCTGTTATACTGTCCCTACGGCATGAGCGGGTTATGAGAATTGTTGACAGGCAGAGCAGAGGCAGCCGCTGCCGCCCCAGTTTTTGATTTTGATGGGACCTGCTAATTGTGCAAGCTACTCTATCACTCATGTTGTCACATCCCTCCTGCTTTGTATTTGATAAACCAGTTTTGTGCATCATATTAATCTGCACCGTGCCACAGGAGATGCGCAGAGAAAAGGCACTGACATGAACGTGATCATGTGTTTTCAGACTAGCTGTGTAACAGAGGGATGCAGAAATTATGGATTAACATACCTAATACTTATTGTATGTGATGTGCTGATTGCTTCTTAAACTTCACAGTACTCAGCATTTTCTGATTTACTGAGATTGTGTTTTGTTTTGTTTTTTTCTCTGTGCTGCACCACTATAAAGCTTTGACTGGAGAAGCAACAGGCAAAAGGTCTTATTTGTCTCATCAGTGGTATGCACAGAAGCTTGTAACACCTTTAGAGTAGTCAAACTGTCACTAGTCTCCATGTATGTGGGGAGGTGCTGGGTTTGAGCACAGAGAATCCTCTGTTGAAAACCTCGTCAAACCAGATAATCACAAAGGGCCCTTGGGCAAGGTTCTTAATCCCCAAATTACTCTGGTGTGCAATTGAGTGCCTTGCATGGCAGCATGTCAGCATTGGTGTGTGCGCGAGCGTGATTGTGAGCCATTCATTTTGGGGAAACAAAGCGCTTTGAGCTTCTGCTTCAGATGGAAAGCGCTATAAAAATACAGTCCATTGCCTGAGTGCTAAAGCATGTCTAAAGGCCCCCTGGCACTTGCATGACTTTGATGCATGCACTATGTCGTGCAGGAGAGTAAACTCATCGTTAATGGGTGTAGACTGAATGTGAGAGGGGCGCCGGTGCGTGCAATTGCACAAAGAGAATTTTGAAATGTTCAAAAAATCTTTGACGCATAAATGTCGTGCAGCAAACGTGAAGTGGTAGTGAACGTTGCGCGATCTACTCACCAACACTGCATGCAGCTCATCAAATTGAGTAAAGAAGTCAACAGTGTGAGTGGTTGCATCAGTGCACCGCATCATAGCGCAGCTCGTTTCAATGATTATAATGAGATTTTAAATCTATCATAAACATACTTTTACAGCTGCACACAAGAAGGAAAGAACATGTAACTGTTTTACCAAGCCATTACAAAATAATCATGACAAATAATTACCTTTTTTAGACTGCTCCTAATGCATTCTCCCCCTCGTTCAGCGCATGCGCGCAAGAAAAGCTGCGGCTGGAGCGCTCCTCTGTGATTCAGGAAGCAAGCTGTTTTCAACAGCCAGCTCAAAGAGAAAATTAGTAATCTGCTATGAAATAATTATTTTACAGACGCAGTGTCCAGCGCACAGCACATGGCAGCCAGTAGAACAAAGCACGGTGTCCAGCTGGGAACACAGCGGGTGGATCGTCACGACGATGTGCGTGGATCAAAGTCGTGCAAGTGTCAGGGCACCTTTACCTTTGGAAGATTTGTGATAATGTGCCATGCTCTTTGAATTCTTAATCTTTGATTTGAACTCAACCCCAAAATGTACATAACTTTTGAATTAATGTATATCTGTGGAATTGTCTACGAGCCAGTGAGGGAATAACACAGATCTGGACATGAAATAGTTGGGCAGCTACTTGTCCTTTTATTTTGTCCAGCGTTTACCTGATTATGATGTAATTAGACTCAAAACTTGACAGTCTATGCTATGAAATCATTCATTATTGGTGATAGAACATTGTCATTGTCCAAATATCTGTGGACCTAGTTGTCATTGTAATGGTGTTGCTCCAGACCTATTGTATGTGGTTGGTTGTATTACGGCAGTCTTGTCTGCTGTGTGCTGAATACTTGTTATTCATGAGGGAGACGATGGCCTCAAGGGCCTCAGCGCTGCCCTCATTCTTGGTACACACATACAGAGGAGTGTGTGTGTGCTGGGGGTAGGGATGCAGTCTGACGCACGCACAGACACACATGGCTGAAGGCTGACACTTATTCCTCTGTCACACACTTAATACTCAGTTTGAATGGTGAAGATATGATGCACAAATTTGTGTGTTTGTCTCTTGCTAAGTAAGCGTAAGCTGCACCCTAGGGTGCAACAAAGGACTCAGTCTTTTGCCCTACATTTAGCTTTACACACATTTCAAAAAAATTACATTTGAATTCTATTTTGATAGTGATTTTTTTTTTTTTTTTAAATAAAAATCCTGTTGATAGAAAGCATGATTTGCCTTTAAACATTTTGTGGTATTTGTTGTTTACAGCAAGCAATATGTTACCGCTGCTAAAAATGTTGATCAAAACGAGGCACAACCCATTGTTTAACAATGTTGGCCAAGTGGTTAATGCGCTTGGTTTCAGTTCGGAAGGTTCTGGGTTCAAATCCCACCCCTGCCACATTTCTCCATGTAATGTGGAGTTGCGTCAGGAAGGGCATCTGGCGTAAAACCTGTGCCAAATCAACATGCAGATCCACCTTGGATTTGCTGTGGCAACCCGAGTGCAAACAAGGGAGCAGCCGAGGGACTTACTTACTTACACCATCTGGTTTACAACCCCAATTCCAATGAAGTTGGGACATTGTGTAAAATGTAAAAAAAATACAATGATTTGCAAATCCTGTATACAACCTATATTCAATTGAATACACCACAAAGATAAGATATTTAATGTTCAAACTGATAAACTTTATTGTTTTTGTGCAAATATTTGCTGATTTTGAAATGGATGCCTGCAACATGTTTCAAAAATGCTGGGACAGTGGTATGTTTACCGCTGTGTTACATCACCTTTCCTTCTAACAACACTCTAAGTGTTTGTTTCTTGTCTATATATTCTTGTCTAGCTCTTACTGCCCTAATGTTTTGTTGTCATTTCAGGTTAGTCCATGTGTAGTTATGAGACATGCACATGTTGTATCCCTTTGGTGGCTTTTAGTTTACCAAGTGACATTCTTTGTGTGTGTGCGTGTGTGTTGGTGGTGGTGGGGTTAACAGTGTGAGAGTTGTACTAGCTTGACACAAACCTGTACTTACCGCTGTCAAGAGGTATGCTGGGATTGTTGATGCTTTAAGGAAGTCTGTTCCTTGTCATTTGTTAAGGGATAAGAACAAGCATCAGATAGCATAATTTGTGTTGGTTGTAATTTATTTATTTGTGGGTGGGTGGCGGGGGGCTAGTTTTGGCATTTTATGATGTTCCTGACATGGAAAACAATGGCAAAGGATTGTTTTTGTATTTTTCTTCGACAGTCCACTGCCAATTCTTCATTTATACTGGACATTCAAGCTGTCATACGTACCTTGTTTCACTGACAATCCTGCTTTTAGTGATTTATTTCTAAGCTGGGACCATGTTGCTGTAATTTTGCTGTAGTTTTAAGTTGTCCCTGTGTTTTGATCAGTGTCGTAGCTGAAGTGCTTAAATTACAACAATGGAAGCAGCTCTGTGCAGGAGGGACAGTTGTCATTAAACATGGGCCAATAACCGGTTTCATGGTATACCGTGGTATGAAAAAGCCATGGTATCAAAACCACTAAAATTTTCCGTTATACTGTCCCTACGGCATGAGCGGGTTATGAGAATTGTTGACAGGCAGAGCAGAGGCAGCTGCTGCCGCCCTTCCCCCTGGCGTGCACCTCTGTCTCTGTTTACAAACAGGCAGCTAACGTTTAGCTAGCTCTGCATCATGGCTGAAGTCGACTGTATGGGATTACTTTGGCTACCGATTTAATAGAAAAAGTTACCGGCTTTTTCGTTTTATTTTCCGTGGAATAGCCCTTCAAACTGGACTCAGACTTGGAGCGATTCAAGATACCCCCAAAGGATTAGATGAAAGGAGTAAACTTTATCCCTTCTTTGAAAACACTGAGAAGTACAAGCGGTGGACTCGAGTCGTGTTTGTGGTTGACCAAATTTCTCCCACAAACATGTCAAGAAGGACAAATACATCTATTCCAAGCACTTTGTTGGTGAAGCTGGGCCAAGTATTGAGCATCCTGAGTTCCGGACCTTATTCCAGCCACATTTCTCCCTAAGCAAGTAAGTCATGTTTCCCATGGGGCAGATGCCTCATGTCTAAAAGAGAGACTATTATTTTTGTATTTTCTTTAAAGTTATCAGTGGGATAGTGCTCGTAGTGTGCCTGAATCACGCGCGCTTCATATGCAAATAGCCATAAGGTTGTTAAAGCACATTTTAAAGCTATACATAATACCGTGAAACTGCTGTATTTTTGCCCACGGCTATCATACTGTCCAAATCTCATACTGGCCCATGCCTAGTTGTCATGTTCTGCTGATCAGGTTCTATATGAGCATATAGGTTTAAACACAGTCATACTGGTTAGAACAAAGCAATCAGATTAAAGAGTGACCACAATTCACTCAGTTGTCGTTGTCATCATCACAAATTGAAATAATCCATACATGTTGGACTATCTAAAAGAAGTGTAGTGTTAGACTTGTGTCGTAGATGAAACTGGTGAAAAAAACATTACAGCTGCAGAAGCAAAGTGTGAGAATACAAAGATTGAGATATTAGTTATCAGTCTATTTTGAGAATAAGTTCGATGTGAAGTCAACCTGCTGGTAAAACTGATTTAATTCTAGCAACTGGGTCTGCTTTCTCCCTTTGTCAGGCCACTTCCTCTCCTGGAAAGCCTGCATTTTTCTTCTGGCGGTCCACTTGAAGGGGGGGCAGGATTATTTTTTCAGGAAGGATGTGAGTTTGCTGAAGAGCTTTTGCACAATGAACATGTCCCAGATTGTCTCCATGGTAACAAAGGTTTCCAGATGGAGCGTTTACGAGGTCTATTAGATAAGAAACCGACAGTTTTATTTATTTTTTTAACTATATGGATTTGAATGACGTGCGATTACACCAATCATGCTTGAACCCTCGTGCGCATGCGTGAGTTTTTTCACACGTCAGTGACGTCATTTCCCTGTGGGCAGGCCTTGAGTGAGATGTGGTCCAGCCCTCTCGGCTGAATTCCTTTGTTTCACACGCTGCTCGAGACGGCGCGCGTTGCTTTATCAAAATTTTTTCTGGACCTGTGAGGAATATCCGAGTGGACACTATTCGAGAAATTCAGCTGGTTTTCGGTGAAAAGTTTAACGGCTGATGAGAGATTATGGGGTGTTTCTGTCGGTGTAAGGACTTCCCACGGAGCGGGACGTCGCGCAGCGCTTCCAGGCGCCGTCATCGGCCTGTTTCGACCTGAAAACATCCTAATTTAAGGCTTAATTCACCCAGGACGTCGTGAGAGAACAGAGAAGATTCAGAAGAGGCCGGAATGAGGACTTTAGGCGGACATTCCACTGTTTTAGGACATTTTTTTTAATGAAAGACGTGCGCGCAAATTCGCCGAGTCGTTTCCGTGACGACTCGGCGAATCTGTGTGCGCCGCGACAGGAAAAACACCTCCGTGTTGAAAACCATTTGTAAAATTCAGGCGGCTTTTGATGGCTTTCAACAAGTGAGTAACTGAGAAATTGTTTAACAGCTGGGCATGTTCCAACTTGCCCGTTAAGGTTTCCAAAGGAGGTGTTTTTCCTGTCGCGACCCCCCGCGGTCGGGTCCGGCCCGACATGCGACTCTGCCCGCACGTTCTTTCATTACAAAATGTCCGTTAACAATGGAATGTCCGAATAAACTCCTCATGCCGACTTCTTCTGAAAGTTCTCTGTTCTCTGACGACTTACTGGGTCAACAGAGCCTGAAATGTGGAGTTTTCAACTTGAAACGGCGAGACGCTGCCGCCTCGAAGCGCAGATCGCCGTCAGGCGCCGTGGGCCGTCCTTACGGCGACACTACCAGACCAAAATCTCTCATCAGCCGTTAAAATTTTTACCGAAAACCACCTGAATTTATCGAATGGTGTCCACTCAGTTGTGCCTTACAGTTTTGAAAAAATTTTGATCAAACAAAGCAGCAGTCTCTGAGCCATTCCTAAACAATGAAAAAACGACGAGAGGGTGGGCGACTCCTCACTCAAAGACTCCCCACAGGTGAATGACGTAACCGACAGGCGTGAAAAAACTCTCGCATGCCCATGAGGGTTCAAGCATGTCTGATGTAATCACACGTGATTCAAATCCATATGGTTTTTGAAAAAAATAATAAGGTCGGATACTTTTCTAATAGACCTCGTATTCTCATTCTGTTTCCTAAATGACAGCTTTATTCAGGCACTTGGTTTTTAACATTGAATGATTTATTAATCACTCATGCATTTGTGTGTGTTGCTGAATTGAGATGTTACTTATTGATGTGATGAGATCTATGGAATCTTGTGACATGAAAAAAGTTGCATCAGCGCTGTTTCTAATCAAAGTGACTCACACTCATATTACACAACGCTAAACTGCACGTGTGTGTGTGTGTGTGTGTGTAACTGTGCTTAGCAAGTGCCTACATGAGTGCACTCTCTGTGTATTTATGCTTGAATGTGTTTTATAGATGACTAACTGGGAGAAGGGAGATTTCTGCCAGGTCGTGCTGTTTGGCCTGAAAATATTATCATGACACCACTAAAGAGGTTGATGTTCAGGACTTTTGTTTGTTTTATTTATCTCTCTTTTTGAAGATAACTCGGTATCACATGCATTCTATTGATTATTTTATTGATTAATCAGATAAAAAGTACTTTTGTGTTGTTAAACAACAATATCAATAGTGCCAAGGCTCTCCCTATGCAGTAGCACTATGGTGCTGTGTATGATGCATGTTTCCTCTCTGTTTTCCGAGGTAATTAGTTATTTTTTCACATCGTTATGAGTTTCAGAGCTTTCCCAGATCTTAAGCACCGGCAGTCAGTGAAATCCTCACTCAGGCTGTGTGAATGTGAACGAAGCCTGTGGAAAAAGTGCTGTGTGGAGTGCAGCCTTTCTGCAAAAGCTGCGTTGATAAATCCACGGTGCACCCTGTTGACGAAAACTCTAATCCAATCCGAATAAAGGCATTTGTTGAATAGTTAGCCTTAATTCACTTAAAGTGCACATCTTTTCGCTTCGTCTGCAAAGTGCAGAGCAGCCACAGTGCTGTGTTTTTAAAAAATACACAAACACACGCTTTGCTTCAAATACGCAATAAGTTTATTTGGGATGATCAGCACATAGCATTTTTCTCTTAAAGGGCTGTATTTTAGTCAATGTATCGCTATGGAAAATTGTAGTTTCTACGGCCACATTGATTGGCTCCTTACACCAGTTATGCTCCATGTCTTCTTCTCCAGTTTTTGTGGCAGTGTTACAGCACCACGTACAGGTCTGGTGTATATACTAAGCATTTCCAGTGGTTCCCTGTTTAAGGACTTTGGTGACAGGAATTAAACAAAATCTTGAGGCAAAGACTTTTCCTCAAATATTTTTTGTATTGAAATTATCCAATTTAGTAATCGTTTCAGCCCTTTTTGATATACTTTGTGTATAATATCTCTAGACCTGCCACCATGACTATTTTTGTTGGCAGATATCTTGTACCAGAAAGAATTGGAATAAACTATATTATTATCATTTTATGACTATTTTATGCCACTGATAATGAAATTACGCCACTTTAAAGTGCAATCAATGAGTAATTATTATTATTAAATATTGGAATGTGAAAAATATTGAAATATCCCAGAAATAAATAAGAAATAAAACTGCACAACTATAACAATAAGTAAAATGGTGTCTTGGGCTCTGTAGAACAAATTGCAGTTGTTTTAAATGAAGGTGCTTTAAACAAAATCAACATACTGGCTTATTAATTGGATTTCCGCACTCTTTAGGAAACCCAAATATTCCTCCATCAGAGATGTGTAATCTTCTTTGAGTATCCCGTTATCCCATGCACCAAAAGCATTAAAGTCACCCCACTATGCTTTACTTTTTGGCCACTACACTTTCTGAGATGTGTTTCCATAAAGCGACAGCAGGGTTCCCCCCAAACTATTTTAGTCTGCTCTTTCAATTGCTGCAGGCAATAATTAAAATGCTTGAAGTTACTGTTAACCTATTTTCCTGAAGATGTTTGACAAAAAGCATTTTAATGTCAAAGCAGCAGCAGTCGGTATGCAGGAAAGACTTTTATTATGGCATTGTGGCGTGCTAATGTTAGGAAGTGTAGTGGGGGCCCAGCTCACATTAAGGCTTTCCTTAGAACAGACTGAACCACATTTTGTATTCAAAATAGTTTCGAATACATGACAAAGGGCGAGCCACCAGCAACTATTATTATTGCTTTAGTTTTGTCGAGATTTACAGACAGCTGTATTTCCAGTTGTGTTGTATCTGGTGCAGTGTTGATAAATGTGAGCATTAAAAATACATACAGTAAGTGTAAATCAGATTGGACAGACTAATAAATATACATCAGCTGCCACATAAATGTTCTCCCTGCTGTCCAACACTACTTCGGGCTCTGTATGCTTTGGTATTTCAAAGTTCTATGAGTTAGACCTGATTGCACATTTATGTTTCTTGATTCTTTCGTTTGTCCTATTGCACTCAATTTAAGCAGAACTTTGACTGACTGGGGGAGCAATGGATGCTGATGATGCAATGCATTCTGGGTGGGTTTTTGCTTATATTCGTGTGGGGGGAATAGGGCACGGCAGTCTTGTTTGGACCCTGTGTGATATCGTGGGATTTGACCAGTTATGCGGACCTCCGCGTGTAACTTCACACGGACAAATGGTGTCTGTTTTGTTTTCGGCTGCAATCACTGAAGCAGTCGTGAAAAGTGTTGTTTGTTTGTTTTTTTTTTTGTTTTTTTATTGGTTCCCAGTGGAGATGGGAAAACAAAGCAAGTGGGAGACGTCGTGTCGGTAAGTGTTAGCCTACACAGCTAACCAGAGTAGCTCCGTTCTCTCGCCCACAAATCCGCCTTGACATGTTTGTGCTTTGGGTCATAAACAAACTGCAACACATGTCCACATTCCCACTACATTGTCACTTTTTCTTGCATTTTAACTTTGTGTGCAATTTGCCCAAAAATCCATTGAAAATGCTGTGGGTTTTTTTCCCCCTGAAGTAAAGTAATTGCGTCATATGCGCCATATGTTACCCCATTAGCGCCCGCCCTCAAACGAGACTGTGCTGCCCAATTGATGACATGTTGCTAGTTGCATCTTACAGCTCAAGTCCATTCATTCAGAAAGAATAAGTGCCTTTATAAAGTGTGATTTAGTGATTGTGAACTTTTCCCCCACTCTGACACACATACACATGCACAGACACGCAAGTCACCCTTCCCCTATCTTTTATTCTTTTTAGGTCTTTGCTGTATCTGGATTGTGTACTGATTTTTATGACCTGCCCTGCTTTGCATTTAAACCTTTAGACTGATCAATTTGTCTGCCCTGGCTGATTGTGACAGTGACCCTGCCCAAGGGTCTGATTTAGTTCATCATGATGGTTCACAGTCACACATATTTTGCTGTTAAGTAAAATGTCAAAGCTGTTTGTAGGTGCCAAATCAGCTCCACCCCTTAAATGGAGAATAGCATGGGGAATTCCCAATGCTCTGAAGAAGTATTTCAACAAAAATTGATAAATAACTAAATATTGTTGCTGATTAGTTGGATCAGAGACGAAGCATGCATTATGTTACGTCATCACTTTTGACCGCATTGTATTTGAATGCGACAAACACGGGCAAACGAAAGACCGGAAAGTGCAGCCAAGAATATAAGGTTGGCTGTGAAATATGCAGTGCGGATGCAGACTTAGCATGGCACAGGAGTACAGCTGTTTCGTATGAGCATGTTCCTTTTGGTCTACAGTGGTAAACAAAGACCACATGGGAATACAATAGAAGAGCCCAGCGTCTTTGCACATTATGCATAACTTGCATTCAGAAGACAGAAACCATTTAACGACATCTGCTCTATTTATTTTCCTTTAACAATCAATACCAGGTATTACCACTGTGACCTTAGCAGGGCGGGAGTGGGGGTGTATTTATTTATATGTGTATGTGTTTTAGTATTATGTACTGCTGAATGGAAAGGGGAACTGTCAAAAAGGATAGCAAGAGCATCAACATTTAGGTTATCTTGTTTAGACAGAAAAACGTGAATTATGAGGCTTTTAACTGAGAAAACAGGTTCAGCTTATGGGAACCAAAATATTTTCTAATGAACTTCATCTCTTTCAACAGTATAACTTCTTATTCTATGACATCTGTCAGTTGATGCCTCTATGACTGCTGGGATAGGCTCCAGACCCCCCCCCCCCCCCCCCCCCCCCCCCCCCCCCCCCTGGCATTGCATTCATCCGTGTTTAGTTACGTTATTTTCAGAAAAGAATAGGAAATAAACGGTGAAAGTTTCGCCGAAAACAACAGTGAACATGCCGCCGCCGTGTTTATGTGCTGCCGCCGTGTTTACTACGTAAGTTCCTTGACCATTTCAAGATTATTGTGAACATATTATTTGGGGTTGACATTTTATGTGTTCCTGTGAGCGGTGCGAGAACATGGAGACGGTAGAGGAAAGTGTCTGCTGTCGGGAGCAAATGCGTGTGTGCGAGCGGAGCAAGCGGCAGCCGGACATTTCGTGCATCGCACAACATCGTGGCTTTCAGTCAATCTGCCTGGACTTGAAAAGGCTAAAACCTTTCGCCCTTATGTTTGTGCAATATGCTGTGACACACTGGTCAGACATATCAACAAAGAAGTCCCTGAGAGCTGTGTTTAATCAAAGTTTCTGCCGCTAAAAAAAGTGTAAACAACGGCCGCCAGGCACGCAAGCCGATTCGGTCTACACGTAGTGACGTATTTTAGGCTTGGTGCTCAGCGGGAAGCTGGTCACGGGGCGTGCACATTTTTCAGTGGCGGGACGTTTAAATGTTATATATAACGGGAGAATCGCGTCCATTTTCCCAAAACGCTTAGGTTGACCGAATTATATAACCTTTGTTACATGTAATAAGACTATGTTGTCTTTAAGTGTCATATCCACTTTAAACAATGAGTTATTGTATTTCAGAGATGTTTGTGCAGTTGTGCGCTGCGGTAGGCTTTTGCTGTCTTTTGTACATCTCCCTATAAACCAGCTCTGTGCAGGGACTGAACAGTTAGTTTGACTTGAGGTGCTATTCGGGGAAAACGAGTAAAATGAGGAACCCAAGTGTGTATGTGTGTGAGAGAGAAAGAGAGTGCTAACACATGTAAGTATGCAGATTAAGTGCCTGATTCCCATGCCTGCGTGTCACTCCCAACAGACTCATTTTCTCACTTGTCCATTCACTCCTCCTTCAGCTGCAGGATGTCCTGCTTTCACTGGCTGAACAATCCCCACCCTGCCAAACTATTGGCTGATAGCGTTTCTACAATAGTCTTGATGTGCACTGTCAGACTGTGGATTTGTATGTGTGTGCACGTGTGTGCCAGACACACCCACAGCGCTTCACCCAACAAACACAAACTGTTAAAGAACGGATGGTTGTACCACAAGGAGTGACATCTAAGCAGATTTTTAAAACGTGTCTGTCTCTGAGCAGATTGTTTGAGAATGACATCAAGCCTGAACATGCATTAAGTCATGTGTGGTGTTGCACAAGATGATTTGTTCCAGTACTACTGAGACTGTTTTAGTCACATGCTCCCCCAACACACACACACACACACACCCACACCCACCCACCCACCCTTGAATAAAGTATCAGCCGATGATATAGTTGAGAGGACCAAACATCCGGCTAAACCACTGCAACAACATCTCCAATGCTCTTGGGCCAAAAATCACCAAACTTGGCACATGTATAGTTCCAGTAGACTGAATGATCACCATAGCAACAGTGACCTGATTTTCATATTAATTAAGTTGCAGGGTCACACACAGAAATTTGGTACGCCATACAATGGACTTCAGGCCAGCTAGTTACCAGATGACCTTCCTGCAGATGGTTTTGAGTATTTTTTTTAATGTACTAAATTCAGCTATTTGCTCTGATTGCGGTACATTTGCTGTCCCTTTTTTAAAATGTCCAAATTCCCTGATTTCAGCTCAAACAGTGTACATGTTTTCTGGTGTTTCTATTAATCTCTGGCAGTAAACTGAATGTCTTTGGAATTTGGGCAAAACAGGACATTTGTGGTCTGCATTTTGAGCCTTGGGAAACATGATTTTCTTTCATTTTATAGACCAAACGACTGAGAAAATAACTGACATATTAATCAACAATGACAATAATCATTAGTTGCAGTCCAAATGATCCTAATGACTCGCTCGATGTTGGAACCCTTCTGAAGGAGGGGCGCATATAGAATGAGGGTCGATAAGATCAGATTTGAAGTCTGAATAGTACCAGTCCCACCAGTATCACATGTGGCTTTTTCAGGAGGGAGAAAGAATGACTTGAATATTTCTCTGAGCGTTTTGGGACCTGTCCCACTTTCCTTGTGTGTGTTGTGTCTGACTGTTCAGGACTTCTGGTTAAGTTTCCTGGATAAAAGCCGACAGACTGTTATTTGCTCGGATTCAGCATTTCAACAAAGCCATCAAATTCTTCCTTTTATTATGCATGGGATACTGTTTAATTCTGTGACATTTGCATGATAGATTTTAGTCCTTTGTGTTAGTTGGTCAGATAAAGTGTGTTACTCTGTGCAAATGAATGCTGCTATTAAGAGGCAGCAGGGCTTCACATGGATCTAGGCTGAAAGACGGGTTTGTGGATGTTACATAAGTCGGCCTTTGTTGTGTCATTGTGCTGCTGTGATGGAAATGGCCTCAGTAAGCACCAGAAATGAACAAACAGAAATTTGGCACTTTCTCTAATGTCATTAAAGTATCGAAGAAGATACAGCTTCATACAAACGTTTTGGACGGGGGTTATAGAAGGAATTCTTAATTCTTGAAAGCACAACTCTTTATTTGATTGTAGATTTCAGTAGAACTTCACACAATGGAAGGGCACCATATGAAGATAAACATGAAAGAAATTGGTCATGGTCTGATCTTCAAGGGGATATAATTGGTATTTTTTTAATGCATCAAGATAATAGAGGTTAATATAAGAACTAGAGTCCGCACTCCCAATGCTGCCTACTGAATGCAGATGTCCCTTCATGGACAGCAGCGACATGACACCTCCTAACCGGGCAAAACATTGACAAAGTGCCCAGATGTTAATGCATTTTCAAAGAGGACACACAAGTAAACACACATGGAAAAAAAGCTTGCAAAATACGTGTTAAAATGCCGTTCTGACCTGGATATCGAGCCAGTAAAATTAACATTAAATTATGTAAGGAGAGTGTTAAACTTACTCTGACACACACACTCCCAAATATTAGTGTTGAAAGTTACACGGATCTGATCTGTTCCAGCTGTGATAAATCATTGACAGGATTCCAATAAAGTTCTCCACCGCGCGATGCGGACGAGACAGGACCAGGAGCAGTAATTTTTTTTTTTAGTGGTCCTCCTGGTCCAACAATTTTAATCACTAACGACAAGTATTTTAACTAGACATAGGTCTAGCAGGGGAAAACATACACCTGTTTATTGACAAAATGTCACGGACAAAGTGACCAGAATAATCAAAACCACTCACTTATGGAAGGAAATGTTGTCTTTCTTCTTCCTCCATTTGTGGCATTGCCAGCATGGGCAGCTTTCCAGCATATGCCACCTGTTCCTTGACGAGACTAATCGAGCACCTGTGCACGTTTCCGAATGAGTTGCCTGGATCCAAAATGGCAACCACGCCTCCTTGCCGGGACACAGCTCAGTGCAGCTGCGGACTCTAGTTCTTATATTGACCTCTGTGGTCAAGATCCTGACTTCACAGATAAGCAGAGAAGTAACAGTTTTGACGGGTTGCAATTAAATTTCACACAATGATACCACACTATATGAAGATGTACATGAAGAATAGACATGTTGGGCTATTCAATACAGAAATTAACCAGCTTGTTCAATCAGGTATTTCATCACAAAATATTTCCTACCACTGGTATATAACATATGTAAGCTACTGTTGTGGAAGTTTGGGGGTGTTATTTTGTGACCTTGCTATCATAGCTCTAGTTTCCATTGCTGAAGTGAACAATTACACTAACTTGTCGCAGTATTGTTGGTAAGAAGTTTTCTTTATTAACTATAGACATTCTAGCTCACCCAATTGACAAAATTGAAAATATGCTGTTGCCATATTATCTGAACTAAGTTGTCTTTGGAGCTGCTCATGTGCAGTAAGGTTCAGTTTTACGGTCTTCAGTGGTTGTTGCATGAAGCTCATATTTGTGTTCCCTCATATGAAAAACATCTGAAATGACATGAAGCAGCTGAAAGCATAGAAAACGTGCAGTTCCAATGTTTATCTAAAGTGTTCTCAACGTATCGAAACACTTGGTAATACAACAAACGGAAAACGTCACAGATGTAGAGTGACTTGTTTGTTTATTTCTTGCCCCCCTGTGTGACTCTGTAGTGGAGGGCGAAGGTCAAGGTCGCATCCTCCAGCGGTTTCCCGAGAAAGACTGGGAGGACAACCCGTTCCCACAAGGCATAGAGCTGGTAAGTGTAGGATCAGTAATGGTTAGATGTCTTTGGCACAAATGGGGATTGTGATTATGTTGGAAATTTCACTACCGAAGGGGAAAAAATAATTATCCATCAATTCAATAAAACTAAATCTTTTGTTTTTCCTTTGATTCCATGTTGAAAATTAGGTTCTCACTTCATTCACAATGTAATTGCAGTACAATTAAATGTAAACTGATTTTATCAGACATTGAATTGCACTTTATTGAACTCTGCACTCGAACACGCAGGAGCAGGCAGAATGACGTGACGGCACAAAAATTTAGTTGGAATGTTCATGTGATAGCTTACGAGTAGTTGTTTACATTGCTTTCTGCCAGTTTGTTGTTTCACTCAGAATGAACATTACAAACTTCTTTTTTTTTATGATAAACTTCATTGTGGTTAGAATGAGTACAAAATATGTTTTCTTCACATCAACTCAGTGGCCTCGTCACATTATAAATGGAGATGGAAAATTTTCAACCCGTTTTGGTGTGAAGTAATGATGTCCAGTGTCACGCAGGGTATTATGCATGCAGTCTTTACCCCCATTTCTCATCATTACAAATTACAACTGTATTTTTTTATTCCTCTTTTCCGTTGTCCTCATGTGACCTCCTCCTCCTTACTCACCAGTTCTGTCAGCCCAGCGGTTGGCAGCTGGTTCCAGAGCGGCAGCCTGCCTCCTTCTTCGTAGCAGTTTTGACTGACATCTACTCAGAGCGTCATTACTGTGCCTGCTTTACCTTCTGGGAAGGCATTGACAATCCACAGGTGAGACGTGTTAATAGATATTAATAATTAGAAACAGTAAATTCTCATCACTGCTTTTCAAAGCTCAAGGTAAAATATTCAAATGTCTTGTCTGACGATCAGTCTGAAACCAAATCTGTTCAGTTTTAAGTGATATACAGCAAATCCTCACATATAAGAAGCCATTTATTATTAAAACACAAACTTCATCTAGTCTGCTGAAAAATAGCTATTTTCTAGTTTTACTGGGAATGCTGCATCTTTAAGTCTTCACAATGTAAAGTGAGCAGTTCTGCTGTACTGTGGATCTTATGGAGATGAGAAGAGTGTGACTTCACTAATGAAATCACTCTGAAACAGAAGAGACAGAGAGAGGAAAAAAAACTTAAAATGAATGGCATCAACAAACCCAGGAACAGTACAGTACCTACAAGAGTATGTACGACAAAACCCTCTTGCTTAGTCATGGTGAAACACTGACAAAAACAGCAGTATCTTCAAAGCTGCTAGTGCCCAGACGTCTTCCCACACCCACAACTCATCCCACAATGACCCGAAGCACATCATATAAGCAATCTCCCAAGAGCAGTGCACCAGACCGGGAACAGTGCTGCTCACTGTCAACAGACTGCACCACTCGCTCTCTCATATATTTTGCAATCTGTGTGTAAATCAGATTTTGGATTTTGAAGCTGTTGTGTCAGGTCGTGCCCACGTGGGAACAGATTTAGGTGTATCTGCATATGTTTTGTATTATTTTGCCATTTCATCCGCACATCCATTTCTGTACAGTGCATTCAGTTTGGATTTATCATGTGCATTTTTACATCCACCAAGAACGTAATAAAATCATCGCTGTTTATTTGTCTGTCTGTTTGTCTGCCTGTTAGCAGGATTACGTCAAAACTATTTCACGGATTTTAACGACATTTTCACCACAGATAAATATTAGGCCATGGAAGGACCCATTAAATTTTGGAGGTGATCCGTATCCATATTCTGGGTCGATGCACTTAATAAAGGCTTTTGAAGGATTACATGAAAACTACTCACAGATTCTCACCAAGGCCATGGAAGACTCCATTAAATTTTGAAGGTGATCTAAATCCGAATCCAGATTCTGGATCAAGATTAAACTTTATATATGCTTTGAAGGATTACGTAAAATCTACTGCACAGATTCTCATCAAATTTGCACCACAGATAGATATTTGTGCTTGGAAGACTCCACTGAATTTTGGAGGTTATCCAACTCTGGTTCTGGATTCTGGATCAACTTTTACTTTAAATAGGCTTTGTAAGATTACTGTTAGCAGGATTACACCAAAACTACTGCACGGATTTTGACAAAATTTTCAACACAGATACATATTAGGCCATGGAAGACTCCATTAACTTTTGGAGGTGATCTGGATCCGAATCTGGATTATGGATCAAGATTTCACTTTATATACCCTTGAAGGATCATGTCAAAAGTACTTCATAGAGTCTCAACAAATTTTCACCACAGATGGATATTGGGGCATGGAAGACTCCGCTGAATTTTGGAGGTGATCCGGATTGGTGGATGTCAGAAATCTCTGATTGCTCTTGTTTAAAAACTGCCATGAGCCTGAAGGACCCGCACAAAACACCTCGTTTGGAACATGTTAATATATTATATTAAAGGTACATTAAAGTTTATGTGGACTCGCCATCCGTTTTCTTTTTTCCATGATTTCTGTAATTCAGTTTTTTTTTTCCGTGTGGCAATCCAGTCAGAAGAGAGCAAAAGTGAGCTTTCTCAAACGGACAACAGTCGCATGATTTTTTTTTCAGTTCCTGCAATTAAAAAAAAAACAACTATTTTTCATGGCTTTGTTGTTTTCCACCTATAGAAAGTCCAGAGAAATGTGTGTGAAAATTATCCAGTGGTCATTTTTTGGCTGATCAGTTGATGCTGTCAGCTTGAATGAGGGAGAAATGTGTGCGCTCACACACACATGCACACATAAAATAATATTTAGCTCGTTTTCAGCTGGTAGCTTTTCTGTGTCTCTCTCTCTCTGTTGTTTTCCTGCTGTAGAAAGTCCAGTGAATGATGGAAAATGCGTACACACTCACTCACACAACACACAGGGCCACCTACAGGCCTGGCATATGTACTACAGCTTTTTTTGGTCGAGTTGACCGTGTTAGTGTGGATGCAGATAAATCTTGAAACCATTGCGTGTTTAAAGAACGCTATGTGAAAACAAAGATCGTTTTGTGTCCATGTGGGCAAGGCAGTAATGGTCTGGTCTTCAGCTGCAGAAGGCTGAAGCTAGCGAGGTGGACGAGGTGGATGAAGAGCCAGCTGTTATCCATCCAGCTCAGGTCTTCGCCCCAAAGAGTTTGGTGCTGGTGTCCCGGTTAGACTACACTGAGGTGTTCAGGGTAAGAAACACATGCCCATTACCGCTAATATTTTTATGATTTTGTGGTGTTTGAATTAAGCGCAAACCATGTTTAACCAGGTTTATGTGCACTGAGTTTCTAACAAAGTCTGATGATAAAAACGCAGAATGAACTGACAGCAAAATAAGACACAGGTCCATAACTTAAAAGAAAACAGTCTTGTTTTTTTTTTTTGGGGGGGGGGGGGGGGTAAACGTTACTGCAGTAAACGTTGTTTCTTCACCTCTTGACCTTTGCATCACTGTCTGTTGATTGAACAGAACTGCCTGGGGCTAATCTACACCGTTCATGTAGATAGTCTGTCTGCTCCGTTGGAAACAGTGATTGGAAATCTCCTCACTTGTGTCATCCCCATTGCTGGTGGCTCCCAGGTAACCCATACACCCACAAAAACACACACTATACAGCCATAGAGTGACCAGAGGTAACAAAAATGCTTAAAAAAAAAAAATATTCCCCCTTAGTCTTATTTCTTATATGCAGTTTATGGGTCTTTGGCTTTGCAAGTTGGTGGTATACAGTCCTTTTTGTAAGATGCATGTATGTCTGTCACTCCTGTGCCTTGCTCAATCCCAAACTGCCTTCAGAGATTTGTGTAACTTGTTAGCATAGCATCTTGCCAAGCATGGAGAGCCAAGTCCTGATCACTGGTATTTCTCAACAGACATTGTGACAACAGATGTGGCTGCCCACTGCTCCTAGTGGTTGGATTGTGTCTAACTGTAATTAGGATGGGTTAATACAGAGGATAAATTTCATTGAATGTATGTGTATATGTACAATGACAATAAAGGCTCTATTCTATTCTATTACCTGTGATTAAATGGGTGTTTGCTTAGTGGTCTATATGTGCATGTGAAAGTGACTGGTTGTAGGCATGCATATGTAAAGTAATAATTTATGTTTACACAGAGATCTGTGAGGTTGGAAAGGACACAAATTAGTTTGAGCGGATCTCTGGAGAAGAGGCAGTGTTTTATACAGCTGGCAACCATCCAATGACCATGTTCTTAAAACACCAGTCTAAACTGTTTAATTGAAAGTTTATAGAAATTCAGAAAAGTTCATAGAAGCTTTTAGAACTACTTCAGCCACTGACATGCTGAGTGAACCATTGAATATCCCTGAATGTCAATGGGCTAGTGTTGACATTGTTTAGCCATATGCTGTCTTTTCAGCTAGAAATGATTCTTTATATAGTATTTGGATTAAAAAAATACTATAGGGCAAAAAGAGAGGTGTGGAATACACTTTAGGTCTGTTATGATTTATTGCACCTTTTAATACTTTTGGCTGTGTAAAGTGAAAATGTAGCTGAGCTGATCTCAGGCTGAACATAGCCCCATTTCTGTTTTCACTGGAAATATCGCCCTACGTAAATGTAATTAAATTTAATACATCTCAGTAAACTACACTCTTAACCAGTTAGTTGCTCTATTCATTTTAGAAAAATATTCCTTCAGAAGACTCAGTTATCAAACATTGAATTAGCCAGTCTTTACTGAGTTAACATGCAAAACAATTTTGTATATAAGATTTTATCTGGGAAAAAAAAACATAACCTTTTTAAAAAAAAAAAAAATGTATATATACATTAAAGAAATTTATTTCAGTCATTTAATCATAAAACATTAGCTGTAAAAAACAAAAGACATACCTCCAGTCTGACTTATGCTAAAAAAAGAAGAGTAATACTTACCTTCATTTGGGCGTTTGCAGTTATTTGTATTGTCGTGGATTCGCTCATTGGGAGAAATTCATGAAATTCAAAGTTTGACGAGTCTGCATTACCTCGCAGCTTAATCATATTTTATAAGCACTGAGTATGAAAGAAAAAAACAGTATATTTATGGCTACACAAATTAAATTATTTTTCTTAACACATTGATATCAAAACTGGGGCTAGTTCTCACAAATTCACCAATGCTTTTTAAAATTTAGCATATTTATAGAAATCCTTGACCTGAATACACAGAGTGCATACTTACTACTACAGTGGAGTTCACAAGAGCATAAACTCCAACTATTAAAAAAAATTATTACTATTGGCATTTTGTTGCATATAAGCATGGGTATATGGGGGAGTTTTTGACTTTTAGTCATCTTTCATTGAAATGCTTAAACATTGCTGCTTGTACCTCTATGTCTCTATATACAGCTTAAGATATTTTATGTATCTGATTTCTTACACCATTTATGACATTTTACGTTTCTACCATTTTCCATCGTTTTCTGTCTCCACTGTTTTTCTGAATATATTTTCTTGCATCTCACATGCAGACAGTGTGTTCTTTTTTTAAAATTCGGTCATCATCAAAATAAACCCAACTGCCGCTATCTTTTAACGTTGTTCAAACTCCACCACAGGCCAGTGTCTGATCCTCTTTGTGGTTTACACATGCTGTGACCCTTGTATCTAATTTCTTTACACTCTGCTGTACACTGGTTCCTCTGTGTTACAGATAAATGAGTCCCCAGTTTGTAGTTTAGACAAGGTTCCTCAGGCCCTGGCCTGTGACTGGCTGCTGGCCTGTCTCCAGGTAACTTTCCCATTCTGCAAGCTTCATCAATGAACAACCAAGTCAATATCATGGACCCTCAAGCAGGCTGGAGTTGTTTTCTTTTTCTTAAAGAATGTGCTCTTTCCTGCATTAATTTCAAACCGCGTGATTGATGGCTCCTCAGTTACTTTTTACCTGCTTCTTATGTGTTTTGTGAAACCATTTTTGCCGGACCACATTAATCATTTCAAATGTTGCATTTCTTTATTTTTTATTGTCCCGTCACATTTTTTCATGATTTTGATTGGTTGTGGGAAAGACACTTTTTAAGGCACGAGCTGGTTTTCAAGTTATTTACTCTGTAAAGCCCCCGCAGTCAGCACAAGCACACATAGAGGGACAATGAATCCATTGCGCCGTAGGTCGTTGTTCAGTTGCTGGGAGACCATATGGGATGGCAGATGGCTCTTTTCTGGGCAGCATAAACTCTGAATAAGGGAACCAGAACCATTCAGTGTTAACAAAAATACAGACAGAAATGGCAGGCACACTGCAAGTGTTTCCACCCACCAGTGACCTAGTTCTCATTTTATTCCCAGCACGGGCATCCTCTAGCTCATGATACCACTTGATATGCATGTTAGTATAAAAATGTTATGTGGTCGGGTGCAGAACTAGTGCATTGCTATCCTCCATCACCAGATTTCCCACCAAAAATCACATCTAAAATTTGGCATTGTACTTAAAAAAAAAAAAAAAAAAAAAAAAAAAAGTAACACTCAGATGCACCTTACATAAGTGGTTTCACGGCAGATGTACACCCTGTGCTTAGTAGAAATAACAATAACTCCTGAAAAAGAAAACCTCAGTAAACTTTGGTTTGTTCCATATTTTAATCCCACTTTTCTCCCTAACTTTGACTGAGCCTGTGCGGAGAACGGGTTGATGAGTGGATTCCATTTTTGCAGGTGGTCTAGAGTGTGGTCAACATGGTTTGAAACAAATATATAGATGTTAATACATAAGATACGTTAGAGGACAACTCTTGATACAAAACCACAGTACAGATGCTAATTGCACACTTAAGTGAAAATGAAAGCTCATATCTACGCCAAAGTGCACAGTACAGTCAAGGAGAGACAAAACAGTTGTTCCACTTGCCTTAATACGTAGCTCAGGTGACATATTTTTAGCAGCTTTTTGTGATATCGCAATGTGAAAATGTGAACAAAGGGGATTAAAGATCACATTAAAATTTTGGTTAACTTTTCTTGGACCAAAGGAAAATCTGTGTACCACTTTTTTGGTATTAGTGCTCACAAAGAGAGGAGTGATTACATAACCTCTGCCCTCGTCTCAGTTGGAGTTAAAAAGATGCTCTATATTGGTTGTGTTTTTACAGCTGCTTTGCTTGGTTTTTTTGTTGTTTGGCTTAACGCCACAGTAAATTGTGCAAAGGAGTAAAATTTATAAGGACACCGAAAATGTTTTCATACATTCGCTGTTCTGTTGGTCTGATAAAACTCTTGAAGGCCTTCAAGAAACTGTTTGTACTCCCTCTCTTCAGCCCAACCAAAACCTCTGGTCTTCTTTTTGGGAGGTGTTATCAAGATGGCTTAGAAAGATCAACCCATGCTTGTACACACTCCTGTAGCAGTTTAATCATGAAGGTATTTTCTGTAAATATAAGTACCTGTGTGTGATCACAACAAACTGTCTGATAACATCGAAACACTGTGCATACACACTCCAGCAGCTGTACTTTCTGCTGTTTCTTATTAGACATGCCCTCATGGTAATACAGTCACACATCAAACCACCTCTGGCACAGATAAATCATCAACCTTTGTACAAGGACTTTTGTTACATTTAGATATGCTGCAGTTAAAAATAATGAGAAATAAAATTCTGTCTTTTTTGAAATGACTCGAAGTATTTGTCACTAACATGAACAAAACAGTAATGAGCAATCCAAACAGCCATGTTGTGAAATGTTCCAAACACACACAGATGTCATGAAGTTTGAGCAAAACATGGGCGGTGGCAGCTCTGCACCACTTGAAGAAAAGATCTGATCTTCTTTAACTGCACTCACATGCTCATCAGTAGCTGGCTGACTCTCATATTGGTGTCTATACAGTGTTTGAATGCTGATGAAGCACACACTCTCTAACCTCTGACTCCCTCTTTTTTCATATTGAATAAACTTGAAAGTTTAACACTTTGTGTTTGTGCTAAAAAGGTGAAACAAAAGACAGACATTAGGGTGGCTCTGAAATTAGCAGTACAATCAATAACACACAGAAGCAGTTACCCCTGCTGGTCAACACACATTTTCTTGCATGGAGTTTTTCAACGGATTTTGGATCATTTGGGGCTCTGAATCTGGTGTTAGTTTTTTTGCCAGTCGCATCACGTTTTTGAGATATGAAAGCACATTTCTCTTATCAAGCATTGACGCAAAAGCTGCAGACCCGTTCACCTCTTCTGCACCATAAATTATATTATAGCTCTTGTTCACAAAAACTATGCTTTTGAAGCTGCTTTTGTGCATGATTGGTGGCATCAAACATGTAAGTGAATGAGCAGTTTTTGCACAATCCTTCATTAGGGAGCATGCAGATTGCAAAACAGTGTAATGTGATAGAGGAAATCTGAGCTCACATTTGGATTCAACACCCCAAAATTACCCTCAAACAGTTGTCAGAGTCCATGCAAGATTTTTTTTTTTTTGACCAGTGTTATGGATCCTTTCTCCATACAACTTCTTCAGCATCCTGATACCTGACCTCTTGACCTCCCCACTGAGCGTGTGGTAGATTTTCCCACAGGGAATGGCATCTTTTCAATAGTTTATTTAAAGTATTCATATTCCCACCTGTTAGTGATTAGTCTGTTACAAGAATGTGTGCAAGTATGTCTGTATCAGAGGCAAGTGCCAAGTGAGTTACCAGTAACATTATAGCCAGATGAACAAGCCAAAAAGTAAGGTGAAGAAAATCCGTCTTAGAGGATGCTGCTTGCTTGTGCACATCAAGTTTCTCTGTACAGTCCCGATTAAACATTCCCATTGTTTTGTGCTTTTGTATTAAAAAAAGAAATAACCAAAATGATCAAAGTTAAATAAAAAATCTAAAATGCAAAATAATGGGTGACTTACATACTGAACCTATTATAAAATCACTGAATCATCGCCATCATTACTTTTACAGCCAGCTGGCTTTTGAAAAGTGAGGGGTTGGAGACGAATCTTTCCAAGTGACGCACTAATAAGACAAGAATAAAAAAATAATCACACATGAAGGAGACTAGAAAAGGAAGACAGCCATGGCAACTCTAAGGAAAGCTTGGCTGCTATAATTGGAGTGGATGCACACACAACAACTTTTGTCAGTTGCTTTGCTCATCACAGCTTTGTGAGAGATATTCTTTAAAAGATGGCCTATGACATCTATGGGGTCACCCTGTCCATGTGTCCATGGGAATTTTAAGAGAAACTCCTCTTCCACCAGTTTGTTACAGTTGTAGGACACCATATGAAGATGTACATGAAGGAAAATAATTCTAATCCAACATCTTTTAATTGGACTTTTTAATTACATGTATAAACAGGCCTGTTGACCTCTTCAATACAGTGCTTGTTCAGGTTGATAATTCAGGTATTTCCTCTAGGGATGTCCCAATCAGGTTTTTTTTTTTTTTGCTCCGATCCGATTCAGAGTCATCTGATTTTGAGTATCTGCTGATACCAAATCCCGATCCGATACTTTAAAAACTGAATGAACAATGAACAAATGCTAAATATATATTTTCATTTTAATCACCTTATTTTATTATTCATCACTTAAACAGTGCACTTCTCCTTGAGGTAGCTTGAACAATCAAGTAATAATCTACCAGACTTAAAAAATATACAAATTTCTATGTTATTTTATTTGTCTAAAAATAAATGTACAAGGTTCCTTATGTTAAACAAGAAATCATCTAATCTGAAATAACAGGTGGTTTTAATTTATAGATGAAAGGTTTCTAAAGAACCGTTTATTTATTTAGCTAATTTAATTACAAGTATTCTAAACTTTTTTTAAATGGTAATCAGAAATTTTGAGGTAACAAACAACAACAACAAAAAACATTTCCAAGGATTTTTCTTCAGACACGTGGTTTCTGCACTGATCTGTGGTTCAAATCCCCACCTGACTGGAAAATCACTAAGGGCCCTTAGGCACGGTCTTTAATCCCCTATTGCTCCCGGTGTGTAGTGAGCGCCTTGCATGGCAGTACCCTGACATAGGAGTGAATGTGAGGCATTATTGTAAAGCACTTTGAGCGTCTGATGCAGATGGAAAAGCGCTATATAAATGCAGTCCATTTACCATTTGTACAGATCAGTGGTTTCTGCCACTAGTCTTCCGTGTTTTGGCCCGACGCGTCGTTCCTATTGGACAGCGCAAAGCTACGTCACAGCTCAGAGCGTCGAAAGTTCAAAAGTCAACTTGAAAAGTAAAAGGAAAAAAAAAACTTACATTTGCATCCTGAGAGTCCTCAGTGTACCCCTCTGATGCTTTATCAGTGTTCAACAAGTTCAGATCAGCGCAGTGAACGTGAATGAAGACGGAAGCTCTTTAAGACGTGCTCCTAAATGTGATGAGTGTGCACGTTGCTCATGTACACACCATCTCTCGCTCCGTTTTGCAGACAAACGATCACAAGACAATTCGGTTTTTTTCTTTTTGTTAATCAGATGACAGATCGTCGTTGTGAGGACTTGGTCAGCACCGGGTCCTGCTGAGCACGGAAGGATGACTGAGCAAGCGTTTCAGTGGGAAAGTGTCCATCATCCTCTTGTCATTCCATCGAGGAGTCAGGCTGAGCGCGTAAACACACAAACAGCAGTTCTGCGAAAGAAACTTTGCGTGCGTAACTCCCCCCACCTCTGTCCGGGTTACAATTCCATCTCTTCTTCCCAAATTCACTGTGCAACTCTTGTTCCCTTTTCTCCTCTGGAATCGGTTTCAGCTGCACGCGTGTGCGAGAATGTCCAGTTGAACTTATGTTTTTGTCTTTTGTTCAGTTAAAAAAAAAAAGATTGGGTTGAACTTTGACTGCATCAGCCTGTGGACAAGCGGCAATGCGCGCTCCCGTCAGAAGCGTCGCGTCAATAGCCGAGCTAAAGCGACGTTTCTGACGCCTCTAAAAAGCAACGCGTCTCACGCCTCTGCCACTTCAGACACATGAAAGGCCCATTAATCTGCAGTAATGAGCCTGAAATAGTGCTGATCAAAATAATGAGTATAAAATCTTTATCGGATTCCTGATCGGGATGCAACGTCCGATTTCGATCAAGTTTGAAACCACGTGATTGGGCCCGATTTCCGATCACGTGATCGGATCGGGACATCCCTAATTTCCTCACAAAAGCTTTAGTACCGTCAATATATAGCATATGTAAGCAGCTACTTTTGCTGAGCTGCCTCACAGATCTCATTTTGTTTCCAGCTTAGCTTTTGAAATTTTCTCTTAAAATGTGCAAAAAGTACAGATGCTAATACTCATTTGTTGATTTACAGTGAGGAAAATAAGTATTTGAACACCCTGCAGTTTTGCAAGTTCTCCCACTTAGAAATCATGGAGGGGTCTGAAATTTTCATCTTAGGTGCATGTCCACTGTGAGAGACATAATCTAAAAAAAAAAAATCCAGAAATCACAATATATGATTTTTTTTTTAATAATTTATTTGTATGTTACTGCTGCAAATAAGTATTTGAGCACCTGTGAAAATCAATGTTAATATTTGGTACAGTAGCCTTTGCTTGCAATTACAGAGGTCAAACGTTTCCTGTAGTTTTTCCACCAGGTTTGCACACACTGCAGCAGGGATTTTTGTCCACTCCTCCATACAGATCTTCTCTAGATCTTTCAGGTTTGGAGTTTCAGCTCCCTCCAAAGATTTTCTATTGAGTTCAGGTCTGGAGACTGGCCAGGCCACTCCAGGACCTTGAAATGCTTCTTACGGAGCCCGTCCTTAGTTGCCCTGGCTGTGTGTTTGGGGTCATTGTCATGCTGAAAGACCCAGCCATGACCCATCTTCAATGCTCTTACTGAGGGAAGGAGGTTGTTTGCCAAAATCTTGCAATACATGACCCCATCCATCCTCCCTTCAATACGGTGCAGTCGTCCTGTCCCCGTTGCAGAAGAGCACCCCCAGAGTATGATGTTTCCACCCTCATGCTTCATGGTTGGGATGGTTTTCTTGGGGTTATTCTCATCCTCTAAACATGGTAAGTGGAGTTGATTCCAAAAAGCTCTATTCTGGTCTCATCTGACCACATGACCTTCTCCCATGCCTCCTCTGGATCATCCAGATAGTCACTGGTGAACTTCAAACGGGCCTGGACATGTGCTGGCTTGAGCAGGGGGACCTTGCTGCCCTGCAGGATTTTAAACCATGACAGCATCATGTGTTACTAATGTAATCTTTGTGACTGTGGTCCCAGCTCTCTTCAGGTCATTGACCAGGTCCTCCTGTGTAGTTCTGAGCTTTCTCAGAATCATCCTTACCTCACAAAGTGAGATCTTGCATGAAATCCCAGACTGAGAGAGATTGACAGTCATCTTGTGTTTCTTCCACTTTCTAATAAATCGTAATCAATCAATAAATAATCAGTTGTTGTCTTCTACCAAGCTGCTTGCCTGTTGTCCTGTAGTCCATCCCAGCCTTTGTGCAGGTCTACAGTTTTGTCCCTGGTGTCTTTAAACAGCTCTTTGGTCTTGGCTATGGTGGACAGGTTGGAGTGTGATTGATTGAGTGTGTGAACAGGTGTCTTTTATACAGGTAACAAGTTCAAACAGGTGCAATTAATACAGGTAAAGAGTGCAGAATAAGAGGGCTTCTTAAAGAAAAATTAACAGGTCTGTGTGAGCCAGAATTCTTGCTGGTTGGTAGGTGTTCAAATACTTATTTGCAGCAGTAACATACAAATAAATTATTAAAAAAATCATACATTGTGATTTCCGGATTTTTTTTTTAGATTATGTCTCTCACAGTGGACATGCACCTAAGATGAAAATTTCAGACCCCTCCATGATTTCTAAGTGGGAGAACTTGCAAAACCGAAGGGTGTTCAAATACTTATTTTCCTCACTGTATGTTTGCCTCTTAAGGTTAAAGCCTATGAAATAACACAAGTCTTTCACTCAACGTCTCTCTTTCAACTTAGTTGAGTTTTTGTAAAGAACAATGAGTGAATATTCTATACAGATTGTGTGAGGAGGTTATGTGACATTTTATCCATCTCATTTACTATTGTTTGCAAAAAGCAGGAATTTAACAAAATGTAAAAATTCATATAAAATGATGAGTCTTGATGTACTGTAGTGTTTCTTATGCTGTTTGTTATTTGAAATCAGCAGGCTAATTAAATGAAGGCTGTTGTGTTGCTCGGACATATTACAAAGTGCAGTGATGGTTTTACTTTGTGCATCTGTGTCTTTTATGTCTGATGTTGTCATAATTTTACTCCACCCTCATTAGCAGTTTGTTTTACAGTATCATTTCTGCAGCTTATTTGTTTCATCATGCTGACGTTTGACTGCTGGTGGTGTGTGTTTTTTTTTTTGTTTTTTTTTTTAATGCTGTTGCTCCTGTTGTTTCTAACTTGTATCTTATCCTGCCGGGTGTTTGTGTGTTTCTCTGCTGGGTGCTTGTGCAGCCAGGCCAGCAGGAGAAAGAGGAGAGTTTGGTACGCCAACTTGACTTTATTCTCCCCTCCCAACCAATCAGCTGTTTGTTCTTCTGAAGGCTGTCTTCCTCACCCATTCCCTTCAGCTAATCCACGCACATCTTCCATGGCAGGAGAACCAATGGGAATGCTTTGAGACTCAATATGTGACCAACAGCTGATTCTTCAGTTCTATTGTGACCCAAATATATTCGCTCACCCTAATCTAACATTGCATTACCCCAGGTTACCAGAATTTGCAGAAGTAGTCAATGCTATTTTTGAAAATGGCACCGACTAAGGAGCTTGACCATCGAGTTGCTTAGGGTGGAGCCATCATATCGTAACAGCTTACAGCTTTTAATTTATGATGCTTTTAATTTAGCCGTCATATACAGCTGGCTAAATTAAAAGCATCATAAATTAAAAGCTGTAAGCTTTTAATTTATGATGAGTATGCTACAACATAGGTCTGAGGTTATTCATTTAACACCTCCTTGTAATCAGATTTAAAGATTTTTGGTTGTATAACTAACATTAATTGGCTAATCTGTCCTTTTATTTATTTATTCAAAACTCAAAAATCCTGTGGAAAAGAGGACTGTAGCTGCAGTCAGATGAAGAAATGAACGCCCCTGATGATCAGATGTTGGATCACACTATTGACTTGCTGACAGCTCACCTTTGGTTGCCAGTGCTGCTGCTGCTGCTGCTGCTGCTGTAAAATGATGCTGCACTTTTCCTTCCCAGCTAGCCTAGTAACATTCACAGCCATGCTGACTGGCTGAAGCTGAACCACTTTGAAATGGACAATAAATAGTATGTACTACACCTGGTATTACATCATTTTTTATTTGATTTCAGTTTTGACCACATGAAACACAGTTGTAAATCCATCTAAATTAAAACACATCAAGGGCAGATTATTGTTGTCCTATTGGCCAAGCCACCTCCGGAAGTGGTCAGGGACACATTGTGACCACATGGAACAGTTGTGAAACTGTAAATGCAGTGTCAGTCCACATACAGCAACTATGTGGGCTGTACCAAATGGTCATTACAGCTGTCTTCTACAAGCATATGTCTGAGTACTAATGCCTCTCTTCTCGACAATACAGAGTGCAGTCATCTGCAAATGTAAAATCAATAGTTTGACTGTGCATATTTGGTCTCGAGTCAAGTTTCTGGACCCCAGGTGAAATAAAAGTGGCTGTGTGTCTAAGCGTTCTCCTCTGCTTTCATCTTCAGCTATCCTTGTTTGTCTCTAATTGTTTTGGATCCACCCAACCAAGAGGCCATGTGACTTGATCTGGACAGAGCGATCCGATAACAATAGGAGATTAGTGTAGCCCCTGGAGATGCATTCATACCATATGTAAATGTAATCAGGTAGAAATCTAGCTACAGTCTGGAGAGAGCCCTGTTGTAAGGAAATTTGTAAATTGGGCCAGTGGCTCTATGAGTGCATGATATTTTCTAGTTGGCGTTATCAGTGGAGCAATTATTTTTCTCAGTTTATGGGGGATATTAAATGCCAAACTAAACGTCTAAGGAAAGTGATTGTTGTTTTTCACCATTTAAACAATAATAATAAAAAAAACTTTCTCCAAGGTATGAGGATATCAGTCATGGGATTCATCCTGAAAACAACAATCCCAGCTCCTTTGTATTGTTGGTGATGTATTGATACATGTTTTAGCAGTCTAAATCATCTAGTTCCGCTTAGGCACTCATTATCATCAGAGCCACATACAAATCAATATTTAGCAATTGTGTCTTCTGTATGGAGCACAGTGGATGTCCAGCACTGGAGGAGAAAACAATCAGTTGTTTTTTCTTGCCTATCAGCAATCTGCAGAGTTACCTTAAATATTTACAGGACACCAAATATCCTTTTCCCCAACTGCATTTGATAAGATTTTGTAAATGTCCGGCATTATAAATTCATCCTAGTCGCACTCTGTCTGCACAAATTGGTTTGAGTCCTGTATGCACACACTGACAGTGATGCATATTTAGCTGTGTTCATGTTACACCACAGTGGAAAATCACCTCAGCGCGACACCTGCCGTGTTTCTGGTATTTCTGTACCATGAAGCTTGATTGATACGGTGGTGCTGGTGTTGGGTTTTTTGTGATAAGGTCGTTGGCATGGAGTCCTGCCCGGTTCCATTGTCTTCCTGATCAGCTGGAATGGCTTGTGTCTAATTTTTCACGTACTTGCTAAGATTGTAGGATTCTCCATCTGTCGCTCGCTCACGCTGCTCAATTAGACATGCACAGCTGTGATTAAATCGAGCCGCCACTCCCTGTTTTTCCTCAGTGGGTTCGTATTTAGTTTTTCTGTCCACCGTTATTAAGCCATCTTTATGGTTTTCCTGTCTTTCTCTAAATCTGAAGAGAACAATAACATTAGGAGCAGGAGATCGGCAAGTTATCCAGACTCCCATCAACGACTTGCTCCCTGTCAGCGGCAGCAGCGTGGCCCAGCTCTTCAGACAGCTCGGTACGGCCTCTGGAAAAGTGACAATAATCATACTCCTGTTAGAATCACTGAATAACCTCACCAAGATTTTAAAGTAGGTGTTGGTAACTGTGTGAAAATGTGCCCAGTGGTGGTGATGTCCTTTCTGTGCTGTGTTCTCTCAGGTATAGTCAATGTGTTGTATCTGTTCTGTGCTGCCCTGACGGAGCATAAGATCCTGTTCCTGTCCCGTAGCTACCAACGGCTAACAGACGCCTGCCGAGGACTGCTGGCTATCATGTTCCCTCTCAAATACAGGTGTGTTTCCATTCCTCTGCCTCTTCCTTTTTTTTCTGTATTGTTCAGCATTTTTATATCTAACAGCAAAATATCACCAATTGGAGAAGTCCCGAGACTGTTTATGGTGCTTTGATACCAGATCAGTACATCCATATTAGAGTCCCTTTATCAAATCCACCAGTCATAAACCCGTTAGAGTATTTTGTGCCACCTCTGTTCCTTCATGACGAGTGAGGACACGTAGAATGACAGCAGTCCATTATAATTTCTTAATTTCCCTGTTACACCATATTGCTAACGTGCGGCTGTAGTTTGAAATCACATTCAGACATCATTATTTCTGTCTTCAAGTGTTTTAAAGGTCACTCTGAATTTATACTTTAAGACAATACTCAGTGCAGAGACAGGTTCCTTCAACTGCTATATTTTTGTAATAAAAGTATCTGTACGTACGAGTTCTGTTAGAAAAGTATCCGACTTTTTATTTTTTTTCAAAAACCATATGGATTTGAAACGTGTGATTGCATCAGCCAAGCTTGAACCTTCGTGCGCATGCTTGAGTTTTTTCATGCCTGTCGGTTGCGTCATTCGCCTGTGAGCAGGCTTTGTGTGAGCAGTGGTCCACCCCTCTCGTCGTATTTTTATTGCGAATAAATGTCTGAACGATTTGGAGCTTTGCTGCATCAATTTTTTCCAGAAACTGTGAGAGACCTCCAGCTGGACACCATTCGGAAAATTCAGATGGCTTTCAGGGACGATTTTATGGGGATTACACAGATTAAGGAGTGCTCCAGCCGGTTTAAAGACCGCCCACAGCTGCTGAGAGCGCACCGCGCTCCGAGCGCCGATCAACAGGCTCAAACCCCGCTGAAACAACCAGATCATTTCCAACGTGAAGGCTTTGTTGATCCGGACATCGTCTGACTTACACAAAAAAGGCAGAAGACGTGGACATCAGCACTTTTTTGGCATATTCCACTGTTACAGGAGTTTTTTTTTCCATGGAAAGAGAAGCGGAGGGACGCGCCACAGAGCCGTTCATTACGCAGCACAAAACCACCTCCGTGTTGGTCTTACAGGACGGCTTTGAGATGGATTTCAGACGGCTTTCGGTGGTTTTTCAGTCGTGTGACTATCCGAGAAATTGTGGATGAGCCTGGACATGCCAGAACATGTCCTGTGAGGCTTCATCACGGCGTTGCTTTGCACCATGCGGCACCGCCACGACGCACGGAATTCCTCCGCTCCTCTTTCCATGACAAAAACTCCTGTAACAGTGGAATGTGCCGTTCATTTCCAAACTGGACGTTTTATCCGGGACGTCGTCTGACTAGCACAGGAATTGCGGAAGACGTGGACATCAGCACTTTTTCGGCACATTGAGACAGACGTGCGGAGGAATTCCGTGCGGAGGAATTCCGCACGTCGCGGCGGTGCCGCATGGCGCAAAGCAACACCGTGATGAAGCCTCACAGGACATGTTCTGGCATGTCCAGGCTCATCCACAATTTCTCGGATAATCACACAACTGAAAAACCACCGACAACCATCTGAAAGCCATCTCAAAGCCGTCCTGTGAGACCAACACGGAGGTGGTTTTGTGCTGCGTAATGAACGGCTCTGTGGCACGTCCCTCCGCTTCTCTTTCCATGGAAAAAAAACTCCTGTAACAGTGGAATGTGCCAAAAAAGTGCTGATGTCCACGTCTTCTGCCTTTTTTGTGTAAGTCAGACGATGTCCGGATCAACAAAGCCTTCACGTTGGAAATGATCTGGTTGTTTCAGCGGGGTTTGAGCCTGTTGATCGGCGCTCGGAGCGCGGTGCGCTCTCAGCAGCTGTGGGCGGTCTTTAAACCGGCTGGAGCACTCCTTAATCTGTGTAATCCCCATAAAATCGTCCCTGAAAGCCATCTGAATTTTCCGAATGGTGTCCAGCTGGAGGTCTGTCACAGTTTCTGGAAAAAATTGATGCAGCAAAGCTCCAAATCGTTCAGACATTTATTCGCAATAAAAATCCGACGAGAGGGGTGGACCACTGCTCACACAAAGCCTGCTCACAGGCGAATGATGCAACCGACAGGCGTGAAAAAACTCACGCATGCGCACGAAGGTTCAAGCTTGGCTGATGCAATCACACGTGATTCAAATCCATATGGTTTTTGCAAAAATTAAAAAGGTCCGATACTTTTCTAACAGACCTCGTATGTGACTTTTTATTGGCAGCTGCTTAATATTAAAGGCTGCTGTTCAGATTGGGGGGGGGGGTTATAAGCCACAGTCGTACCACCACCATCGTGTGTGTGTGTGTGTGTGTGTGTTTACATACCTTCAGCCACTCTTGGTTGTATGGCATACAGTTGAAAATCTCTTCCTGTTGTGTTTTTACAGCTTCACCTATGTTCCTATCCTGCCAGGGAAACTTCTGGAGGTCCTCAGCACCCCCACTCCCTTCATTATCGGCGTCAGTTCACTATTTCGCTCTGAGACACAGGAACTGGTGGGTTCTCATCACTATAGTACAGTGTGCTATCGTAGCTCGTGTTGGACAGGTGCAAAATAAGAACAGTTCACAAGAAAAATCCTGTAGCACAAACTGTGAAGGTGCTGTGACACTTGCATGGCTTTGATCTGTGCACTTGCACGCACATCGTCATGACGCTGCCGCGCTTTGTTCCACTGGCTGCCATGCGTTGTGCAGTGGATGCTGTGTATATAAAATAATTGTTTTGTAGCAGATTAACAGAGGTGTCAAATCCAGCTTCAGAAAGTAAAAACCCTCCCATGTGTTGCTTCTACCTGTGCATCTAAAACAGGTGATCTCAATAATTAGCTCATCTACCTGCCTGAAGAGCTGAACTAATTACAATCAGCTGGTTTATTGAGAAGATGGAACAGATACGTGGCAGGACTTTTACTTTCTGAAGCTGGATTTGACACTTCTGCAGATTAATCATTTTCTCTGAGTTGGCTGTTGAAACCGGCCCTAATCGCTTCTGGAATCATAGAGGACTATTCCGGCTGCTGCTTTTCTCGCTCTTGTGCGCTTAATGAGGCAGAGAACGCATTGGAGCCATCTGAAAGGTAACTATTTGTAATATTTATATTGTAATAGCTTGGTAAAACAGTTGCATGTTCTTTCTTTCTCATGAGTATCTGTAAAATTATGTTTATGATAGATTTAACTCATCTCGTTATAATCATTCAGACAAGCTGCGTTGTGATGCGGTGCGCTGATGCAATCACTCACACGCAGTGTTTTTGACTTGTTTGCGCCACGTTCACTTGAAGTTCATGTAATAAATGCATGATGGACATTTTGAACATTTCCAAATTTTCTTGGAGCAGGTGCACGAAGCCGCGCACAGTTTACACCGGCTTGAGATGAGTTTACACTTGTGCACGGCAGAGTCCATGCAAGTGCATTAGGGTGGTCCATAAAAATGGTCAAAAATTTTTTTTCAAAAAACTTCAAGTCTCACCCTCTAAATTTGTTGTACCTAACATAAAAACACATCATGTACAATTTCATAAAACTCTAATAATTTTTACTGGTAGCACACAGCCCTTAAAGATTTTGCTCGCAATAACTTTGTCATATAGTATGGTCATTTCCAGATATTTCCAAATTATTTCTGTCAGTTTAATATTGATATGTCAGGACAGAAATTATGGCAATACATTGGAAAATCAAATCTTTTCATATCCCATAAAATAGTTAACACTAAAACATGAATTGTGAGATGCAGTTCTTCTCGTACATGTATCATGCTCCTACAATACCTACATACTGGGGTAGCGAAGATTTTGTAACAATCAAACATTGCATTTTCATTTTATTGATGAAATACTGTTTCATTATTGATAAATTTAAATAAGTCTATGCTTTATATATTTCCACATATATTTTGATCTAGCTCCAAACAATAATATTCTTTATGCCTTGCAGTACTTAATATTCAAAAATGTATGAATCAGCACAAGAACCAATTATACAGCTGTGTAACATAAGAGAACATCCTTTACATGATAATGATATTTAAGTTGCTTGCATCATGACCAAGACTTGCTGCCGTTTCAGTCAGAATATAGGTGGCACTTCTGTCTGTTGTTTTGGTCCTATCCAATGCTGCTGCAAGTCCTGGTGTTACAACAGCTTTAATTTTACTGGCTTTTTGTGGCACTGGCATAACAAATTCTTCATCTGGACTTTCTGTGCTCTCTTCACTCTGGCTGGAGACAGTGTCAGGTAGTGAGACATTAGATGGTCCAGGCTCCTCCAGTTTCTCTTTGTATTTTGCTTCTGCAGCTTTCCTTTTTTCTGGTCTTTGTTCTTTGGCAGTTTGTATTTTATCTATGCCTGCCATGCATCCCCTTCTACCTTTCTCTCGCTGAGCAAGTAGGAACTGTCTGTCATCTTCAAACTTTATCATTGTTAGGACATCCTGATGTGCCATGTCAAACAAGTCCTCCAAAGATTCACAAAACACTGTTTCATCTTTCTTCTGCTTGTCTGTATTGCGATTCTTGGTATTTTTCAATGTTTTCCATTTTCCGAACACCTTTTCTAACTTTGTGATCAGATGCTGCTTTGCCCTCAGTGGGATTCTAGCTCTCTCCCAAAAAGGAATTGCCATGTCTATAGAGGTCACAGCAGCATCATGGACAGTTTTCTTCAAATCAGTGTGTTTGAAGTTTCCAGTTAATGGTTAAGCATGTTAAGTCAGCAAGTGTCTCTTTTTACATTTATCTCATGTTAGATTCACCATCACCAAAGATCTGAAAGAAAAGAAGCTGTGAATTGAAGCAAAATTTTCAGCTTGTAGCCTAAAATAACATTTTTGAAAGTATGTTGTTTGTGAGAAATATTTAAACCCAGGTATAGTTTTAAATAATATATAAAATTATACTTTAGTTACACTCAGGTGGTTAACTTCTATCCTCTTTATAAGTGATGTGATTAGATACTGGATAATGGATAACCTATTGCACGGGCACTCGGGCAGCGATAACTGATATATTTACAACCTTCAGCTATGATGTGCTACCTCTAAATATTAATGTATGACAAAAATATTTGGCAGGCTTTCTTTTTTCCCAAAGCATCATAAAATGAAGGGGTGAGAATAATGAATTTCAAACTTTTATTTTTTTGAACCACCCTAAAGTGCATGGATCAAAATTGTGCAAGTGTCGGGGGCCTTTATTCTGATCATTATGCTGGGGGGGGATTCTTTCAAGTCCCAAACTACAACTTTTTTTGTCTAGATTAATTTTGCCTTTTCTACTTGAACCTGAATACTGAAGATTGACCCTGATCACTTATCTTTTATCCTGAACTCTGATCTTTGATTCTTAAATTTGGTCAGCTTTGATCCTGATATTTGATCCAGATCGCTTTTCTTTGATCATGTTCCTGACATTTGTCCTTGATTGTTTGGTTTGGATCATGATCACTTGTCTTTGGCCTGATCATTCATCTTTGATCCAGATCTTTGATCCTGTATTCAGAACTTAGATAAAGATTGCTATTTGTTTTGATCCTGTAATCAGTGTAAAAGAAATATAGATAATAACTCAGGCAGGATCTGGATCAAAGAGATCAGGATAAGGGATGAAACATTAAAGGCAGGCTCAAGATCATAGGTCAAAGGCAAGATTTGCTTATTGATCCAGATTCACACCAAACATTAATGGATTCTTCTTTGACTCAAGGCCTTACTCTCCACCAAACGCGGGGCCATTCTATGTCTCCAACCACCATGAAGTGGTGAATGAATGATCAGGAATGCCAAACTCAAGTGCACTTCAGATTCCACCTTGTTAATGTTTTTTTCCAAGTGTATAGTCAATATTTGCAAGTTAACACAGCTATGAATTATAGAAAATGAGTGCTATACCCTTAAACATCTCATGAACATGTAAGATACCACTTCTAGATGTCAGAACGTGGCGGTAAATTTCCCAAATAGCTCCCCAGCACTCTGTGATTTCTTTAAAAACCCAAGGATGATGACATTTCAGTAATATGAAACAGAGGGAAATGGCAAAATCGCCACATTTGAGTAGGCTGGACCAGAGAATGGTAGGCATTGTTGTATTTGTCCAACTTATCTGACTTTTGACTAGAGTGGAGGATTACATTTCTTGCAAACTCTGTGACCCATTAGGAATTGGTTCGTCTCACTTTTAATAAACTGCTGCCGTCTTCCATTTGCAGGTTTTTGCCTTTTAGGATTCTTATTCAGTACTCTAAACCTTGTCAAGATGAATGTTGCCAGTGTGCATAACAAACGTCAGTGTGATGAACTACTGGTCAAAGAAATCAATTTGCTTATTGCTGCCTGATGAGAATGTAACACTTTCTCCTGCAGAGGATGTCAGACCTTTACTGTGACAGCTCTGTCATTATGCCGCTCTTATGGAGACATTATTTCACACAAAAAGATGCTGTGGTTTGTACAGTGATTTCACACCCATTACCAGTGTATGAGGGTGTGCGTTTGTGTGTACACACACACAGATTCCCAGTTGCTGTAATCAGTTCTTTATTTTCCTGCTGTACCTTTAGCAAACATCGCAGCAGTGTATTTGATATTTAATTCTTTTTTCTTCCCCCTCTTCATATTTTTGCTCAGCTGGATGTGATCATTGCTGACCTGGACGGGGGGACGGTGACCATCCCAGAGTGCGTCCACATCTCCCTCCTGCCCGAACCTCTCCTCCAGCAGACCCAGACTGTGCTCTCCATGGTAAGAGTTGCAAAGTCAACAACACACACACACACACGCTGCACTGCCGCAGCACACCACTCAGTACTGGGAAATCCAGTAGGTGGTTTTTAACAGGCAATAAATTCTGCAGTGGTGCTTTATGGCACTGAGATGCCAGAAAGCATTTTAAGTCTCTTTTCACCTTCATATTGTATTTCTAATGGGTGGCTGTGTCACTTTTTTTCAGTTTTATATTCCATTTGCTTAATTTTTATTACTTTGCAAGTGTTAAGTGCTGTATTTAGATTTTTTGTTTGGGATTACTTTTTAAGTAGCTCAGAAAAGGTTTTGGATGGTTTTAACAACAATAAATTGTAAAATATACGAGGTCTATTAGAAAAGTATCCGACCTTATTATTTTTTCAAAAACCATATGGATTTGAATCACGTGTGATTACATCAGACATGCTTGAACCCTCGTGGGCATGCGAGAGTTTTTTCACGCCTGTCGGTTACGTCATTCGCCTGTGGGCAGGCTTTGAGTGAGGAGTCGTCCACCCGCTCGTCGATTTTTTTCATTGTTTAGGAATGGCTCAGAGACTGTTGCTTTGTTTGATAAAAATTTTTTCAAAACTGTAAGGCACAACTGAGTGGACACCATTCAATAAATTCAGCTGGTTTTCGGTAAAAATTTTAACGGCTGATGAGAGATTTTGGTCTGGTAGTGTCGCTTTAAGGATGGCCCACGGCGCCTGACGGCGATCTGCGCTTCGAGGCGGCAGCGTCTCGCCGTTTCAAGTTGAAAACTTCCACATTTCAGGCTCTGTTGACGCAGTAAGTCGTCAGAGAACAGAGAACTTTCAGAGCTGCGTGTCGTCAGAGCGAGCTGCAAAAAGTTTGTACCTGAGTTTTCAGAGGTGGTGTTTGTGGTTGCCATCTGCCACGCCGGTGTTTGCCAACCCGGACACCTCAACCGGCAACTTAGCCCCGCGACTGGACAGCAACAACGTCCGAGGCCCGCCCAACGTGGTGAATTCACTGAGGCCGCGCGCTGCGTCATTAGAGCCGCGCGTCACGAGTGCCGCTTCCCCGAGGCCTCGTGCAGCCACCGCGGATCCATCAGCGCGGAAACACCGAGGCTGCGTGGCACCAGCGCAGTGCAGATCCATCCCGGTGACAAACAACGCAGGCTGTTAACATCGGCGATCGACAAGCTGCTCATAAGCCGACCATGGGGCCTAAGAAGGTTCTGACAGCGGAGGAAGGTGACGATATTAAAAAATCTCTGGACTTTCTATCAGAGGAGATTTCTGTTGTGAAGCAGCAACAGAAATCAATCATGGATCTGGTGGAGGAGGTGAAGGCATTACGGCTCCAGAATGCCGAGAAAGACCGGCATCTGGTGCAGCTGGAAATAGAGTGGCTGAATTGGAGCAGTACACCAGAATCAACGACGTCATCATCACAGGTCTTCACATCAAACCACGGTCCTACGCACGGGCGGTAACAGATGAGAGCGGAGGGGAGCCCAGTGAACAGGAGGTCAGCTCTGTGGAAAAACAGGTTGCTGATTTCCTCCTATCTAAAGGTATAGAAATGGATTTAAATAACATTGAAGCGTGCCACCCTCTGCCCCGGAGAAATGACGGTGATAAACGAACCGTCATCATGAGATTCATCAACAGAAAACACAAAACAGCACTGTTAAAACAAGGAAGAAAACTGAAAGGGACAAACGTATTCATCAATGAACATCTCACCAAACGGAATGCCGACATCGCCAGGAAAGCACGCTTCTTGAAGAAACAGGGAAAAATCCAGCACACATGGACTTCAAACTGTAAAATATTCATCAAACTGAACGGATCACCAGAACAAGCAAAAGTCATGGCAATAAGGAACATCGAGGAGCTGGACAAATATGAACAATAGTGTTTCTTAAAGCGAGGATCTGGACAAATATGACCAATAAGGTATGAGGACACAAACACATCACAACACCATGACACAGACCAGAGGAACCTATTCATCTACTACCTATTCATCTACATCTGGAGACAAGAAGGATATAACTCAAAGGATTGCTGATCATGGAAAAGTAGAACTGAGAACATTTAAATACACAGACCACAATGTACTGGACTTGGAGCACGATATAGACCCGGACAATAATTTCTTCTCAAATATCAATGACAGTTGTTGCTATTATACAGATGAACAGTTTAATCGGATCATTAAAACGGATAACAAATTATCAATAATCCATTTCAACAGCAGAAGTCTATATGCAAACTTTAACAACATTAAAGAATATTTAAGTCAGTTTAAAAAAATATTTAACATAATTGCTATATCAGAAACATGGATCAATGAAGATAAAGGAATGGATTTTGAACTGGATGGATATGAATTTAATTGTGTAAACAGAAAAAATAAGAGTGGAGGAGGAGTGGCTGTGTATGTGGATAAGAACATGGATTATAAAATAGTAGACAATATGACAACTGTGATTGATAACTTATTAGAATGTATAACTATTGAAATATGTGAAGAAAAAAGCAAAAATGTATTAGTCAGCTGTATATATAGAGCACCAGGATCTAGTATTGAAACATTCACTGACTGTATGGGAAAAATGTTCTCAAAAACTAATCAAAAAACTGTGTTCATTTGTGGTGACTTAAATATTGATCTGCTCAATCCAAATAAGCATAAAATAACAGATGAATTTATCAGTATAATGTACAGTATGAGTTTATATCCAAAAATCACCAGGCCAAGCAGAATTACATCCCATAGTGCCACCTTAATTGATAATATATTCAGCAATGATATTGAGAATAACACTGAGTGGATTATTAATCAATGACATTAGTGATCATCTACCAGTTTTCATCGTTTATAATAGAAACCATCGGCGGAATCAGCCAGAGGAGAAAATAAAATACAGGCGAGTGCGGACAGAGGAAAACATGAACACACTAAAGAAGGATTTACAGGAGCAAAACTGGGAAAAGGTATACAGTGAAAGTGATGTTGATAGTGCATATGAAACTTTTTTACAAATATTTACATCATTATATGATAAAAATTGTCCAATTAAACAAGACTACAGAAAACAAAAAATCCAAGCTCGACCATGGATGACGAAAGGGTTACGAAATGCATGTAATAAGAAAAATACACTGTATAGAGAATTCATAAAACTAAAGACTAAAGAGGCAGAAAATAGATATAAGAAATACAAAAATAGATTAACTAATATTATACGGGTATGTAGGAAGGAATATTATAGTAACATATTATATAATAACAAAAACAATATTAAAGGAATATGGGATATATTAAATAGCATTATCAAAAATGGTAATAAAAACAGAGTTACCCTCAGTATTTCATTGATAATAATGTCAAGAAGGAAAATAAGGATGAGGTAGTCAACGGTTTTTAATAATTTTTTTGTAAATATTGGACCAAGCTTGGCAGAAAAAATTCCCGATTCCCAATCTGAGGATTGGGATAATAATCTTATAGAAAGAAATCCCTGTTCAATGTTCCTCACAGCAGTGGATGGAAATGAAATTATAGACATTGTGAATAATTGTAAATATAAAACATCTACCGATTTAAATGAAATTGATATGGTGGTGGTAAAACAGGTCATTGAATGGATTGTAGAACCATTAACATACATCTGTAACTTATCATTTCAAACCGGTAAATTTCCCAATCAAATGAAAATAGCTAAGGTTGTGCCGCTGTATAAGACTGGGGATAGACACCACTTCACAAATTATAGACCTGTTTCTTTGCTTCCACAATTTTCCAAATTATTAGAAAAGTTATTCAATAATAGATTAGACAAATTCATAAATAAACATAAATTACTTACTGATAGTCAATATGGATTCAGAGCACATAGTTCAACATCACTTGCATTAATAGAATCAGTTGAGGAGATTACAAACGCCATAGACCACAAATTACATTCAGTTGGAATATTTATAGACCTTAAAAAGGCTTTTGATACAATTAATCATGACATATTAATCAATAAACTTGAACAGTATGGGATTAGGGGGTTGGTGTTGCACTGGGTGAGAAGCTACTTAAGTAACAGAAAACAGTTTGTGAAGTTGGGGGAATATACATCATCATGCATGGACAATGCTTGTGGCGTCCCACAGGGGTCAGTATTGGGTCCAAAACTGTTTCTAATTTATATAAATGATATTGTCAATGTTTCCAAAATATTAAAATTAGTATTATTTGCAGATGACACAAGCATTTTTTGTTCAGGGGGGGATTTGCAGGAGTTACTGAGGAGGATCAGTATAGAAATGGGAAAATTGAAAATATGGTTTGACAGAAACAAATTATCATTAAACTTAAGTAAAACAAAATACATGTTATTTGGCTATTGTAATACAGACCTGGTTCAGTTACAAGTCGAGGGGGTAGATATTGAAAGGGTACATGAAAATAAGTTTCTGGGGGTGATAATAGATGATAAGATAAACTGGAAGACTCATATAAAACATATACAAAGTAAACTGTCAAGAAGCATTTCAGTTCTAAACAAAGCGAAACATATTCTGGACCACAACTCACTCCGCATTCTTTACTGCTCACTGGTTTTACCATATTTACAGTACTGTGCAGAGGTATGGGGTAATACTTATAAAGGTACAACACAATCACTATCAGTAATGCAGAAAAGAGCTATAAGAATTATTCATAATACTGGCTATAGAGATCATACAAATCCACTATTTTTACAATCCAAATTCTTAAAATTCACAGACTTGGTTCATTTTCAAACAGTACAAATTGTGTATAAAGCAATAAACAATTTACTTCCAGCAAATATTAAAAATATGTTTTTTAACAGATCAGGGGATTACAGTCTGAGGGGGAAATTTAATTTCAAGCATCAGTGGGCACGAACAACATTAAAAGGTTTCTGTATTTCTGTCTGTGGGGTGAGGATGTGGAACAGATTGGGAGTGGGGCTCAAGCAATGTCCAAGCATGAACCAGTTCAAACAGCGGTACAAAAATATGGTTTTTTCTGGGTATAGGGAGGAAGAAGGGTAATGAGGGTTAGGGTGTTTTTGTTTTTTGCTTCGGCTTGTAAATATATAGTATTTTGTATGTAAGTAGGTATGTGTAGGTGTATATTTATGTTTGTGTATATATATGTATATGTGTATGTATGTTGATGTGTGTGTGTATGTATATATATATGTGTATGTGTATGTATATGTATATATATATATATATATTGATATCGGTTTAGGTGTGTAGGAATCTATGTGTATATGTGGCAAAGGGTATTACTGGTTGTGGGGAAGAAGGGGTAGGGATAAATAAGCTGATGCTTCACCCTACCCCTTTTCGGACATGTTGGGTACACAGTAGGAACTTTTTTGTTGTTGTCTTTACTGATCTATCTTGTAATTGTTGTTGTATCAAATGTTCGAAATAAACAGTTTTCATTCATTCATTCAAGAAGTCGGCATGAGGAGTTTATTCGGACATTCCATTGTTAACGGTCATTTTGTAATGAAAGAACGTGCGGGCAGAGTCGCATGTCGGGCTGGACCCGACCGCGGGGGGTCGCGACAGGAAAAACACCTCCGTTGGAAATCTTAACGGGCAAGTTGGAACATGCCCAAGCTGTTAAACAATTTCTCAGTTACTCACTTGTTGAAAGCCATTAAAAGCCGCCTGAATTCTACAAATGGTTTTCAACACGGAGGTGTTTTTCCTGTCGCGGCGCACACAGATTTGCCGAGTCGTCACGGAAACGACTCGGCGAATTTGCGCGTACGTCTTTCATTAAAAAAATGTCCTTAAACAGTGGAATGTCCGCATAAATTCCTCATGCCGGCCTCTTCTGAATCTTCTCTGTTCTCTCACGATGTCCTGGGTGAATTAAGCCTTAAATTAGGATGTTTTCAGCTCGAAACAGGCCGATGACAGCGCCTGGAAGCGCTGCAGGACGTCCCGCTCCGTGGGAAGTCCTTACACCGACAGAAACACCCCATAATCTCTCATCAGCCGTTAAACTTTTCACAGAAAACCATCTTAATTTCTCGAATAGTGTCCACTCGGATATTCCTCACAGGTCCAGAAAAAATTTTGATAAAGCAACGCGCGCCGTCTCGAGCAGCGTGTGAAACAAAGGAATTCAGCCGAGAGGGCGGGACCACATCTCACTCAAGGCCTGCCCACAGGGAAATGACGTCACCGACACGCGTGAAAAAACTCACGCATGCGCACGAGGGTTCAAGCATGATTGGTGTAATCGCATGTCATTCAAATCCATATAGTTAAAAAAATAAATAAAAGGGTCGGTTTATTATCTAAGAGACCTGGTATATCTCTTTCAGTGAAATAAAGTACCTGTACCCTAACTACCGGCCAACCCATGAGTGGGTAAAGAGGTTGCGTGTTTGCAAGACAGATGTGACTTTCCAAGCTAGCTAAGGTTAAGAAGCTACATAACCTGGGTTCAGGTAATTGATTATTAACGCTTGTTTTTGGAGGCTGGGTGGGGGTTCTAGCAATGGGTGGCTTGGATGTGGGGATTAAAATCTATGACCAGCATACTGTTAGCCATAAACCATGGCATTATCGGTGTAGCCAACATTACCTAGCTGTTGATACCTGCTAATTATTGCTAATAGTGTTAATATACACGTTGAAGAATGCAAAAATTTCACTCGCAGATATTTGCATCAATCTGTTCAGAAAGGAGTTAGCAGTGACTTTAAACTGATGAGTTATATTAAAATCCATCTTCCGCACAATTGTCAGGAACAAACAAGCTTACTACAGTATACAGACCAAAGTAGTTTTTTGTATCAGACTGTATACATGTTTATTTCTGCAGTAAAGTTGGACATGTTCCCTGGGGATTGACTCACTTCAGGAGGCCGCCTCAAGTGCACGTTTGAGAAACTAGAGGTTTCAGCACTTGTGTGTCGGCATAATTTTTCAGCACCAGAGATTGCAACTTGTATGTAGTGCAGCTTCACTCCCTCTCAGCACGAGTGTGCATTTTGTGTAATACTGTGTACTTTTCTTCTAATTATTACTGATATCGACAGAAGTTACTCATTTCTTTCCTGTTTCCCTTTTGTATCGGTGCTAATTACTGTATATCTGATTTGCAACGGCATTTATGGAAGGATACACCAGTTGGATTTCTTCAAACAGTGCCCGCTCATGTGAAGCAGTTTTATGTGCTGCAGCTTCACTCCCCCTCACCGTGAGTGTGCATTTTGTGGGAAATGCTTTGTACATTTATTCTGTAATTATTGTTGGTCATTCACCCTGCGATGCTCAACTCTCTTGATGTTCGGCTGTTAAGGCTTTTATGCTTGTGAAATGTTATGTGGAAGTCTCGAACTGTGGGGTAGTGATTCTTCTCTTTATAATAATAATAATAATAATAATAATAATAGTTCGGGACTTGGCTGAGGATAGGAAGTGTTGGATGAGCTGCTTAGTCTGCTGTCACCACGGCCCGGAGCTATATAAGCGGCAGAAAAACAATATTATATGTGCAGAAATGATTTCTTTCTTTCTTGCTTCCCGTTTGTTGGTACTGCTTACTGTACAGTACAGTATATCTCCTGATTTACAATGTTGTCTATGGGAGAATTAATGAGATTTATTCAAATGGCACCAGCTCATGTGATGCACTTTATTGCGTGCTCCAACTTTGCTTCCTCTCGGCATTATGTTCTGGGAAACGATGAGATTTAGCTGTTTAAACTTCTTATCAGTATTTGCAAACGTTTCCTTGTTGCTCTTTATTGATATGACTTACTGTATATCTCATGATCTACAGTGTCAAATATTAGATCAAGTAACACTGGAAGTTTCTTCTGGTACTTTTTACTTTATTGCCTTTTATACAGTGTCTAGATAGTAGTTCTACTATATGAGGTTGGTTCCAGTTTATGATGACATGGCTCTATTTTAGAGGTTATACTGTAACTTATCAGATTATGGATTTTTAAATATTTGTAGATATTCTGTATTTTTATTTTTTATTTTTTGCCTGAATACAATAATTTTGTCACTTCTATTTATGTATTGTTTTGACAGAAATCCATGTTGTTGTAGTTATTTATTTTGACATTACTTAACCAATCTGAACACATTGCTGGTTTCTGTCTCACTTGTGTGTCTTTCTGCTGTCAGCTCACATGCTGAGTGATGTGCTGGACAAAGTCATAAAGATAACTGTTGCTAAGTTGTCTTGTATCTATTTAAAACACCAATTTGAATTCTATAAAACCTCAACAACCTACAACAAAGGGTAGACTTGGCATACACTTGAATTGTTTTATTGTTGAACAACATTAAACCACAGTGAATAGTATGGTTTTTTTTATGCTCATTATAGCCCAGGAATATTAAGTCAAATCTGATTCAAACCCGGAACCAATTTATAACAAGCTGAGGCCCAAGCTGAGGGATTCTTGGGGACTTTTAGTATGTTATTCCTGACAGTTTTCTGAACATTTCCTGAAATTTTCAGCTTGTTATGTAGAGAAAGGAGAAGCAGCAAACTTTTTAAAGTAATGGATTTACAGTAGAAATATGTGATGGGCGTTCATTGGTGTTAAGTGGATTATTGCATCTGTTTTTCTACTTGTTAGATGCAGAGGTTGATGTCATGATATCATACAATTTAAAATGTGAACCTGTCAGGAAAAAAAAAAATATGTTGGCATTGATAAAGAGGAATTATGTTTGGGGCATATGATTCTGATGGAATGAAATATTGGAACTGGTTCTTTATTCTCAGTTATCGTCTCCACTAGTAATGCAGCAAACCGTATATGTGTTTATCAGAATGCATGTAGGAAACACTTTTTTCCTCTCCATTTTTACCAACAAATCAAAACCTGTGTTCTGAAATCTCTGGATCACTTCTCAGTATTTGTGTGTTTACAGTTATATTGATCTGTCACTGGATGAACTGTGTGCTTAATGGCTTATATAACCTGGAGAGTTTCCTTTGTTTTCTGATGTGGTCTCTGCCCTGGAATGAGGGTGAAATGGAAACCGGGGCAAAGAGTGGCTTCACTGGGTTATAGGTTCCTGTCTCCATCCTGCAGAGCTCCTTCTTTCCTTCTTTGACTGTCACAGTCTCACTCGGATTTAGAAATCGGAGGAGTCCAGCTCTCACTGAATGGGTTTGGGGTTGGGTAGGATGCTAACAGCTCACATACCAGCTGAGTCTCCTCTTTTGCAGATATAGGGAACACAAAGTGAGATAATTGAGAATCTGATTGGGGGATGTTGGGAAGCAGAGCTTTAATTTGGAAGTGTTCCCTGGAAAAGGTAGAAGCTGGTTTGGGTGAAGGCTGCAGCAACGATGATGCTGTAGATTGTTGGGCAGCAACCGTGATCCAGGGTTTAGTCACTCTGGTCTGCTTGTATTTCATGGCCCTAAAGACATAAAGGACTCTGCTGTTTCCAAAGCCAACCTTGTTCTTTGCAGTTCTCCTCCAAGTGAGCTTAAAATAACATTAACTGTAAACTTACATGGTCTTGATCACAATATCTGTACAATTCTTGCCACAGATTTTATCTGTACAGTTATTGCCACAGATTTATTCAATGAGATTTAAAGCTACAATATGTAGGATTTAGGGTGTGTTAGCACAAATGAATATAGCATTTCTAACCATCTGCTCATTAGTGTGTAATTGTTTCTGCACCCACTATTCCATCGAGGAATCAATCAAGAGACACTCAGAGGATTTCCACGACCAACTGATGAATTACTGGCAACATCAAATCAATGCTTTAATATAAGACTGGAGTAAGCTCTTCATATCTACGTGGGAGTGGGCCCTCTCATGGAGGCCACCATGTTGCATTGCAGTGTTGTTACAGTAGCCCAGAAGGAACATACTTATTCAGCCTTTTGCAGTTGGCAGGGTGGCAGGAAGACTGCACACTATAGCTTTAAAGAAGTCTGGGAAAGACTCACTGTCTGCACAATGGGCTGCACTCACTGGTTCACCCGACTGTTAGTGACACCTCCAGTTGTGATAGACATGAGCTGAAAAAGGGACAATTGGCTCTTGGTAATAAATTCCATGAAAGCATGGAGTTGCATCAGGAAGGGCACCCGGCGTAAAACTTGTGCCAGTTCAACATGCAGATCCACCTTGGATTTGCTGTGGCGACCCCAAATGCGAAACAAGGGAGCAGCCGAAGGGACTTACTTACATGGAGCATAGTGTGTGCTTTCAAAGGGAAAATTTGGAACAGCTCTTCTTTTGCGCTTATCCCTCCAAAATCCATTCCAATGAAAATGTGCAACTGCGCCACATTCACCACACCATTCAACTTATTGAGCTGGAGAGAAAAAGTTGCCAACCATTCCCTCATATCGCCCTCAAATAATATTTCGAGATACACGCTTAACACGCTGGCCATCCTTGAAAGGCTTCTTCTGCTTTGCAAGAACTGGACTAATATAATAAGTTCCTGTTGGTGCTGCCCTTGGTGTTAGGGCTGGTAAATCGTCATGGTGAGTTACAGCCTTGATGTTGTCGTAGGTGTTGGATCCAGAACTGGAAGTAGCAGATCACGCGTTTCCCCCAGCATCTGTACAACCGTCTGCACTCAAGATCCAGGTAAGAATCCTGCTCTACTATGTTTAACAAACCGTACTGTAACCAGCGTAGCCAATATCCATAGCTACCAGTTAAAAATGATCATGTGCGTGGGTGACTTTGATGTCCTCGGCTGTCTTATTTATGAGCCTGTTCCAGTAGAGATGACCACACAAATGATATTTCTTAGTAGTTGACAAAGTTTCCTGTTATTAATAGGAATTAAAAACAAGCAGCACAACATCCATGCTGAATGCAAATGATTTCTGAAGTTGTCCAGACTCTGGTCAGGTTCCTTTAACGCCCTCTCCTTATTTTGATGCATTCAGGCTAAACTTGACAGTTGTGCATTTCAGGATAAGGAGATCCGTGCAGTTTTCCTGTGGCTGTTCGCGCAGCTCTTCCAGGGCTATCGCTGGTGTTTGCACATCATCCGCATCCACCCGGAGCCTGTGATCCGCTTCCATAAGGTACAAGCATGCCCTCAGATAACCCAGCAAATCTGTTCTGTAAGAGGAGTTTCACAATGTCAGATTAATCCAAACGTGTGTTTCCATAGGCTGCCTTCCTGGGTCAGAGGGCATTGGCGGAAGACGACTTCCTCATGAAGGTTTTGGACGGTATGGCCTTTGCCGGCTTTGTATCGGAGAGAGGGCCTCCCTATCGGAGTACAGACCTATTTGATGATGTACGTCCATCTGCGCGGTGTGCAACACAAGACTTATCTACATACACGTCAAATGTTCTTTCAAGTTACTAAAAAAATGTCTTAAATTGGTCTTATAGTATAGTTTAAAAAGCACAAACAGAAAATGGGGCACTGTGCATTTTGTAACTACATTTACATTTTGATGTCAGAAAAATGTGACCCGATTTTGAACATTTTAACTTTTTTTTTTTTTTTTTTTTTTTTTTTTTTTTAATTTTGTGATATTTTATTTATTTATTTATTTTATTTTATTTTATATCGATCATAATGTGCAGAAGCAACAGTAAATCATTGCGTCTACTCAGATGGGGCAGGGTGGGCACTAGCTTCAGGTGCCAAACACACTTGTGGCTTCCATGATGAGAAAACTGGTTGGTTTAGCGTCGTCATAGAGTTGAGACTGGTTGAAGGTAGTGATTACAAGTCTCGTTTTACAGTCTTCAAAAACCAAATGCTGTGCCTCTGGGAGTTTTACTCCCCCCCCGCCAACTCCTGTCCTCACTACCATCACAGAAACCAGTATTAACAATCACAGCAACAGGTTTATTTATCATAAGACAGACAGAAAGCCGATTATGAAATAACCAACACTTGTGATTTTTTATTTTAAAGTATGAATACCTTTAATTCACCAAATAAATTGACAAAACGTCAGGTAAGACCCCCCCATGTGATCTAAGACATTGCCTCAGTAAGTGTGTCATGACGTCTTGTTGTTGTACTTTATGTTTCTGCAAGTTTCTGCAAAGAAGAGCCGATTTGTTTTTTTTTGTTTTTTATATCACTCATTTTATTTATTTCTACATGTATGGGTTAGGAGGCAGGTTTACAATTTTTATTTTTATTTTTTTTTTAAATCTCTAGTGTCCCTACAGCTTGGCAGCGCTCTCTTCTTCTTCTTCATTACTGCAGCCGAGAGCGAACACTCATTGTTCTTTGTGTTTCCATAGCTGGTAGCCAATCAGGTGGAGCGGATACGACAAGAGGAGGCGTGTCCACACAAAGTCATGAACCATGTGAAGGAGCTAGCTGAACAACTCTTTAAAAACGTACGTTGTCTGAGGAAATTACTGACAGATACTGTAATTCTTCATCGACTATCAGTTACATACGCTGGTCTTACTAAGTTACTTCCTTGGCTTTCCTTATCTAACTAACTTCTCATTTTTCTTCAAACTCAAATGTTATTTCCTTTCTTTATCCTCACCTTTTCCTGCCTCCCCTCCAGGAGAATCCCTACCCAGCTGTGGCGATGCACAAAATCCAGCGGCCAAGTAAATCCCAAAGCACTGCAGAGAATCAGTCACTCTTCCCCCTGCTGGATGAGGTCACGGTGCAGCTTTTCATTGACCATGCTGCCGCCAAGCTCAAGACCGCACCTCCTGTGGTCAAAGCAGAGCTCAAGGCCATGGTGACGTCTGGGCCCCCACTGGGTGAGCTGAGTTTGGACTCAATAATGGCCTGTCACCAGTTTTTCTCAATTTTTGTTTAAGTTTGATGAGATGTGCTTAGTGTTCCAGTGCTGAGTGTCTTCTCTCTTCTTTGTCTCTATAGGAGACATCGTGGACAGGAACTGCAACGTGATGGCAAATAGCGCTCGGAGGCTGGAGGTGGTTAGAAACTGCATCACGTACATCTTTGAGAACAAGATGTTGGAAGCAAAGAAGGTACGATTGGTGTATTGTGACAAGAGACGAGGAAGGTTTTGTTGATTATCAATGTTAAAGGTTTTCCGAATGTGCCCCAATTTCTTGGTTTAGAGCAAACTGCCTGTTAGTTAAAATAAATGCTGTTACAAATTGCGTTATTATCGTCAGTAACTGTAACTAGCTAATTACTGTTTCCCTTGTTACAACTCTGTTATCGTTACTGACAATAAAATGTGGCAAACTACTATAATTAAGCCCATTGAAGCCGTTTTCATCTCTCAGCCGCAGCTGAGCTTCAAAGTTGTCAAATGGTAAATGGACTGCATTTATATAGCGCTTTTCCATCTGCATCAGACGCTTAAAGCGCTTTACAATAATGCCTGACATTCACCCCGATGTGAGGGTGCTGCCATACAAGGCGCTCAGTACACACCGAGAGCAACTAGAGGATTAAAGACCTTGCCCAAGGGCTCTTAGTGATTTTCCAGTCAGGAGGGGATTTGAACCGAGGATCTTCTGGTCTCAAGCCCAAAGCCTTAAACACTAGACCATAACCACCCCTCCCTTGTTGTTGTTTTTTTCCTCTTTGGTGAGGGGGGAGGGAAGGGCGGGACAACCGCATAAGTGATGGTGATTGGCTAAGGAAGAGTAAAATTTCATGCTCAGCCATCCAGAAGCAGAGGTGGGCGAAGTTCACGCACAAATACAAACACGCATTTGCACAGAACAACCACCAAGACACACACATGCATCATTTGCCCTTTTAAGCCAGAACTACAGACATTATTTTCCCCTCAATGACACAAAAGGCAAGAATCTACATGTGAATGAGCATAATTTAGTTTTAGATTTATTTGATGGGTTGTGGCCTGTTGAGGTACAATAAATATCAAAAGTTCTAAAATATCTATTATTTTTGATTGTTCTACTATTATAAACATAGTAATGATAATATGTACAATAATATGTTAAATTTGATGGGTGTCTTGGCTTAACGTTGTCCCACATCAACTTTAAAATAGTGTAGATTGGTGTACAATGTTTATTGTTAATAATCTTTCTATTAAATGTCCATTTAACACATTACATATATTTAATATTCAGTTTTATTATAAATAATTGAACATACAGTTCAATTTCAAGTTAATTCTGGATGAGGGGGGATCCATATTCATTGACACTTTTGAACTTTTTTTTTTAAAAAGTAACACAATAGTTCCTTAAATGCATCTTGGCTGGTATAAATAGCAGTTTGCCTAAAACCTGGAAATTTGATAAACTTTGATAAACTTTCACCCTGAGATTACAAAAAAGCTCTCAAAAAACGCTGTTCTTTGGAATGTCTCATTTGTTTTAATTTTTGTTCATGCAAATTAGATTTTGTGACATGATTGTGCTCCTCTTTGACCTGTTGTGGCTCCTCTGTCCAGCTGATGCCGGCAGTACTACGGGCACTGAAGGGTCGGGCGGCCCGGGTTTGTTTGACCCAGGAGCTCAATCAGCACGTCCTACAGAACCGAGCCGTGCTGGACGACCAGCAGTTTGACTACGTTGTCCGCATGATGAACTGCACTTTACAGGTAAGCCTGGGAATAAATGAACACCTCACATACAAAAACCTTTCATTTTAGAGGTACTTTATTTCAAATTCATGGACCCAAACACCGACCTGGCGTGTAAAGATCAACAGTTTCTGTTCCAGCATAAACAGACTATTTGGCTGATAGCACAGCATTGTAGTACTGGAGGACACAATTTTTGCATATGTAAAATATACAGGAGTAGTTTTAAACCAGTGCAGACACACTCTGATTATATGCTTCTGTTTTTGTGTTCAGGACTGCTCACATATGGACGAACATGGTATCGCAGCTGCACTTCTTCCGTTAGTCACAGCATTCTGCAGAGTAAGTTCTTCAAATTTAAATTGGCTCTTTGGCGGCTTTTCTTTAATATTGTGTGTGGCTGAGCTGCTCTGATCACACTTGAGTTTCTAAATCCACTGATGCTCACACCGACTTATGTGTCTGACAGAAACTTGGTGCAGGAATCACTCAGTTTGCATACAGCTGCGTCCAAGAGCACACGGTCTGGACCAACATGCAGTTTTGGGAGTCCATGTTCTACAGCGACGTTCAGAACCACATCAAGGCTTTGTACCTGGAGACAACAGACCCTGTGAGCATTTTTGCATTCTAAAGTACTTTAGAAATGTGAATCTGTGGATAGAGGTAGGAGGTAGCTGCATGTTGATGTTCTGCAGAGATGAAACCGGATGCTATGTTCATATAAATACGGTCTTTTTTGATTCTTTGATGAACATATAAATTCTGCTTTTATTCTTACATAATTCATAATACCGGCACAATTTTGTATATTAAGCGGTGTCATCTTTGCACCAATTTCAGTCATTCTGAATGATTTGGTTTCAGGAGCAGCAGGACGGCACAGGCAGCAGGCAGGAAATCGGCGCCCTGGAGCTGGCATCCGAGCAGAGCCGGCTGTGGCCCACGCTTAGCAAGGAAATGCAGACAGAGTGCGTGCAGAAGGAGGAGAGCACCGTGTTCAGCCAGGCCATTCACTACGCCAACAGGATGAGCTACCTGCTGCTGCCGCTGGACACCAGCAAGAACCGCCTGCTTCGTAGCGCCGGCCTTGGTGACGTGGAGAGCGTCAGCAACAGCTACGTCACCAACAGGTGAGAGCACCTGGTCTCCTCTATATAGCATTAAAGGACAAAACAAAGTGCCCCCCCCCCCCCATATACTGTAAAGTGTACAGATTTTGAAAACGTGGTTTCATAGCAGCACTGAAGCCTTGTTTCTGGCGTAGCATTGCAGGCAGCATGGCAGAGAGCTACGACACAGAGAGCGGCTTTGAAGATGCCGAGAGTTCAGACGTGGCCAACTCAGTGGTGCGCTTCATCAATCGCTTTGTAGACAAAGTGTGTAATGAGAGCGGCGTGACCAACGAGCACCTTAAGGCCCTGCACACCATGATACCAGGTACAGAGGTCTTCCCAAGCATCTGTCCCGACTCTGTAACAAAGCCGGTTCCATCTTCTGTCATAATATTTCTGTTGTTGTGTTTGTTTCCCTGCAGATATTGTCCAGATGCACATCGAGACGCTGGACGCAGTCCACAGGGAGAGTAAGAGACTGCCGCCGATCCAAAAGGTAACCAATTCCTATTTTTACGTCCCGCTGGACAAAGGCCTTGCAGAACCCCAGCCAGCCCCACCCAACCCCCCTCTCCACCAATTACTATCGCTCAAGCACACAGTGTATTGACAGGTACGTCTGTCCAGCTGAGACAGAACCATGTGATTTACAGCACGCCTCAGCAGTGCATGCTGGGTAATTACTCTCACCTTTTGCTTCGTGAGACCTGCTGGAGCTCAGACTGGCTGCCAAACTTCCTTGAGACCGGAGTGCCTTCAGTCTGAAGGGTGGCGTTATTCCTACCAATAGTTGTGTGTGGTGTGTTGGAGAGGGACGTGGCTAAGCTGAGCTGACACATTTGCTCGTTTCACGGCTGACTCCTAATAAAACTAGAATAACTTGGTCCGAAAACATTGTTAATGCAAAGTTATTAACTTAAATTTTGGATGGGTGACAAAGAAACTCACAATTCTAGCTTGGCTTGCTAGCATGTAGCTGGTTAAAAACAAATAAACAAGCTTAACTCAAATTAACTTGTTTATTGTTTGCATTTGTCATTATTTTTCTTTAGGGCTGACACGTTCAAGGGTCTCTTCAGTTAGTCAAAGTGTGACTGCAGCTGGTCTCAGGGTCAGACGTTGACCTGCCAAAGTGGCTTCACATCCATTTATCTTGCTGTCTGCAATATAGTCTCAGTCCAGCTCCCAGCACTTCATATCAAAGACTGAAAACTTTCCAAAAACCTGAGGTCATCCAGCCGATAACTTCTGCATGCTTGTGAACGCATGATGTTCAGATGACTGGTGTGTTTAAACGTTTGTGGTTGTTTGATCTTCTAGTGTTACTAGATGTAGCTGCAAGGCTGCACAGTTGTTTAATTATATAACAATTAAACACATTTTATGATGCTGATTGTTGCTGTCACGGGTGAAATCAGCATGAATAATGCTGACTATTATTATTATGAGCTTGTTCTTAACAAACTAACTGTATAATTGTGCAGCCATGTTATCAATTCCCAGAAATATCGGAGTGTTTAAGAAGCACACAGGCAATCCTCAGCCACAGATCTGTTTGATGGGACACGTAGGATGAAGCTGCAGCATCTGTTCAACACATCATTACATTTTTAGCTCATTAAACTACCTTAATTACCACAGTGAGGACCATGACAATCAATCCTACATTACTGCAGGGAGAACTCCTTCAGGTTTTCCTCTCCAATCCATTTTTTTTCCTGCTGCTTCATGAAGATTGCAATTCTCTCTGCAGCCCAAAGTGCTGAGGCCGACTCTCTTACCTGGCGAGGAGCTGGTGATGGACGGCATGCGGGTTCACCTGGTCCCCGACGGCCGTGACGAGGCCACCGGAGCAATGGGAGGACCGCCTCTGCTCCCTTCCGAGGGTGCCATCTTCCTCACTACCTACCGCCTCATCTTCAAGGGCACTCCTGCCGACCAGCTGGGTAAAAGATGACGCACAAAAAGCTTAATCTGTTCTAGAAAATTGCTTCCTGTGTCCATGACTGAGATCTTAATCTCTGTCGTCTCCTGTAGTCGGGGAGCAAGTGGTGACTCGCTCGTTCCCCATCGCCTCGCTGACCAAGGAAAAGAGGATCTCAGTCAGTTTGCCCATGGACCAGTTTGTCCAGGAGGGACTACAACTTCGGTCCTGCACCTTCCAGGTCCTCTTCATTTCCTTCTTACCTCTAAATCCAATGATTCATGCAGCAGGAGTAGCAAAAAGACAGAGGTCAGGAATTAGAGGAACAGTAGTAGCCAGTAACCAGTATTGATCAGTATGTCTGGTATTTATATTGTGTACATTAATTTGTATTTTCAATCTGTTTTGGTGTTTTTATTTATTTATTTATTTTTTGTAACTTTCACTTTTGATACTCTGTGTGCTTCGTACCCTGTGTCTGTGTGCTTCTATACAATGCTGCTAGAACCTCAATTTCCCTGAGAGAGTCTTCCCAAGGGATCAATAAAGTTCTGTCTGATCTAATCGAAGTAAAAATAAGAGAATTTGAGTAAAAGTGTCCAGATTTGACAAGAAATGACTTGAATCGAAGTTAAAATCACTTGAGTAAAAGTGCCGAAGTGCCTTTACCTGTAGTCGATTATCAAAAGTAGTTTTCTGATGTAAACGTCCTTAAGGTATTTGTGTGATGTCATTGTTTTTCAGCAGATTTGTCAAATACACACATTCTGCAACGACTCTGTAATGAATTTTGAGGGATTTGTTACCGATTAGTGTCTTGAGATGGGCTGCCATTGGGATGCGAGTCTAAAACCACAGGACAGTCACGCGCCTCTCTCTGTCCTACAGCTGATGAAGATTGCATTTGATGAGGAGGTGGCGTCCGATCTGGCCGAAGTTTTCAGGAAGCACTTGCACAAGCTGCGCTACCCTCAGCACGTCCAGGGCACCTTTGCCTTCACCATGGGGCTGAGCTGCAAGATAGCGGTGGAGCACAAGAAAGAGGACAAGAACCAGTCACTTAAGTAAGGTTCAAACTGACTCTGAGAACAGTTTAAATGCAAACGTTTACGTATCAATGAGATTTGTTTGTAAGGAAACCTTCGAGGTGAGATTTTGTGCTGCCGATTTCTGCGGAATCCCTTCTTGACGCAATTCCAGGCATACAAGGAGATCGGGGCAGGGGTGACCTTTGAACCAATCTTATTGGGAGGCAAGAGCATGACAATTGTGCCCCACCAAAATGAGATTTGTTGTCCAGAAAGAAAATAATAACACATCCTTGTGAAGGTTTCTGTCAGTTGGTCCTATAACAGTAGTCTTAGCAGCCAGCCCCCCCCCCCCCCCCCCCCCACACACACACACACACACAGACCAAGCAGAACACAAATACTTCTCTTTGTGAAGAATCAGAGAAGCTTTTGAATAATTCATCGGTGGAAAACTCAGCGGCCATTTTATTGGCCTGTTGTTTTCGTCTCTCCCCATGTGTGTATGTGCCAATAGCCTCCATTCAGAGAAATTTACTCCAGATCTGTCTCAAGCAGCATCACGAAAGCAAACTCCTGTCTGCTCATTATGAACGTGAAGTCCAGGCTGGTTCAAGCTGTAAAGGTTAATTTGATTGTCTTTCGTAAAAAACTTCAGCTTCTCTTTTTCTTTTTGCCATTGCTCCTCCTCCTCCTCATTCCATTTTCAGAACACTTTCCAAAAACCTGATGAAGACTGCCAAGAGGACCATCGGCCGACAGTATGTGACCAGGAAGAAGTACACGCCTCCTACCTGGGAGAACAGAAGCAGCTTCCAGTCTGAACTCGATGAAGATGAAATCTCAGGTATCACAGTTATTTAATGCTCAGCTCTTGGGTAATCTTTAACTCCAGTAAAGTTTAGGAAATTGATCATATTTTTCTGGAAAAAGTGATCAGTAATGTAGGAATAGTGTATCAAGGTAAATGAACAGCTCGCTGTAAATTCTTGTCTGTTTAACCAAGGCTCCTGCTGTGTCTCAGTCTCAGAGGAGGTGGAGCAGAGCTCCCTCACCCTGTCATCCACCATTCGCTCCTCGGACAGGCAGACCATGAGCAACGTGGTGGAGCGTGCGTGTTGCCGCGACTACCAGCGCCTGGGTCTAGGCACGCTCAGCAATAGCTTGACGCGCTCTAAGAACGAGCCGTTCAGGATTTCAACAGTCAACCGCATGTACATCGTGTGCAGGAGGTGAGGGAAAAACTGTCGCCCACAGAAACGAGTCATCGGTGTAGACTTTGAATTGTGCTTAAATACGTGCCTGTGCGCTGCAGCTACCCCGGCCTGCTAATCGTGCCTCAGAGCATCCCAGACTCAACTCTCCAACGAATCGGCCGCTGCTATCGACAAAACCGCTTCCCAGTGGTTTGCTGGAGGAATTCCAGGACGAAGGCCGTCCTCCTGCGCTCGGCGGGCCTCCACGCTAAGGGGGTCGTGGGCTTCTTTAAGTCCCCCAATGCTCCCACTGCAGGTGACCTACCCCACTCCCACCCAGAGTCTGTCGTGTTACCTGAAAGATAAAGTTATAAAGATGAGCTCTTGTGTTTTTGTGTGTGCAGTGCCATCACAGGCCGACTCCACCAGTCTGGAGCAGGAAAAATACCTGCAGGCCATCATCAGCTCTATGCCTTCCTACAGCGAGACCAGCGGCAGGAACACACTCAGCGGCTTCACCTCCACACACATGAACACCTCCGGTAGGTCGACTATGACATTCAGAATCCGAAGCACATTAAAGCTCGTGTTTGAAGCGAGCGGCTGACTTGCCATTACTGCTGTCTGCAGACTCATCAGATAAACTGCGGCAGCCAAAAATCAGCGACCTGATGAAGCAGGTGTTGGGCAACAAGGAGGACATGCCTGGAACCGTCACCCGGGGTGAGACGAGTCTGACTGACATGAGAAACAGGCTAAACCTGTTCAGGTTTAATAAACTCCACAGTGGGAATATTGAATGAATGAAAACTGTTTATTTCGAACATTTGATACAACAACAATTACAAGATAGATCAGTGAAGACAACAACAAAAAAGTTCCTACTGTGTACCCAACATGTCCGAAAAGGGGTAGGGTGAAGCATCAGCTTATTTATCCCTACCCCTTCTTCCCCACAACCAGTAATACCCTTTGCCACATATACACATAGATTCCTACACACCTAAACCGATATCAATATATATATATATACATACACATATACATACATATATACATACACACATCAACATACATACACATATATACACATATACATATATACACATATATATACACAAACATAAATATACACCTACACATACCTACTTACATACAAAATACTATATATTTACAAGCCGAAGCAAAAAACAAAAACACCCTAACCCTCATTACCCTTCCTCCTCCCTATACCCAGAAAAAAACATATTTTTTCCATGATACATTTGGGTTTGAGCTCAAACAATGATGTTTAGGACATCAGCTATCCCTGGCATCTCTTTTGGAGGGGATTATAAATTCCAAAAGCAAAATCTAAGCTAAATTTCCTTCAGTATGGAATGTAAACCCCTTTTTTTAGCCTAATAATCGTGCACTCGAACAGTCTGTTGTTTTGCAACAAAATCCAATATATTCAACAATTAGCACATCTTGGTCCACTGGCGAATGCTGTCTGTGCACTTGGTATTTTTTTCTAATTGTTCTTCTTTTCCACTTCACATAAAAGAAGCGCTCCACTACTTCCTTGAAAGAGGTCATGTTGTGCAAAATCCTTTTGTATAAACTTTTTATAGATACATACTGTTGAGGCTTCGTGTTAAATGCCCTTCATATACCACAGTTCTGTGTGTCTGTTCATCAAATTTGTGTTAAACTTTGCATACTTTGTTTGTAGGACACCTATTTATCTGTATTAGCTTTCTGAAAATGTGTAAAATATGATCCCTTTAATAGTTTTGTTCCATACTTTGTGTAAGATAAAAAGAGATAAGATATTCTTTTGTTAGTCCTCCATGGGGAGATTTGCTGTATCACAACAGCAGTGGTAATAGAAATTGTACAACAGTAAGACAGAGTAAAATGTGTAAATACCTAGGCATGGCAAATCATGAGAATGAAAAATCGAGAAGTACTGTGTACATCGTATGTCGGACACAAATACATTATATGCCAGTGGCTAGAACAAGTCCAGTTTGCATACAGTGAAGCAGATTTAAAAATAATATTAGTTTGTTGACCTGGGATATACATAAGTAAATATATACACTTACTGGGAGCACACACTAATGTTATAGTTGTGTCAGCACGAAGCATTTACACAGTAAGTCGTCATTATTTTCAGTAAGACTAACTCTTGTTGTTGAACTAGAAAATCCAAAACCCATCCCCTGTATGTAGCACATCTTTCCGATGAGTGTTTTTGTATGTTTGTGAGTGAAACAGTCTTCCACTGTGTGGCGCTGTTGGTTAACAGCCCATCTCTGTCATTTAACCTCAGCTCTGGGTCAAAGGGCCAGAGTCATCACCCTCTCTCAGCCCAAACTGTCTGGCAAGGCCAGGAACTCTCCTAGAGGTACAGTAGGCTACGTCCCCCCGCTGCCCGCCCACTCCGTCACTTCTGTCTAACCAGTCAGGTCTCTTTAACAGTAGGGTCATTGTGGTGTGGTCCCTTTTATTTAGTGTGGTGTTTCTCTGGACTAATCAGCTGTTTGTTTTTAGCTGCTCCTGTCTGCATGCTGCTGCTGCTAGAGCTCTGCTGTCTGTCAATGTTTGATTCTTCTGCCTGCTGAATGTGAAGAACACTCAGTGATGTTCTCTCAAAAAGCAGCGTTAGCAACTCAAATCACTAGCATTTGACTCTTTCTGCCTTTTTACTGGCATGTTGTGTGCACATGCACACATTAATGAAAATAAATGATCTCCACCGAAGCCTTGAATGTTCATGTTACACAGTCAGCGCTGTTATACTAATAGCGATGTGCATGTGTGTAAAAATCAGGTAAATGGGGCAGCATCCGGGGGACCGGGCGTCTAAGTGCCTACAACCCAGACGTGGGAACACGCCTTGCAGGGAAAGAGTCTCCACAGCCTAACGGTGGGCCGAGCGAGGCGCTGTTCCTCCGCCAGCAAAAGGCCTACCTGTACATCGTTGGAGATAAGAACCAGCTCAAGGTGAGGAACAGCACACAGCCGGAAAAAAAAAACAAAATACTGTGTTGTTGTGAATATAGAGTAGCACAACCCTGATTATAAGGCGACCCCCTTTTTTCAAGGCATTCTGTTAGAAAAAGATGTTCTGAAGACCAAATCTTATTTTAACAAAACAAAATTATTTTATTTGAAAATAATACCAACAAAAGCACATTTTATGGGCAGCCCCTCATTTGATTTGTCAACCATGTTTGACTGACATGACACACTGGCACTTTTAAGACCATAATAAGCTTTTCTGATTAGCTTTTTTAAAAATGGTCTTTTTGGCTTGCCATCTTATTACATTACACTCTCTTACTTTGCATTTCTTGATTGCTTGAGAGTGGTTTGATGATATCGATTCACATCTCTCCGTCGTGCTGCACCATAAGCTACAGTAGTGTTCAGAATAATAGTAGTGCTATGTGACTAAAAAGATTAATCCAGGTTTTGAGTATATTTTTTATTGTTACATGGGAAACAAGGTACCAGTAGATTCTCACAAATCCAACAAGACCAAGCATTCATGATATGCACACTCTTAAGGCTATGAAATTGGGCTATTAGTAAAAAAAAGTAGAAAAGGAGGTCTTCACAATTATAGTAGCATCTGTTGTTGATGCTACAAACTCAAAACTACTTGTATTATGTTCAAACTGCTTTTTTTTTTGCAATCCTGTGAATCACTAATGTAGTATTTAGTTGTATAACCACAGTTTATCATGATTTCTTCATCTGCAAGGCATTACTTTTGTTGGTTTGGAACCAAGATTTCGCTTGTTTACTAGTGTGCTTGGGGTCATTGTCTTGTTGAAACACCCATTTCAAGGGCATGTCCTCTTCAGCATAAGGCAACATGAATTCAAGTATTTTGACATATCCAAACTGATCCATGATACCTGGTATGTGATATATAGGCCCAACACCATAGTAGGAGAAACATGCCCATATCATGATGCTTGCACCACCATGCTTCACTGTCTTCACTGTGAACTGTGGCTTGAATTCAGAGTTTGGGGGTCATCTCACAAACTGTCTGCGGCCCTTGGACCCAAAAAGAACAATTTTACTCTCATCAGTTCACAAAATATTCCTCCATTTCTCTTTAGGCCAGTTGATGTGTTCTTTGGCAAATTGTAACCTCTTCTGCACATGTCTTTTATTTAACAGAGGGACTTTGCAGGGGATTCTTGCAAATAAATTAGCTTCACACAGGCGTCTTCTAACTGTCACAGCACTTACAGGTAACTCCAGACTGTCTTTGATCATCCTGGAGCTGATCAATGAGTGAGCCTTTGCCATTCTGGTTATTCTTCTATCCATTTTGATGGTTGTTTTCCGTTTTCTTCCACGCATCTCTGGTTTTTTGTCCATTTTAAACCATTGGAGATCATTATAGATGAACAGCCTATAATTTTTTGCACCTGTGTATACGTTTTCTCCTCTCCAATCAACTTTTTAATCAAACTACGCTGTTCTTCTGAACAGTGTCTTGAACGTCCCATTTTCCTCAGGCTTTCAAAGAAAAAAGCATGTTCAACAGGTGCTGGCTTCATCCTTACATAGGGGACACCTGATTCACACCTGCTTGTTCCACAAAATTGATGAACTCACTGACTGTATGCCACACTACTATTATTGTGAACACCCCCTTTTCTACTTTTTTTTACTAATAGCCCAATTTCATAGCCTTAAGATTGTGCATATCATGAATGCTTGGTCTTGTTGGATTTGTGAGAATCTACTGAATCTACTGGTACCTTGTTTCCCATGTAACAATAAGAAATATACTCTAAACCTGGATTAATCTTTTTAGTCACATAGCACTACTACTATTCTGAACACTACTGTAGGTAGGGGCGGGTTGCTTCAGTATTGGGGGTATACATGTTTCACAGGTGTTTTCTGTTGCAGATGTACATACATGTAAAACTGGTGACACTGAATAAAATATGACCCCTTTTTTTCAAATATATTAAAAACAACATAAAATGCTGTCTTATATTCAGAACAGTACAGAACTTTGTAATTTCACTAACAAAACACATTTTGTGAATAAATGGTTACTTGCCAAAGCGACCTTGGAAACATCTGGAAGTACCTAAAAGTTCAACTTCTTCCTGGCCAGAGGTGTTGTTTCCATCATGTTTTGTGCTGTTGTTTAGGGAGGGAAGCAGGACTCGTTCCAGCAGTGGGAGGTGGTTCCCATCGAAGTGTGTGACCTGCGGCAGGTGAAGAACAGCTTCAAGAAGCTGATGAAGGCCTGTGTACCCAGCTGCACGCCTCCTGATGCCAACATGACCTTCCTGCGGTGTCTGGAGGAGTCTGAGTGGATGGCTCTGGTTAGTGAGCTCTGCTTTGCTTTTATTTTCTGCAGCCAGAGCGTGAATAGTTTTAGTCTGACTCTGAGAGAGTGTGTGTGTGTGTGTAGCTGCACAGGGTCCTGCAGGTATCCGTGCTGGTGGTGGAGCTTCTGGACACCGGCTCATCGGTCATGGTCAGCCTGGAGGACGGCTGGGACGTTACCACACAGGTTTGACTGACAGCTGACTTTACCCTTGTTACCAAACACTGCACAAACAGGATGTGTTGCCTTTAGCAGATTAAAGGAGTCATATTGTGCAAAGTTGTTTCTTTATACTGTATCTACCTTTTAATCACAGTTAATAGTCCATACTGTGTACAGTGTTGTGCACATACTTTAAGCACATTTAATCGTCCTGAAATCTAAAAAAAATGCCTAATTATTTGTCAGTGGTTGTGACCTTTTGCTTGCCCCCGAATCATCCGAAAAATCTTTTATTTCATTATGATTATCCACTAACAGTGCGACTTTAACATGTGTACATGCAATTTTTGACAACTCAGGTGCACTCAATGATCTTTAAAACAAACAAATAAATAAATAATATTGGCTGTTCAGATTGAAGACATTGAAAACGTTTTGTTTTTCTGTAGTGAATGTAGCAGCTTTTTTTTTTTTTTTCCCTCTTTACTGAATGTTTATTGTTGTTGCCTTGGTTTCCTGCGTGTGGCGTCCCTGTGCAGGTGGTGTCTCTGGTGCAGCTTCTGTCTGATCCGTACTACCGGACCTTCGACGGCTTCCGGTTGCTGGTGGAGAAGGAGTGGCTGTCGTTCGGCCACCGCTTCAGCCACCGTGGTGCGCAGACGCTAGCCAGTCAGAGCAGTGGCTTCACGCCGGTCTTCCTCCAGTTCCTCGACTGCGTGCACCAGGTCAGTCTGCAGGGGAGGTCAGGAAAATTTTATTTTCAGTCTGCAGCTCTGACCTCACAGTAAATCTGGTTCTTCGTCCATCCTCTCCCAGATCCACCTCCAGTTCCCCATGGAGTTCGAGTTTAGTCAGTACTACCTGAAGTTCTTAGCCTACCACTACGTGTCCAACCGCTTCCGCACCTTCCTGCTGGACTCTGACTACGAGCGCATCGAGTTGGGTGAGCTGTTTAGAGGTTGCACTCTTGATGTTTAAGCCGAGAGCCGAGTTCCGAGACGCTAACTGAGGAATTGTGTTTGCAGGCGTCCTTTACGAGGAGAAAGGTGAGAGGAAGAGCCCGCAGGTTTGTAAGTCTGTGTGGGACTACATCGACAGACTGAACAAGAAAACGCCGGTCTTCTACAACTACATGTTCTCTCCTGAAGACGAGGAGGTGAGTCACCGTTTGGAAAAACTGATGAATCCACTTTAACTAATGAAACGTTGAGTCAAACGAGTCACCGTCTCTTCCAGGTGTTGCGGCCCTACACTTTCATCTCCAACCTGAAGGTGTGGGACTTCTACACCACGGAGACGCTGTCGGAGGGCTGCTCCTACGACTGGGAGCTGAGGTGCCGGGAGGAGCGCCTTGCCGAAGAAGCCCCCGAGAAACCAGAGACCGGTGGGCCTAAGTCGCAGCGGCGCATCGTGTGGCCGTGTTACGACAGCCTGAGCAAGGTGGTTCCCGACGCCATCACCAAGCTACTGCACGATCTGCAGTGTCTGGAGGCAGAGCTCGGTCAGACGTCTGAGAAATGGAAGGACACGTGGGACAAACTCAAAACTGCCCAGCGGACTGATGCCAAACTGGAGAGCAAGGTGACACCCGCAGATCCTTAGTTCCAGTACAGTAATCCAGCTGGCACTCAGCGGAGTATCACGTGTTAACAGATACAGTAGTCACATACAAGTGTTAAACCAGTTATCCCAGCGGCGTCCAACGTTATGTCACAGAGCAGGTCTGCTTCACCACAAATCCTCTCCACCTTTCCCCTGCCCCCATTCAGTACCTCAGTGCTTTGTACCTCTTGCTTAAAGGGGATGGCATGATGAGTTGATGTTATATGTCTACAAAACGCCCTTAAATAATGTATGGCATTATTATTATGGAGCGTTATTCCCGCTCATTTACACCCAGCTCCCTCTCAGATTATTTACCCTCTGATGTCGTGTTTTATTGAGTGCACTATAGAACCACGAGATGGGAGACTAAAACTTAATGTACCGAGGTGTAGCAGCAAGTTAACTCGAGGGCTAATGTCAGAGCTAACACTATTTGCTAGGCTTGACTGGTTGACTCGTGACTTCTGGTGAGTTTTTTCCTTTTTAGATGTGATTCTGTAAGACAGAACAGTGACAGTTCTTCTCTGTAAGTAGTTTTTTTAACATGTTATTCTGGCAAGACAACATCTGGGTTAATCACCGGAAAATCTAAATGCCAAAATGGAACTTTGTCAAAGTTAACAACTTTCAGTAATAATCTTGTTTAAATGCATTTATGGAGACTTTTGACTACACGTTTGTATTTACAGGTCTACTGTTGTTTCAGTTTCAGCCAACGTTTTCTTTACTTCATCCACAGCCATCATTCTCCAGCTCACTGCTGATCTCATCCAACCTCAGCCACCAGAGGCGCTCACAGGGCGTGTACCTTCAGGAGCGTGGCGTGGGCTCGTCCATCAACCTGGCTTTGGAATGCGAGGCACGAGCCACGTCCACACCTGTCCCCGGCCGGCCGAGCACCAGCACGCTTTACAGCCAGTTCCAGAGCACGGAGAGCGAGAATAGGTCTGTAGTAAGCCACCCACTTTTAAACCATTTCATTAAGTCAGCAGCTGTGATAGTTGTCCTGTCTTCCTCCAGGAGTTTTGAAGGAATCCTGTACAAGAGGGGTGCACTGCTTAAACCGTGGAAACCACGGTGGTTTGTGCTCGACAAGACCAAGCATCAGGTACGCGAGGGCTCAAAAACTAAACGTGAGAGTGAGTGGGTGTAAATTTTTTAAATATAAAAATCGGTCTTATAACGGTGTGTTGTTTGTCACCTTTCAGCTGAGATACTACGACAGCCGACAGGACAAGGAGTGTAAAGGCGTAATCGAGTTGGCCGAAGTGGAGTCCGTCAGCGCGGGAACGCCCGCCATGGGAGCTCCCAAAAACATTGAGGAGAAAGCCTTCTTTGATGTGAGTTCACCACTTCGCAAAACTCAAATAAATATATATATTATTTATGTACTGAAATCAGCCAAAGCAAGTTTAGTTTCACTTTATCTATGCTGTTCCACTGAAACCGGCATTAGTCGGTCTCGGCAGCGCTATGATCGCCGAGTGATTTCCTCTCTGCTTCCAGGAGAAGTTGCAGACTTAAACCTGTCAATAAACTAGCAAAGCACTTTCATGAGACTATGATAATCTGAGAGGCGTCTCACCTCACGTGAACCCCGCCTGACCGTGTGCAGGAAGTTAATTTGTTTTTCTGTGCTTTCAGCTGAAGACGACAAAGCGAATGTACAACTTCTGCGCCCAAGACAGCACCAACGCTCAGCTGTGGATGGACAGTGTTCAGAGCTGCCTGTCAGACGCCTAGACGGGAGGTGGGACTCTAAATTAAGAACAACGCAGCCGCAAACCAATGAGCAGAGCCTGCACACCTGACGGGAACCTTGGCCAGCCAATCCCAGTGGAAGAGGGAGGGGCCTTTCCACTCTGTTCAGTGTCAGAAGTGTTGAACTACTAACTTTGCATCGCAGCGTTTGTTCTTTGATACAAAAATTTAAAATTATTTTAAAAAAAAAGAGCCCCCTGCTGTTGACTTTGGGCTGCTGCAGCTTTTCGCTTCTGTGACAGTTCGCTTACAGAACACATCATCAGAAGTGTCGTCGTGTTCCAGGAGGGCGTCCTGCAGCTCAGACCTATACCTGTCCAGATCCTCCACCTGCGACCCGCCCTCGCTCGCTCTGTAAGATGCTACACGGAGGAATGACGGAGGAGCTGCAGTCGCCACGCCCAGGACATCTGGTTCACAGACCAGATGATATGCAACATGACGGCGGGAGAGACTCCTCGGTGATTCATGAAGGATTTTCCTTTCCAGAAGTTCAACATGCATCAGAAAAACTGATCTTCTGTCCTTCAGCATCTGATGAGGACGGTTTACTGTGAAAGCCATGAGTCAGTCGTACAGGTCAAACAGCTGGGCGCCACTCTGAGGTCACATAGTCTGGCCGAAGTTGATCTTAGGGCTATACCGATACTGGCCGTTACCTCTGCGCTAACGGGGAGATTGATTGATATTTGCACTGTTAAATTTAGCTGTACTGAACACACTGCTTTTTATAATTTAAGATGTGTACTTGCAGCGTCATCTCATCTCCCACAAATCACGAGAACTGCCGATAACAGCTGATGCATTGACGCAACACACCAGTATTGGTGGATACCCTGATTTAAGATGTTGACATTGATTGATACTTTGACTCAAGATAGTGATATTGGTGGATAATTTGATTCAGAATATCAATACTGATTGATACCTTAAAGAATTTGTATTTTGAATTTAGGTATCAATACTGTTTGATACTTTAACTCGGGGTATTGACTGTCGTTGATACTTTGACATATCAATACTAGCTGATATTTTGATTCAAGTTATAAGTATTGGTTAATACCTCAACTAGAGGTACTGACTGATCCTCTGACTCGGGTTATCAACATCAGCTGGTGTTTTGACATAATGTGCCCATAATCATTCAATACCTTGCCTCAAGCTGCTGATATTGTCTGTTACTTTGACTTGAGCGTAGAAAGAAACAAGCCTCAGATTGGTGCGTCCCTAAGTGTTTACAAAGACTGTGTACAGATTAACTCTTCACCTGTTTTCTGTCAGTGCACTTACTATTAACATTCAGATTTTAAAGAAATGTTGAAGGAAATGGAGGGAAATATTTTGCCACGATGTCTTCAAAGTGATTTAATGAAGAGGACGGAGGGATCCAAACAAACTGGGATGCTGAGACGGAATGCCTCAGAGAAAAGGATAAGCAGAGGTCTTCACCGGTTTGACATTTCAGACCTGACCGTAAACAGAGAAAACCAAACCAGATGCACTTAAATTTTTGTAAAATATAACCGACCCACGGTGCATTTAGCCTGAATAGATCAAAGAACGGTATGATGACCCAAAATCTACAGGCCAATTTTTGTCAGGACCTGATTTAAACGTTCCTGTGAACCGTGAAGACCTCAAGTCAGATGGACGTTGAGCTGCATCGGTGCCGCGTCGGAAGTGACATGTTTGTTCATGAAGCCTTTTTTTAAGCTTCACCAGGCTTTCAAACCCTTAAAAGTCCAACAGTGACTGAAGTTGTTCCTTCACAGCCGCAGAACTCTGACATGTCCGCGTGTCACATTTATGTCCACAGCAGTGTTTCTTTTGTACATAAGAGCGTTCAAGAAATGTTTAGCTGGATTTTTTTCTTTTTTTTATTTGCACCACCCCCCCCCCCCCCCCCCCCCCCCCCCCAAAATCAGAAAAACCACTCATAGCATCCCGCTTTGTAAAATATGGTTCTGCTGTCTTGAACATAAGATTTTGAATTGTAGATTTTTATTCCCCCCTCCCCATGTTGCCTAATAACTTCTGTATATACTACTCCAGATTTGTATGTAACATTTATGGTAGTAATTTATTTAACTTGTCTCCTCAGTAAGAAAGCTCCTCAAACACCACTTTATTTTTTAAATTAGGAGTTCATGTGCCATTTGTTTTGTATTGACTTTTTTTTATATATGTATTTATACACGAGGGCTGTCAATAAAGTATAGGTCCTTTTTATTTTTTTCAAAAACTAGAAGTGGACACGGTTCGAAAAATTAAGCTGGTTTTCGGTGAAAATTTTAACGGCTGATGAGAGATTTTGAGGTGATACTGTCGCTTTAAGGACTTCCCACGGTACGAGACGTCGCGCAGCGGTCCCAGGCGCCGTCGTCAGCCTGTTTCAAGCTGAAAACCTCCACATTTCAGGCTCTATTGATCCAGGACGTCGTGAGAGAACAGAAGTTTCAGAAGAAGTCGGTTTCAGCATTTTATCCGGATATTCCACTGTTAAAGGAGATTTTTTTTAAATGAAAGACGTGCGGACGGGTCCGCGCATCGGGACGCAGCCGGCGCGGTGCGGCGGCACAGGAAAAACACCTCCATGTTGATAACCATTTGTAAAATCCAGGCGGCTTTTGATGGCTTTCAGTGGAGTGAGTATATGAGAAATTGTTTAACAGCTGGACATGTTCCAACTTGTCCTTAAGGCTTCCAACAGAGGTGTTTTTCCAGTGGCGGAGCGTCGCAGTGGCTGCGAGCCGACGCTGCAATCCATCCGCACGTCTTTCATTAAAAAAAATCTCCTTTAACAGTGGAATATCCGGATAAAATGCTGAAACCGACTTCTTCTGAAACTTCTCTGTTCTCTCACGATGTCCTGGATCAAATAGAGCCTGAAATGTGGAGGTTTTCAGCTTGAAACAGGCTGACAACGGCGCCTGAGAGCGCTGCGTGACGTCTCGCTCCGTGGGAAGTCCTTAAAGCGACAGTCTCACCTCAAAATCTCTCATCAGCTGTTAAAATTTTCACCGAAAACCAGCTTAATTTTTCGAACCGTGTCCACTTCGATGTGCCTCACAGGTTTAGAAAAAATTTTGATCAAACAAAGCGCCAGTCTCTCAGCAACTTCTCAAAGGAATTCCGACGAGGGGCTGGACGACTCCTCCCACAAGGAGTGCTCACAGGCGAATGACGTCACTGACAGGCGTGGAAAAACTCACGCATGCGCACGAGGGTTCAAGCATGTCTGACGTAAAAACATGAATGAAATCCATAGTTTTTGAAAAAAATAAAAAGGACATACTTTATTGACAGACATATATATATATACATACATACACACACACAGTTATCCTTAATTCCAGTCCAAATGCAGAGTGGAAAGTGTTTTCACTGTTTCACTCTCTTACAGCGGTGTGACTGTTTGGATGTCGATTAGTTACGTTCGAGTCTTTCTTGCACTGAGTTCTGGTGACTGCCAGCGCTTGTTTTTGCAGTTAATCAGTTTAGATTTGGTCTTAATAAATTACACAGAAACAAATTTTAGAACTCGGGTTGTGTGGGCAAAGCACAAGAATTGTTCCACCTCGGTCCGAAACGTGTCGCACTTGTGAATCAGTTTACTGGTGGAGGCAGAGTTTGCAGGAACACAGTCTGCGGGGTGAAGCTATGCATTATTTCATTCACTAGATGTTGCTGTAGTATTACAGCATTTCAAAATATTTAGTTCAAAATTTCCAAGACTTGGAGATGTTAGTTTCTAAATTTTGGTAGGTTTGAACCACGTGCATCAGAACCCAACTTGGAAAACTGACTGCAGTCGACATTCACATGGCAAGAAGCCAGCTCATCTCTTCAGTCTAGTTAATGTATCAACAGCTACAGTAACACAATAAAATGTTTTTTTTTATTTATTTTTATTTTCTATTAGAATTACTTTCTGAGCCGGGTCGTGTCAATCATGTCAATATAGTTTTTAGACTCAAAATAAACACTGTGGGTTTAAATGTTAACTCTTGCTTTGAATTATTTCACCAGGGTTTCTGGGACTGTTTTTTTGGGTTTTTTTTTTTTTTTTTTTTTTTTGCTGTAATATGTAGATGAAATTAATAACATATGTGCTTTTAAAAAAATTTAATTGTTCTTTGACACAGACTGCACTTCCGGCCAGTGGGAGGCACTGCTGCATAGCAAACAGTGTTTGAAACTTTCAAGAGGTGAAACTCAAAATATACCAACAATAAAATTAAGTTATTTACCTCCAAGTAAAAGGAGATATTCTTTTTAAAAAACAAAACTAAAACAAAATATGTACATAAGTGTAATTCAATTATTTCTAAAAGCATCGGGTGATTTTTATTTTTTAAATCAGTAAATTTAATTTGTCAGACTGTAGACACAACTTTCCAACCTCTGACCACTGTGGGTGAGCAAAAGTTTTATTTTAATTACACAAATCTAGTAAACAGCACCTACAACCCCAAACCGGAAAAAGCTGATATATGGAAAATCCCCCCAAAAAATGTAAATGTATATTGCATTGCAGACAGTATGAAATATATATATAATGGGAGGGGGCAATTTATTGAAAATATTTAAGTATTAAATCACTTTTACAACCTGTTTTCTTGAGACAAATTGGGGATAGGTGGACATATACTGACACAGGAAATTAATTTGGCCACACAAAACAAATATCTTGGGTTCGTACTGTCTGCAATGAAATCGAAGTAAATCGATTTATTTTTGTTGTATTTACATTTTCCATGTCAATTTTTTTCTGATGTGGGGTTATAAAAATGGCCTCCCATCACTTTTGGGGCACACAAGTGCTGATGTACCTCTGCTGCACTTTGGTTATTTGCTCTCAGAGCTACTGCACACTGCTTATCCATCTGTGTACACACACAAATCGTGTGTGTGTGTATGTATATATATATAATGTGTGGATATGGCCAAACAAAAAAAACAGAACTAGTGGCAAACCTTTTGGTGTTGACGTGATCAACCAGACGCTTTTAATTTGAAATTAAAATGATAATGGCAGAACCCGATCCCTGTCAAATGACCAATGTACACCAAAGGGAACCAAAGCTCCGCCCTCTGTCCAATCCTGCTGCTCAGAGAAGAAATAGAATTAAACTTAAAAACGGAAATACAGGCGCTCTCACCCTGTAAGTGCTCAGAGGGGGCAGGAGGTAGGTAGGGAAAATAATAAATCAGACAACAGTAATCTCAGGATTGCTTGTAAAATTACTTTTAAATGTAGATATTTGTATATAGGTAGATAATGTTTGGTTGATTGGGGGGGGAGCAGTAAGAATTTAATTACAATCAGAAGGTCTTAGCTCACGAGCTAGGTCAACAGAGAGCCGCTTGTACATGCACAAAAAAAAAAAGTTTGCCCAAAACTAAATCGAATGAGTAGTCTTGTTCTCTGATGTTTTGTTTTTTTAAAGGGGGGAACAAATCTTTAAATAAAAGGGCTAAGTGACATTATTGCACATGAGCAGAGACGGTAATACTATTCAAGCTCCGTTTCTTCCTCGTGGACATTCAGGATCATGGTGACGTATGGCGCAGAGATGTTCAGTTAAACGTGAGGACAGAGATGAAGATGCAACACGGACGTTGTGCTATCACGTACAGTAAACAGCTGCATAAGTGCTTTTTTTCTGAAGCCTGGAGGACACCCCCCCCAATTGAGAGGGGAAAAACAGAGAGGCATTAAATTGTGTGTGTGTGTGTTTAAAAAGTTGGCCTGTGCTATCTGTTCAGGGGTATCAATGAGAAATCCCTCAAAGTCCGACAGCCGTAACAAGCAGGAGGTCTGAAAGGACGCTTTAAAAAAATAAAAATGATGATGATGCCACCTCTTGGATTCTGTCATTTCAAATATCGCTGCTACATTAAAACCGCACGTGATTATGTGCAACATCAGGAAAAAAAAAAGGCTTTGAAGATGATTCCTCTGCGGTCCGTCAGGTTGTTTGTTTGTTTTCGACGCGTCCTGCCGCCTCGTTGTTGGTGCTGATTGGCAGTGTCCAGGTCCAATAACATGGCAGAGCGAGTCAGGAAAAACACCGGAGCTGCAGCTAGGTTGCATTTGGAGAGTCGCTCTGGGCGAGGTCGCCGGGCCGCTGCGCTGTCTGCACAGCACTCACACCGGCCCGTTGACAGACACTTCGTGTGACGGCGGCGGGGTTTCCTCTCTGTGGACGGACACAACATACATACAACATAAAAACACCCTCTGACAAAGTGATGCTCGAATACGACAGAATAAGAATGGCAGTAACTTAAAGACTAAAATATACAGAAAGCAGACTTAATCGAACAGTTCTCGCATTGTTTGGATGGTTTGTGCGCTGACTACCTCGTGGCGGGCGGCTGCTGAGAGACTTTGTCTGACAGAGAGAGTTTCTCCAGCGATGCTGAAATCTCCTCACTGCAACACAAACAGGAAACTTCAAACCTCCTGATCAGCGCAGCTTATTCTACACACGTGCAGCCCTCTCTGCCTGACCTTTGACCTGACCGGGGAATGGCAGGTAAATAAAACCAATGATGACATGTTTTTTAAACCGTCTGAACTTGAAGCAGAATTCTCTGGAAAAACAAAACTGAATGAATCCCATCATTTTAAATCCCAGTCCGTAATTACCTCCACGTGGTCATTATGGCTTAAATATAGATGTGCTCTTTTTATTTTTTGTTAACTTAAATGGTAAAAGGTAAATGGACTTCATAGGGCTTTACAATGATGCCTCACATTCACACACCAGGAGCAACTAGGGGATTAAGGACCTTGCCCAAGGGTCCTTAGTGATTCTGGTCTGAAGCATGACGCTTAACCACTCGGCCATCACCTCCCCACTTGACTTTCTGACAGCGAGATTCAAAACGAGTGGCGGTTCCAAACCTCTTGAGGTCGGCCGTCTTGCTGCTCTGGGCGGCGCCTGCAGTTTCCGAGGCGGGAGCTACAGCAGGAGACGTGCCGGCGTTTTTGTCATCCTCCTCGCTGTCGGACCCGCCGGAGGAGCTGCTGTCTGCAGCGGTGACGGGAGCCTTCGTCCCATCGCCAGCTGGAGCAGCAGAGGAGGCACTGACATCTGCAGGCGGATCAACAGATTTTCACACTCAAGTGAAAAAGTCCCTGTAAACAAACACCCTGCATACTTTTGTTTCATGACAGAAAAAAAAAAAGATTCTTTATGCAATCAAGATATATGTATATATACACTATATAGAAGAAGAAGAAAAGAAGCTTCTCCAATCACAGCCACTGAAAACTTGCATCTTTTTCAGTTGTTTTGGTGGCTTCCTTCACGAAGTGTTTGAAGTACAATCACTCATTTCTTGAGGACCACATCCTCGTATAACAGGCTGCTCTTGAATCGAGCAGTTGACATCTAACAACAAGCTTTAATGTGTAAAAATTAAGAGATACATTTCAGAAGTGGACTGAGTTAGGCTGTGTGTTTCAGGTGGGGGGGTGTCTCCGAGGGAGTGGATCTCTAAGGACTCAAACACTCACCGCTCTTCTCTGGATCCTGTTTGGCTTGTTTATCTGCGTCTCTGCTGCCAGAAGCCACAGGAGAGCTGCACCTGGGTTCAGTATCTGTACTGCAGGAGGACAGACAGAAAACCTTCAACACATGCTGACTGATTCTTGTCACAGATTTACTCCAATACACTCTTCACTCGTTTGTCAGCTTCTTTCATATCCAAAGCCTGGGTTTGGAAGCCACCACGTCTTGTGAGACTAATCATTTTGATTTTTTTTTTTTTCTCTCAATCATCCTGGGCCCCTGTTAAGAAGATTAACAGCGTTGATTCTTACCCGCAGAAAGGCTGGAACTCTGTGAAGTTGGCCCACCCCGTCTCCTGGCTTTCTGCTCTGGCCCCTGCTGAGGTCTCCCACCCTGCTGGGGTCTGGGATGCTGTACTCTCTCCAGAATCCCTGAAATTCACTGTCCAGCCCTGACCTGGAATAAAATCGTCATTAGAAGAACAACAAAACAAAAGGGTTCCCAATCAGCAGCAGGATACAAACTCCACGTGTTGCTTTCGGGTCTACCTGTGTCCGAGGTGTTCTGCTCAGAGTTCTCATCCTCGTCTGACTCAGACCCGTGGTCCCGCTCCTGGCCTCCATTTTCTATACTACTCCTGGAGCTTCCCCCTGAGGTCTGAGAAACCCCAAACCTAGCAGAGACACACGCGTCGCAGCAAAGATTTTTAACAAAAAGAAAATAAGCCTTCAAATGGAAATGACTCTGAGGAAACCACGAGCCCCCCAAAAAACATCCAGTTTACCGCATTCTGGATTTAGCTTGTGTTGCATAGTTTATCTCCTTGTCCTCCCAAATGTCCTCTTCCTCTTCAGCATCATCGAACTGGCGTATTCTCTCCTTACAGCAAGCTTCAAACGCGGCTGCGTTGGCCTGTGGATGAGAAGGAGAGCGCGCGTGTTATTACCGCGCTGCTGGAGGCACGCGAACCATTTCAGCCCCATTAAAAACACCAGCATTAAAAAAAAAAAAAAAAAAAAGTCAAAATACTTACACTATTATCATCTGCATCGAGATTGAAGTTAATTTCAGCAATTCTGTCAAACGTGGCGCTGAGGTGGGAAAAATAAAAGCCACGTCAAAACTTTTCAGAAACAACAGAATTGTTGCCGAATAAACACTTTGTGCTTCTTACTTGATATTTTCGTCGTGCTCGCTGAACTCCTCGTCATTAAACCCAAACTGATCCACAAAGTTGGCCGTCATCTGTTGGATCTGATAGTCTGAGAAAGCCTGCGGACATCAACGGGCAATCAGAGAGTTTTATGAAAGGCCAAGGCCTGCGTTCATCAGGCACGGTTTATCTTTCGCAAATTAAGTAGAAGCGTGTTGTGTAACTTTGGTTGTGCTGCGGTGACGAGTGCGTCCTACCTGCTGCAGAGACAGGTCATTGGGGAAGGGGCTCTCCATGTCGTCATCCTCGCTGGAGGAGTGCATGTTGTGTGTGCTCACCTGCATTGTGTTAAAACAAACTTTCAAATATTACAACACACACTTCAGGTTTTCAACCGTCCTGCAATGTACAAATTTTACATCAAATCTATATTACAGCTGCGCTGAACGGACGGACTGAGAATTCGTAATCGACTCTGGAACGTGTAACACGATCCTCTTGTAACAGCTTTTGTCACAGCACAGCACTAAGACGACGTGTTTATAACAGCTGGAATGTTTAAGACAAGCAAAGTGCTGGGAACAATCAGCGAGCAGCAAAGCCAATCCTTTAAAAAACAGGAGTACAGACGCCAACACCGTGTCCTGGCTCAGCTTTAAAACTCAAATTCCTTCATTGAGGATTGTGGCAGGTTATGATATTAATAATAATCAACACTCCCTGCTTACGGTTTTATTTTATTTTTTAAATGTATTCACTGAGATTTTTTTTTGGGTGGGTAGGCGCGGGGGACGTGCACTCTGAAACTGATGCTGGCTGTTCTGACTGGCTCTTGCACAGACTGGCTGGTCTACTTCCATGTAAATGGCTGCCAAGTAGGAAAACACTGGGAGAAGGAAAGCAAATGCGATGAAGTTAACCTCCAGCTTGTCAGAAATAAGCCCAGAAGGCTAATGAGTGAGGGCCCACCAGCTCGACTGTGTTCCTCCTGTTGGTTTCTCTCAGGGTCTCGTCAACAAAACTCTCCCAGCGACCTCTGCAGTCTTCTGGCAGCTCTGCAAAGCGACAAATTACAACTTGTTAATGGCTCGATCTGTACTGATGACCCTTCACTGATTCATCAGCTGGCATTATTTACCTTTAATGAGGTCAGAGATCTGGGCCTGGACTGGTCCTTTCTCCAGGTTCTGAACCACCATGTTGGCAATCCTGGTCAGATGGCCCATGTTGCCTCTCCTGGTGCCACCCACAGCCCTGACGTCCACGGGCACATGTTACTCATCACAACAACTCAACATCTGCAATAGCACAACTGTAAACTCCTGATATCACAGGAAATGTGCTGCAGATTTCACAGATCCACTGAGGTGAATCTAACCAAACTGTTTCTGCTGCAGGCAAAAATTATCTAAAAAATTACAAGTTTAATAAAAACCCAATCAACAGGTATTTAGTGCCAAATGATGGAGAACAGAGCCCCCAAAAAAAGGTGCCCAAAATAAATGTGCAACTTCAAAGTTTCTTAGCGGGAGTTGCATCAGCAGTGAAAACTGCAGACAAATACAACAGCAGAAATTAACAACAACAAAAATAATTCCATTAATAATAATAATGATAAAGCTTATGAACTGATTCCAAACATACTGTATCTTATCATTCTCCTCCCAGGCATCAAGAATCCTCTGCACCAATCGACAATTCTGGAAAAGCTGCGAATTCAGCGGAGAGAAGTGCGTCATAAGAATTAGTTGTGGTGTTTTGGCTACACACCATATTACTTCAAATTAGCGAACTATTTAAAGAACATACATGTGCCACAAGGGCATTATGGGTAGAGGTCTGTGGGTCATTGGTCCTGCCCGTCTCCACAGTCTCTGCCTGAGCCTCCAAAGTTGCTCCTGACTTTTCGTCGTGATTCTGGAGACCTGTGTTGGGCCGCTCGTCTGTGGTAGGGTGGTTCAGGATAGCCGACACACACAGCTCCACTTGGAAGTGCAAAAAGTTATTCCAGGTGTATTTGAAGAACAGATCCTATGCAGACAGCACAGTAGCGAAACATTATTAATGCTGTTACACGAGTGCCTATAAGACAGAGTAAACCTTTGGTTGAAGTCAAGACTCACCTTTCTGCCCTTGTCACGATTAGCTTGGTGGTATTAGAGTACTGTATTTTCTAGACCGCAAATCACTTTTTTCACCCCTTCTTAACCCGTTTGGAATGTCCTGCGACATTCCAAAGCAACTACTCTATGAAAAAATACTGCATTATCCTCTATAGCCACAAGATGGCACTATCTACATGTGTGACAAGCTACACGTCTACTCAATGAGGTAGTGATTCATACTCTAGAATGGAAGAGGAAGCTAATCATGCTCTCAAACTGAAAGACCATGCTCTGGAATAAAAACAATTTTTTTTTTTTTTACTACTCTGCACAACACTTGCTTGGACTGTGTGAGAAAAGAGCAGTAATGGTTTTATTTTAAATAAATTGGCAAAAAAAAAGGGGGGGGGGGTTTCATGTTATCATTATGGGTGTTGCGAATAGAATTTTGGGGGGAAAAATTAATTTACTCCATTTTCGAACAAGGCTGTAATAGAAATTTGTAAAAAGTGAAGCACTGAATACTTTCTGGATGCACTATAAGCCTATCTTTGATTATTATTACTATTTTTTTTTTTTGCATAATACATGCAGATTTCATGTTTACCTCAGCTATGACTGTCTGTTCAGTGGCCACAAGAAACAGTTTACTCATGTTTAGCCCCTCATAAAATAAAATTAATTAGCTTGGGTTTGCATTATTAATGAAAAAGGCACTGATTACATTCATTTAGCTTCTTGTTGTATGAAGTCACAGCACCACCTTTTAAAAAAATAAATGTTAGGACTTGTTTTTTCACTCTTCTTGACATATTTTGGACAGATCTGACTAATACTCCCGTGCATCTTACAGTCCAGAAAATACTGTAATCTACTCAAAAAATAATAAAAATGTAAAAAGCCACACCTGCTGCCATTTATTTAGATGAGAGTCAAGTTCTCACTATCTTACCTTTGCACAAAGTTTTCTGTAAATCCATTCAAACATGAAGATACTCTGGTTACACACATATTTAATAAAATAAAAATGCCAGTATCTGAACAATTTCACAGATATGCTGCAGAGCTCAGATGTACAGAGTGAAGTCCGGGTTAACCTACCAGTAGTAGGTCCATGGTGCAAAGTTTACAGAGCTCCTGACAGACACTGGGGGCACATGTCTGCAGCAGGGCGGCCACCAGTCGGGCCACGTGAAGGCGGGCGTTCCCGAGTGGTTCCTCTAGAATGCCAACGGTCGTCAATATTGCACTTTTCTGAACAAGGAATACAAAAATGCATATCAGAGCTGTCATATTTTCACATACTGAAAACCAGGTTTAATGCCCCAGACAAAAAAAATGCAACATTTTTACAAAAAGAGGGGTTGTAATACTGCAAAATAAAACATTAACAATTGAGGAACCAATTATGCAACAGCCTCGTGTTCTGTGCTTATGTTTAGAATAATCTTGCAAGAGTTGGCACAGACCCATATTTATACCTTGGGGGGATCCAGGAGAAGCTGCTGGAAGTCTTTTAAATGGGGCTCAATGGCATTTAAAATACTGCTGTTGACAGTGTAAGACCTTTCATAACCCTGAGAATACAGATCCATCAGCCCTTCCAACCTGGAAGACAGACAGCAATATTAAAACAGCAGCCTTGAGATAATGAAGATACCAATTCGGCTCTAATCTCCAAACTGTTCTTTATACAGCATTTCCTCACATTTCAAGTCAATCCCAGAAATTCACTGTTGTTTAACTGCTTCAGAGACCCAGAATCACATTGGCAAGCTTTCCAGGAAACACTTCACTTACCCAGACCTCCTGGTCTCCAGTAAGGTAAGTAGCACTTGAGTTCCGTTAACAATGGAGGCCTCACTTCTCTCCCCTTCAAACATGTTCTTCAGGAGTCCTGCTATGTTCTCCTGCCTGAAAGAAAATGTTGACGCTTCAGAACTGTGGCCCAAAACCAATTCCAATCTTCTGCTCTGGTACATTTTTCCAGATTTTTATCCAGTATACTGTAGCTTTGCAATCAATTGAAGGGTTTTTTTTTTTAACAATGCAGGCTTACAACACAATATACGAGGTCTATTAGATAACAGACCGACCCTTTTATTTATTTTTTTTAACTATATGGATTTGAATGACGTGCGATTACACCAATCATGCTTGAACCCTCATGCGCATGCATGAGTTTTTTCACGCGTCGGTGACGTCATTTCCCTGTGGGCAGGCCTTGAGTGAGATGTGGTCCCGCCCTCTCAGCTGAATTCCTTTGTTTCACACGCTGCTCGAGACAGCGTGCGTTGCTTTATCAAAATTTTTTCTGGACCTGTGAGGAATATCCGAGTGGATACTATTCGAGAAATTAAGCTGGTTTTCGGTGAAAAGTTTAATGGCTGATGAGAGATTATGGGGTGTTTCTGTCGGTGTAAGGACTTCCCATGCAGCGGGACGTCGTGCAGCACTTCCAGGCGCCGTCGTCAGCCTGTTTCGACCTGAAAACATCCTAATTTAAGGCTTAATTCACCCAGGACGTCGTGAGAGAACAGAGAAGATTCAGAAGAGGCCGGCATGAGGACTTTATGCGGATATTCCACTGTTTAAGGACATTTTTTAATGAAAGACGTACGCGCAAATTCGCCGAGTCATTTCCGTGACGACTCTGCAAATCTGTGTGCGCCGCGACAGGAAAAACACCTCCGTGTTGAAAACCATTTGTAAAATTCAGGCGGCTTTTGATGGCTTTCAACAAGTGAGTAACTGAGAAATTGTTGAACAGCTTGGGCATGTTCCAACTTGCCCGTTAAGGTTTCCAACGGAGGTGTTTTTCCTGTCGCGACCCCCCCGCGGTCGGGTCCGGCCCGACATGCGACTCTGCCCGCACGTTCTTTCATTACAAAATGTCCGTTAACAATGGAATGTCCGAATAAACTCCTCATGCCGACTTCTTCTGAAAGTTCTCTGTTCTCTGACGACTTCCTGGATCAACAGAGCCTGAAATGTGGAAGTTTTCAACTTGAAACGGCGAGACGCTGCCGCCTCGAAGCGCAGATCGCCATCAGGCACCATGGGCCGCCCTTACGGCGACACTACCAGACCAAAATCTCTCATCAGCCGTTAAAAGTTTTACCGAAAACCAGCTGAATTTATCAAATGGTGTCCACTCAGTTGTGCCTTACAGTTTTGAAAAAAATTTGATCAAACAAAGCAGCAGTCTCTGAATAATTCCTAAACAATGAAAAAAATCGACGAGAGGGTGGGCCACTCCTCACTCAAAGACTGCCCACAGGCGAATGACGTAACCGACAGGCGTGAAAAAACTCTTGCATGCCCACGAGGGTTCAAGCATGTCTGATGTAATCACACGTGATTCAAATCCATATGGTTTTTGAAAAAAATAATAAGGTCGGATACTTTTCTAATAGACCTCGTATACTTACGACTCCAGCACAGCCAGTAGTGGGTCAGCCTCCACATTCTCTTGCATCTGATTGGCCTGGTCCCGACTAAGGCGGATGATATCACAGAGGGTTTGGGACGCATTTGATTGTCTCTGAAAAGAAAATGGGTGCAACAGAAAATATAGCTCAGGGCATACATATTTGTAACTCACTGCTTTATCTAAGTAGCAGCTCGTCTTGAAAACAATGTCATGGGAAAAACGACAGTAGATGTGGCACTCACCTCTTCATCTTTACCAGTATGGATGAGCTCTGTGAGTCTCCGTACCAAATTCTCCTCATTCAACCACTTGTAACATGCAACAAGAAGGATTTAGGTTTTTTTTTTTTTTTAAATGCACATTTAAAAAGCTTACATCATGTAGCACAAGCATGTGTTTAGAAAAGCTTACATGGAGGACCTCCTGCCTCAAGGGAGCAGGCTCGACACAACTGATGAGTCGAAGCAGCAGATCCATCATGGCAGAAGCATCTATGTGTTTCAGCACCAGACCAATGAAGCCTTCTTTTTTCTTTAAGAAGGAAATCACCTGTTGAGAGGAAAAAACTGAATTAGCATTTACAGAGTGGATTTCTAAAAGCTGTGGCATCTTTACAGGTACCTGTTCTGTTTTCCTGGCAATGAGATTGCCAATGGTTTTGCTGAAGAAACTGGCCAGTAGCGGGTTGAGGGGCGGGTCCTGCTCGAGGAAGTGGTAAAGCATCTCAAGGAGGCTCTCTTCCCCGCCCAGCTTATCATTTATAATGGGAACGTCTGACGTCAGGAGCTCACAAGCAATATTAGGAAACCTAAGAGGGGAAACAGGAGCGCAACCAGAGGAAGATGTAGCACAGTGAGGCAGAAAAAGTAGCACATATCATACATAATATATGTATAAAAACATAGGTTTTTATACATACAGTGGCTTGCAAAAGTATTCAGCCCCTTGGTATTTCATGCATTTTAATTTGTTTATGGCATTTAAAACACAAAAAGTAAATCAGGCTTCTCAATATAAAAACTTCTAAAATTATCTTCCTTAGACTCAAACTGAAAGTAAATCTCTACAACTTGATATAAATTAATTAAAAATATAAAAGCCAAGATGATGGGTTGCATAAGTAATTAGCCCCTTTGGTATAATACATGTAAATAATCACTTTAATTGTCAGATTTCTTCAGACAAGTCAGGGGAAGGATACATAAACATTTCCAAGTCACTGAATATGTCTTGAACTTTATTTACATCAGTTATGAAGAAATACAAACAGTATGGCGCTCTATGGTAAATCAGTGTGTAGTTGACAGTTCTCAAAAACTGAGTGACTGTGTAAGGAGAATAGTGAGGAAAGCCACAAAGACACCCAGACAACCCAGAAGAAGTTACAGGCTTCTGTGGCCATAATTGGAGAAATTGTGCATAGTGCACGTTTTGCATTTTGTATCCCCAGTTATACAGCTTCATGATGAAGTGGTATAGAGGAGGATTTTATTAAAAAGAAGACCTGAAACTTCAGCTACAATTTGCCAGAAGGTACATCTGAGACGTAAGCCTAGATTTGATGTTTTGGTGAAAGAAAATCCTCCTCTGTCCCACTTCATCATGAAGCTGCATAACTGGGGCTACAAAATGCAAAATATGCACTGTACACAATTTCTCCAATCACAGAAACAGAAGCCTGTAACTTCTTCTAGGTTGTCTGGATGTCTTAGTGGCTTTCCTCACTCTTCTCCTTCTTGCACAATCACTCAGTTTTTGAGAACTGTCTATGCCACACAGATTTACCATAGAGTGCCATATTGTTTGTATTTCTTCATAACTGATGTAAATAAAGTTCAAGACATATTCAGTGACCTGGAAATGTTCATGTATCCATCCCCTGACTTGTCTGAAGAAAACTGGCAATTAAACTCATTACTTACAGGTATTATACCAAAGGGGCTGGTTACTTATGCAACCCATCATCTTGGCTTTTATATTTTTACTTAATTTATATCAACTTGTAGATATTTACCAGAGTGTCTTCAGTTTGAGTCTAAGGAAGATAATTTTTGATTTTTTTTTATATTGAGAAGCCTGATTTTTTTTTTTGTATCTGAAATGCCGTAAACAAATTCAAATGCGTGAAATACCAAGGGGCTGAATAATTTAGCAAGCCACTGTATAACCAAAGTCAGCAGTAAAGTCCTGGCCATTGCAGCATGAACCTGACGATCCCTGATTTGAGCTGAGCTGCATTCTCACATCACTAGCTCAGGCCTGGAGTTTTTTCTTTCATATGTTGCACTATCAACACAGCAAACTACTAATCCACTGAAGGCACCAGACGATCTTCCTGCCCTGCCCAGGTCTTGCTACTAACGTTGAGAAGAGAAGACTGGTGGGTAAATTAAAACACCCCTAAACACAGAAAAGTGATCCAGTCCAAGTATGCGCACTCATCAATCCCGTAAGGGACGGTGGTGGAAGTTGCTTATACAAATGTTAAACTGATGGAAGAGCATTCCACCATTTTTTTTTTTTCTGGGATTAGAAAGAGCAGCAGGAGCAGTGAGAGCGCCTCCAGTCCAGCTCAGCGGGCAGAGTCTGGGTGGAGAGGAAACTGCACTCAAACCCTCAACAGTGGACACAGTTATAATTTTTATATTTTTGGTAGACCGAGACTGCTTTTGTGACAGTCTATAGCAGACAAACTTTAACCATCTTTTCAGATTTATTTCCTCAGTTAATTTAAGATTTAGATTTTTTTTTTTTTAATGTATTTGGTGGTCTTATTTTTATTCACTGCTTAATTCTCAGCCCACCTGCAAGTCATGAACTGCTGTGGAAACAGCACAATCATGGCTCCAATTATAATTCAAAAACATCTTTGGGGCAGTTTAACAGCTCATATGTCATGAATTATTAAAAAAAAAAAAAAGAGAGAAAAACTGTGCAAAGTAAGCTACCACAAATAATAGATAGTGCTAACAAAGACATCAGACTGTAATCTTGGTTTATGAGTATCTGTGTTCAGCTCGGACGGACTGCCTGCATGCCCGAGTCCATTTAATTCTCTTGAAACTTCTTGAAAACAAAACACTTAATGCTGCACTTCAGTGCTGGAAGATTAAGTGGTGCTGCAGGATGAAGTTCACCCCAAACACGAATACAAGCTACAGTACTTTTTTCCACCTTCTTTTCAAGTCATTTGTCAAAGTGGCTTACCATTATTTATTTATTTATTCCGTGGCTTTGTACGGAGAAGTAAAGATCTGTTCTGAAGGACCCGTGGCGCCCTCTGAATTGCTACGACAGCATAAAGGAACAGTTTTATACAAAGCTGTGGACTCTAGAAATTCCAGCCCAGGCCCAACCTAAGCCTGGATTTCATTATGTTTTTTACAGTAATATAACAAAGACAAAGAAACAAATAACTGAAACAGCTACAATGAAGTGAGAATATCAGAAATGACAGCCAGAGAATTTGGCTCATGATTCTACCAGCTTGTATGAAGCTTTTGTAATGAACTCTTGAACTTTTTTTCCCCCCATACTGCTACATGATGCAATAACAACCTGAAATCCAATTACTCATCATCATGCTTAATCACAAATGCGGGGTCTCACTTAAAGCGGCTCCTCTCCTCTAAGTCAGCAGGAGGCTCTGTGGTGATGAGGCTGACTAGCTCTCGCATGCAGTGGTCTTGTGCCAGGAAGAGGAGTAATCGACGGTTTTGGGCCTTGCACTCCTGTAGGACATCATCCTCTTCCATTAATTCTCTCAGCATCACGTCCTCCCTGTCCAAAAGCTGGTCAATGTGGGAGGTGGTGTGCAGGTCGAACTTCCAGAACATGGTGGCCGCTGGGATGGGGGACACAGCCCTGGGCCACAGGACAGCAGGGTGAGAGGGAGGCGGTGACAAAAAAAAAAAAAAAAAAAAAAAAAAGCATTAGGATATGGGAACACAGGCAGACACCACAAGAGATGCAAGCACAAGAGGAATGTAAGTGAGGTAACTCTGCAACTTCAATTATGTCCTTTTATTGTGGGGACCCCCCTCCCGTGGAGGCACAAGTAACAGTGCAAGAAGAGCTTTAACAACTTGGCATTTTCCTGGCAAAGAAATGCATGTTTCACAGCTTTCTGTGAAAATTTACTCTTTGCATGGAAAAGCACCTTGCAAAGGCACACCTGTTCCTGGCACAGTGCCCAAAAAAATACTATGCTGACAGCAAAATACAAACTAAACACTTACTATAAATAGACACCATTCATAGAATGGTGCACATACACGGGGAAAAAAAATTCTAATATATACTGAATAATACCCCAATCAAATGGCACATTTACGCAGAATTTTTAAAAATGAATTGTAATGTAATTTTATCAGAAACTCCAGTAGTCTGTACCAATCTACAAAGATTTCATTGTTGTGTGACCAAGGAGGTGGGACCAGAAGAAAAGGCGTGACGCATCCTCATTCCCAAAACCACCAAGTCATCTGAGAGGACTCCCACTGCCCCCCGTCCCCAAAATTTTGAAATACAAAATGTCTCATTACCAAAATTAAAAATCCACATTCATTTGCATAAGAAGAAACACTGCATTTGTGTGGTCAAGGATGGACGCATCAACGCAGAACACTGCTCAGACATACCAGTGGATGAAATGTAGATATATTTAATCAGACCTCCCCCACGGGAAGGCAGGCATTTGTGTTTGTGCAGAAGACAGAGTGTGTGGCGAGGCCTGGCATTTATCAGCATGGGTCTCCTCTTAAAATGCAGGCCTCTTTAGGAGATGAGATGCTAAGAGGCTCACCATAACCTGCATAACACAAAAGACAGTGGAGGTTATCATTCAGCCATTCAACAGAAATCTCACTGTTACATACCATAAAGACACGACTCGAGGTTTTGTATAAATACTGACTTTACCTCAATAAATCATCACTGTGGTCTGCCCTATTTTAATGTGTTGTCCCTGCAATGTGTTCTCAACTTAACACCTAAACCAAAGTTAATGCACAGAATAAATGAGTTGCAATTTATATTATAATAGCCAAGTGGCTTCTGTGTGTGTGCGTATGGCTTTGATCATGCAGAAACTGGAGCGAGCAGACATTTGCTGTTTGGTATGCTTATGTATTTTGGGTCAAGGATGAACCCTGCGAAAACAGAAAGTTGATAGGACAAATATTTCTGGAGAAATTAGCAACTTTATCTAACCATTAAACAAGGGACAATGTACTGCAATGCAACATGGGAGTTCTGAGTTTTAAATCTTATTGTGGTTCTTATTAGTTTAACAGTGTTGTCACTGTTATTTATTGTGTTTTTGTAGCTCAATTGGTTTAGTCAGTTTTGCTATGTCTCATGTTGCCGTTACCATGAGGGAAATGTGTACTGCCTTTGATGTCTTCCATCACCGTCTCTGTGTCTAAAAATAGAAGCACCTGCTTGCGGCAGAATGCAGAAAAGACAAGAACCAGGAGCATGAAGGCTCCAAACAACACAGCTCAGTGGTTCATAGGAGGACACAAACCTCTCCACCACGACAAGGTGATTGTTCCCAGAGAGGACTTATTTATTTATGTGCTCTCTGTGAACACAGACTGTCGTCATTTCACTTATGATACGGGGAGCATGACACTTAAGTCACTCATGGTACTGACAACATGACACTTGACTGAGCTACAAAAACACAATGAATCAATAAAACATGAACCACAATAACATTTAAAACTCCAAAACCCTGAACTCCCATGGTGCATTGCAGCACAGTGGCTATTGTTTACTGGTTAGCTAAAACTGCTAATTTCTCAAAAAATATTTGTCCTATCAACTTTCCATTTTCACAGTGTTCATCACCGTGATCTAAGCCATACACACGCAGGCACACAAAGGCCACATGGCTATTATTATATAGGTGAAATAATGGGTGTTAATGTGAGATACATTAAAACCCATTATGAAACCTCACACTCCAGCGCTCACACACACACACACACACACACACACACACACACACACACACACACACACACACACACACACACACACACACACACAAAGGCTGATAATGTATACAAACACAGACACCCCAATGTCACTTTCTCATGTCTCATCAGCAACACAAGAGGCTTTTAAAGGCCTATTATGTGATTATGGCAAGTGAAAAATTGTTCTTAAATGATGGAGAACAAGTTTTACATGTTTAGGTAATTAACAATGTCCAGCCGGTGCTGTTGCTGTGGTAACCAAATGACACTAAAATACAATTAAACCAGTGCTAAGAAGTTATGATATGTGGGATGAAAACTACTGCCTCTCTCTGCTGCAAAATATAATTAATGCCACAGAGCTACAATGATTTGTCAATTAAATCAATTACTAAATGCCAAGATAAATGATTAATCAGTTTGGTTTTATTTAAATGTCCAAAATTAGTTTCCTAAATGTAAATATTTTCTGGTTTATTTACTCAGTTCTTTACTCCTCTTGACAATGAACTTGTCTTATTAGGAATGTGAGTAAAACAAGACATCTGAGGACTTCATCTTGGGCTTCCAGACACAGATCAACATTTTTTACTGTTTTGTGACATTTTATGTACCAAACAACTAATCGGAATAGGGGAAATAATCAACAGATTAATCAATGATGAAAAAATTCATTAGTCCTAGGTACAGAGATGTAAAACTGAACTTGGAAGCCTTGTCACATCCTCCTTTCTGTTTTCCAGTCCAGGACCCTTTTTTGCACATCCACCAGCAGCGTCCATCTGGCATACATTTACAGAGTACACAAGTGCAATAATAACCCAGTGAATGCTCCCTGTGGACACTGAGCAGTAAAGCAAATGCTTGACTTTATGTCCAAAATAGAATCCACCAGAGGCAACCTCAACAAAAAAAGTTAACTGGCACATGTAACAGATGGTGAAAATAGAAACAGTGGCGCACAACATAAGGATAAACATATGGATATCATGAGCCAACAACAGCATGTAATTACGCAAGTTAAAAGAAATCAAGGAAAATGCAACAACATGAACTTTTACATTAGCTGTTTTCACTGAGGTGAATGCAAATAAAGATGCAACTGGTGGCAATTCAATGTTGTAGCTGTCAAACCACATGACTATCACACATGACTGCACAGAGAACAAATTAAAACTACAATTTCACTCATCCTACTACAAAGGATTTAAAGATGAAAAATGAGAATCTGATCAGAAATGTCTCATAAACCCATCAATCAGAATGGTATAGCTGAATCTGAATCTAATATCAAACGATTAGAGCCTACTACCAATGTAAACACTTTAGAGCGCCTTTTCTAAGTGCATTTCTGCAGTGACGTAAGGACCATAATGTTAAAAAAAAAAAAAATCATAGTGGCTCGTAAATAGACAGGAGAATTTCCAGCAAATGGGTGAGGGAAGATTACGCTATTGCCGGACATTTTAAAAGAAAAATAAAATCTGCAAATACTGCAAACAACACATAAGTAACAGAATTCTATGATTTGTATGTAAAACTCCATATTTTTTCAGAGGGTCTCTTGAAATTTACATAAACATTCTGTGTTTTTTCATTACCTTTAATGCAATGCTGTAAGCATTTCACTGCATGTGTGCAAAGTCAAGGGAAGAGCTCTGGCTTGGCACTGATCTCTTCACTTCCAGACCTTTGTCCTTTTACTGAGTACTTAAGGAACAAGGCAATAAACAATGATTTTTCACGGTTAGGTTGGAAGCTGTTCATCACTGAAGGCTGACAGACATCAGCACATGAAGCCACCACTGTGATGCCACACACCCCCCTTCTTCCCCAACACCGCTTTTATACTTTCTATAATATAACAACATATTTATTTTTATGCAACAAAAATTAAACTGAGCACTGAAGAATGTGTACCTAAGGCTAGACAGTGCACAAATGGCTGAGATGAACCACTGAGCTGGACCAGTTGTCTGCCTGGGTGGTTGCCATCCAGGACCCCAGCCATTCTATAGCGTTATGGAGGAAGCAATGCATGGCACGAGCATATGCTCCAAGAAGTGACTAGAGTTAATCTGGCTAATAGTGTTTCTTCTGCTAAACAATCAACAACAAATACATTACACCAGTTAGTGTGTGTGTGTGTATGTATATGTTTGCCCATTTTATCAGTGTGTTGCCCAGCAACAGTAACTATGGCAAAACACACACACATACACAAAACCTCCCTCCCTACACACAGTTTTTTGTAATAAATTATTTTTCAGTGTAAAGGACATTGTTTTGAAAGAATCATAAAAACTCCTTGAGATACTGCTTCACCCCTACATTTTTCCAAGTTAGGACCCAGTTGGTCCCTAGCTTTAAAAATACCATACTTAATATTTGCACAATATATAGTCTTCCTTAAAGTGATCTTTTTGATGATGAAAAAAATTATAAAATGAATACCACTAAACAATATGCCTCATCATTAAATTGCGCATGAAGATCAAAACTGTGGCAAATACAGTCAAATGGCTGAAACAGTTTTGATTTCACGTAGCACCGATGATGATCAATCTTGTCAAGCTTGTAAAATTTAACACCCGAATCAAAGATTAAAGTTATGTTGTTGAATGTGTCTTATGCTATACTAATACATATATAATGTAACAATACAAAGACATTGGAGTGTAGCTGAAGAAATGTAACTGATCTGTTGTAGCCTTGGCATGAAATGCACATCAACTGACTCGGGCAGGAGCTCAGATTTCTGTTTACTCCGATCCAGTGGAGATAGAACATTTTAAAAAAACTAAGTAGATGAAATGAACAAGAAATCAATTTCAGTATTTGTAATCAACGGAACTAGAATCCTCCGCGACATGTTTGATTTCCTGAAGGTTCCTGCTAGCTTCAGCCACGAACACTCCTCAGCTTACGTAGACAAAAACCGAAAAACAAAACATACAACTGCACATCTTCTTTTTACCCAAATACAATCTTTTGCAACTAGGTAACGTTACCTAAGCAGCGTTGGCAAAGTCAGCCGATTAGCAAACAGATTGTGTGACGTTAACTATTTTAATCAAACAACTCACCCGGTTAGCAAACAATGTAGCTCGTGTTCACATTAGTTCCTCTTTTTTTCCAGTGACTAGCACGGATGCTAGTTAACTTATAATCGGTAATAAACAGACAGCCAACTTAATAACGATAGCTGTCCAAGTTAGGTTAAACTTTGGCGATACACCAGGAGGGTTAACGTTAGCTGTTTGGCGGATAAAACTCAGCAAGGTCTATCCGCCCCAAAACTTACCATCGATTCAAAGTCCGCCGATAATCCTTTTTTTTCCCCGTTACTTGACTGCTGGTGGAGTTTTCGTCAAGCAGCCAGCTTGTCAGTCACTAGCTGTCCGGCTAACTATTAGCAAGCTAACCACCGTTAGCCTGTGATTTGTTTTGAAGAAGGGCTCAACTAGCTTAACTTAGCTAACGTTAGTCAAATGTAGCACTTGACTTGTAGCAAATAAACATTTCTCCGCCAACACCGACTACTGGGCATTGACGGCGCTTCCTCGATGTCACAAATGTGCAACTTGTAGATGCGTACTAACGCAAAGAGTAATTCAATCGCAGAGCTAACTTTAGCATGTAAAGCAGGAAAAACTCAGTCATATTTTTTGAATCAAAATGGCGACATGGTGGCGAGAACGCGCATCGAACCCTCAGTGGGTACGCGCATCGACATCTAGATAGATGCACTGCAAAAGGGGACCTAAATGTGTGCTGTACACATTTTATTTCTTCCTATAACTTTATTTCTATTGCACACTCTGAGAGAATATGTAAGTTACAGCTCCTAGTGCTCCTATTACCACTGGGACCACTTTGGACTTTATCTTGCACATCTGCTCCAGTTGCTTCTTCAGCCCTTGGTACTTCTCTGTTTTCTCGTGACCCTTTCTGATATTGCTGTAAGCTGGGATTGCCACGTCAATCACATCCTGGGTTTCTTTCTGTTGTCAACCACCACTGCTGGTTGGTTGGCCAGCAGCTGCGTCTGTCTGGAATTTGAAGTCCCACAGGACCTCAGCCCTGTCCTTCTCAACCACCTTTGGTGGTGTCTCCCATCGGGACTTGGGGACTTCTAATCTGTATGCGGCACAGATGTTCCTGTACATGATTCCTGTACACTTGGTTGGTTGTGCCTCTCAGTGAGGGGTTACAAATGTATAATAGAGGTTACACATGTATATGAGTGGTTACATGCATATATGAGAGGCACACACACACACACACACACACACACACACACACACACACACACACACACACACACACACACACACATATATATATATATATATATATATATATATATATATATATATATATATATATATATATATATATTGCCTCTCACATGTAACCTGTCATAAACACATCTGTAACCTCTATTATACATCCATAACCTCTCATATATACATGTAACCACTCATAGACACATTTGTAACCTCTATTATACATCCATAACCTCTCATGTACACACATTACCTCTCATATATACATGTAACCACTCATAGATACATTTGTAACTTCTATTATACATAGGTATTAAAGGCATTGCGCTGCGGTGGTTTGAATCATATTTGTCTAATAGATTACAGTTTGTTCATGTAAATGGGGAATCTTCTTCACAGACTAAAGTTAATTATGGAGTTCCACAAGGTTCTGTGCTAGGACCAATTTTATTCACTTTATACATGCTTCCCTTGGGCAGTATTATTAGACGGTATTGCTTAAATTTTCATTGTTACGCAGATGATACCCAGCTTTATCTATCCATGAAGCCAGAGGATACACACCAATTAGCTAAACTGCAGGATTGTCTTACAGACATAAAGACATGGATGACCTCTAATTTCCTGCTTTTAAACTCAGATAAAACTGAAGTTATTGTACTTGGCCCGACAAATCTTAGAAGCATGGTGTCTAACCAGATCGTTACTCTGGATGGCATTTCCCTGATCTGTAGTAATACTGTGAGAAATCTTGGAGTTATTTTTGATCAGGATATGTCATTCAAAGCACATATTAAACAAATATGTAGGACTGCCTTTTTGCATTTACGCAATATCTCTAAAATCAGAAAGGTCTTGTCTCAGAGTGATGCTGAAAAACTAATTCATGCATTTATTTCCTCTAGGCTGGACTATTGTAATTCATTATTATCAGGTTGTCCTAAAAGTTCCCTAAAAAGCCTTCAGTTGGTTCAGAATGCTGCAGCTAGAGTACTGACGGGGACTAGCAGGAGAGAGCATATCTCACCCGTGTTGGCCTCCCTTCATTGGCTTCCTGTTAATGCTAGAATAGAATTTAAAATTCTTCTTCTTACTTATAAGGTTTTGAATAATCAGGTCCCATCTTATCTTAGGGACCTCGTAGTACCATATTACCCCATTAGAGCGCTTCGCTCTCAGACTGCGGGCTTACTTGTAGTTCCTAGGGTTTGTAAGAGTAGAATGGGAGGCAGAGCCTTCAGCTTTCAGGCTCCTCTCCTGTGGAACCAGCTCCCAATTCAGATCAGGGAGACAGATACCCCACTCTACTTTTAAGATTAGGCTTAAAACTTTCCTTTTCGCTAAGGCTTATAGTTAGGGCTGGATCGGGTGACCCTGGACCATCCCTTGGTTATGTTGCTTTAGACGTAGACTGTGGGGGGGGTTCCCATGATGCACTGTTTCTTTCTCTTTTTGCTCCGTATGCATCACTCTGCATTTAATCATTAGTGATCGATCTCTTTCCTGGTTCTTTCCCTCAGCCCCAACCAGTCTCAGCAGAAGACTGCCCCTCCCTGAGCCTGGTTCTGCTGGAGGTTTCTTCCTGTTAAAAGGGAGTTTTTCCTTCCCACTGTGGCCAAGTGCTTGCTCATAGGGGGTCGTTTTGACCGTTGGGGTTTTTCATAATTATTGTATGGCCTTGCCTTGCAATGTGGAGCGCCTTGGGGCAACTGTTTGTTGTGATTTGGCGCTATATAAGAAAAAAGTTGATTGATTGATTGATACATTCATAACCTCTCACATATACACATTAATTCTCATATATACATGTAACCACTCATAAACACATTTGTAACCTCTATTATACATCCATAACCTCTCATGTACACACATTACCTCTCATATATACATGTAACCACTCATAGACACATTTGTAACCTCTATTATACATCCATAACCTCTCATGTACACACATTACCTCTCATATATACATGTAACCACTCATAGATACATTTGTAACCTCTATTATACATCCATAACCTCTCATGTACACACATTACCTCTCATATATACATGTAACCACTCATAGACACATTTGTAACCTCTATTATACATCCATAACCTCTCATGTACACACATTAATTCTCATATATACATGTAACCACTCATAAACACATTTGTAACCTCTATTATACATCCATAACCTCTCATATATACACACGTTACCTCTCATGTATACATGTAACCACTCATAGACACATTTGTAACTTCTACTATACATTCATAACCTCTCATATATACACACGTTACCTCTCATATATACATGTAACTACTCATAGACACATTTGTAACTTCTATTATACATCCATAACCTCTCATATATACACACGTTACCTCTCATATATACATGTAACTACTCATAGACACATTTGTAACTTCTATTATACATCCATAACCTCTCATATATACACACGTTACCTCTCATGTATACATGTAACCACTCATAGAGACATGTGTAACCTCTATTATACATCCATAACTTCTCATATATACACATTCTTTCCAACCGTCCCCAGACTGTGAGACTTGGCCCCCACCTCTCCTCCACCTGCACGCTGAGCATTGGCTCTCCACAGGGCTGTGTGCTGAGCCCCCTCCTCTACTGCCTCTACACCTACGACTGCAGACCGGCCCTCAAGAACAACCTTATCGTCAAGTTTGCAGATGATACCACAGTGGTCTGTCTCATCTCCGGAGGTGGTGAGGCTGCCTACAGAGAGGAGATCCGGCAGCTGGCAGCCTGGTGCTCAGAGAACAACCTCGCTCTGAACACTAGGAAGACCAGAAAGATCATCACTGACTTCAGGAAACACTGCACCGACCCTGCCCCCCTTCTCATCAACGGCGAGCGTGTGGAAAGGGTCCACACCTTCAGGTATCTCGCCGTTCTCATCTCAGACTGTATCTCCTGGTCCAACAACATCTCCTCTATCCTCAAGAAGGCTCAGCAGCGGCTACACTTCCCGAGAGTCCTCAGGAAATACAATCTCAACACTGACCTGCTGCTGGCCTTCTACTGCTCATCCACTGAGAGCCTGCTGACATACTGCATCACAGTGTGGTTTGGCAGCTCCACTGCTGCTAACAGGGAGAGAATGCAGAGGATTGTTAAGGCAGCACAGAAGATCATCGGCCGCCCTCCCTGTTGGACATTTACACCTCCCGCTGCCTCAGCAGAGCCAAAGCGATCTCCTAAGACTGCTTTCACCCTGGATCTGCCCTGTTTGACCTGATGCCCTCAGGGAGGCGCTACAGGCTCACAAGGACAAAAACAGACTGAAAAACAGTTTCTTCCCCAAAGCCGTAACCACATTGAACTCTAGCATGCACTGATCCTCTTCACGCAATCCTAACCATGTGCAATAACCCAATCACCCATAGACAATATACATTTCTGTGCAATATACTTATATCCTAGCCGCACCTTGCACTAGTGTCAATTGTATATATATTTTTCCTTACATTGTTGAATTTTTTTATATCTTGTTTTTGATACATACTCTCGCACTATTTTTATCTCTTTTTTGCACTATTTTATTTTATTTTTATTCTATTTTATTGCACTGCAACTGGATGGCCCTAATCTCGTTGTACCAATGTATAATGACAAAGGCATTCTGATTCTGATTACCTCCCATTATATACATGTAAGCACTCATAAACATGTTTATAACCTCTCATATCTCACTCATATACATATGTAAAACGTTTCATATACACATGTAACCAATATACACATGCATGAATTCTCTTATATATATATATATATATATATATATATATATATATATGCATAATCTCTCATATACACATGAGTACTTTTACACATATGTGTAACATCTCATACACATGTAACCACTCATATGCAAATCTGTAACATCTTTACACATTTAACCATTCACATGCATATGTTTACTTTCTCTTATACACGTATAACCATGTATAAACATGTGTAACCTCTCTCCTACACATGCATAAATTCTCACATATATGTACATGCAATCACTCATATGTAATTAATCATATGTATAACATCTCATACACACATGTAACCACTCATAAATATGTGTAACCTCTCCTACATATGCATAACCTCTCATATTTGCATGCAACCACTTATGTATACATGCATAACCTCTCTTATACAAATGTGTAACCTCTCATATACGCATGTAACTACTCATAACCATGTTTAACCTTTCTCATGGAACCACTTGTATCCACATGTAACCTCTCTTAACCTCTTATATACACAAGTGTAACCTTTCTTATGCACACACACATATTTTTATACACATCCATAACCTCTCACATACTGTACATTTGCAACTCTTCATAAAAAGTGTAAGGTCATATATATATATATATATATACGCAGATACTTTTATATACTCATGTGTAAGCTCTTATACGCTGTAAAAATAAAAACTTGCAAAACTCAATATTTCAAAGCTACTTGCTGTTATTGATTATTGAGTTTTGAGTCCAACACTGAGCGAGTATAAAAAAATTGATGGATAGAATCCAACACACACGCACGCATGTGTGTTACATTTCTGGTTTAAACAAATTTAAAAGGTAGAGTTAGACTATAAATTCTACATTTTCAACAGTGCTGAGTAAACTTACATAGGTAAGTTTGGGTTCTTAATTTAATAAATTAGATTAGAGATTTAATATTAGATTGTTAGGGTTAGGGAATATTAAATCTATTAAAACTTCTTTATTATTCTTCTCTACAAGAGTCAAGACAGAAGTCAGACCACCAGAGCAAGAATTTTAGCTGAGGAAGCTTCTGCGATTTGAAGCGAAACGTCCTCTTGTCAAGCAACCCAGTCCAGTCGAAGATTCAAGCTTCTCTACTATTAAATTAGGTTTATCAGCATTTTTATTTTGAAATGTTGTCTAAATGTACATTTGTTTTTACCATGTATTATTGTTTTCTAATTGTAAAGTTCTTTATACTTTTGTAAATGTATAAACATACCTCAAACATACTTATGTTTGAGGCACTTTGTAAACTTATTTGTTTTTTTCTAAATGTAAAGTTGCTTTGCACTTCCGAGCCACCTTACTCCCAGTCACACTTTGTATCCCACAATGCATTGCGTTCACTCGATGGATCATGGACCAAAGCGGTAAGCCACCTGTGTACTAAGGCCCAACTTTGAAAATGCCTTTTGTGGTGTATGTTTTCGCTGCCTAGTTTATCCTTAGGTAGCGACACATTCCACCACATGTTGTAGGTTTGTGCTACATCAGTCTTTTGGTTTCCGTATCCGCTTTAAAGCTACTATTTTCCAGCGTTGCTGAGGGCTAGCTAACGCTAACTCGCTAGCGTTAGCGGAGATCACTAAAAGTTGACATGTAACTATTGACTACATTAGCAACTCGAGTTGTGTTCTCAGGTCTTTTTTAATATAGATGAAGTATAAGAAAAAAATAATCTTTCTTAATTTATGGTAGCTGTAGTGAATTGAGGTGAGAATACTTATTAGCCATCCGGCCAACATTAGCAGACCATGCTAACGATAAACTGCTGCTACGTTTATAGTCTTCAACAAAAATGCATAACTCACTAAATGTTATATGGTTTAATTATGAACCTGGTTTTATTCCTGCTTTTGATTGTTTTGTACAGAGATGTACAACAGTTGAGTTGGGACGTAATCATTCAAATTTTGCATGTAAAAGTTTGCCTTCCTGCTATGTTCACACGCTGACAGTGTTGTTGGTCGAAAACTATCACTGTCAATTCTAGTGGCAGCCGGTACTTTTTTCCATGGTTAATTTGCTAAACTCTCCTGCAATCCACTGTGTGTCCATAGCAACTAGCACAAAGGGTGTAACAAACAAAATCACAGAACTGTTATTGTGAAGACGCTGCCTGTAAATGGCTCTTTAATGGTGTGCATTAGGACTGAACAATTGAGTGGCTTTATCTTTATAGTAATGGGTCCATCCTGAAAGCCATGATAAATTGATTTAGTGACAGAAGCTAACAAAATGTGGAGAGTTTAGCGAACTACAGATTTGCGTCATCCTTGTACGGAAGGTGATGGTCTAGTGCAGGGGTAGGCAACCTGTTCCAGAAAGAGCCATGAGGGTGCAGGTTTTCTTTGCAGCCACTGACTCCACCAGGTGATTTTACTGATTAATATCACTTTGAGCAGATGGAATCAGTTAATCAGTGAAATCACCTGGTGGAGTCAGTGGCTGCAAAGAAAACCTGCACCCTCATGGCTCTTTCTGGAACAGGTTGCCTACCCCTGGTCTAGTGGTTAAGCATTGGGCTTGAGACCAGAGGTTCCTTGGTTCAAACCCCAGCCAGACCGGAAAATCGCAAAGGGCCCTTGGGCAAGGTCCTTAATCCCCAAGTGTGTAGTGAGCACCTTGCATGGCAGCAACCTGACATTGGTGTGTGAGTGTGAATGTGAGGCATCATTGTAAAGTGCTTTGAGCTTCTGATTCAGATGGAAAAGCGCTATATAAATGTAGATCATTTTTGTACATGTGCAGGGGTTTCTGAAAGGTTAGTGGCTGGAAGAATCACCTTTTTGTATGTGTTCAACCACTTTACAGTCAAAAAATATTGAAAAGGAGCTTCTTAGGAAGGTGGTGGCCTGGAGGTGAGTGGGGCAGGTTTGTGACCAGAGAATGCTCAGTTTGATTCACCATCGAAAAACTCAATAAGGTGCCCTTGGTCAGGGTCATTAATCCCAGAATTTTTCCCAGTTTGCAGTTGTGCGCCCTACATAGCAGTACAATGACATTTGGTGTTTGTGCATGCGTCGGACTAAGATTCAGCGTTGTAAAGGGCTTAGAGTGCCTGCATCATGCTGAGAGTCTGCTTCAGTATTGTTGTATCTCTTCAGGACCTGTACATCTCCAAGACACTGGGGCATTCAGGTCGGATCAGAGCCGATCCTTCTCACCCTGGATATAGCCTTTTTGACCTCCTCCCCTCAGGCAGGAGACTACGGTCCCTTCTGACCAGAGCCTCCCGCCATAAGAACTGTTTTTTTTCCCTCTGCCGAACTCTAGATTGTTGTTATCACCACTAACGACCCCATGTTATGCACTCTGTTTGCACAGGTCTCATATATATATATATATATATATATATATATATATATATATATATATATATATATATATATATATATTTTAGCTCATATACATTTTGTAACATTGTTTATAGTGTAAAGTTTTAGAGAATTTTGTATTTTATGTTAGCACCAAGTACCACAGCAATTTCCTAATGTTGTGAACTTGTTCATGCATATGGTAATAAAACTTTTCTGATTCTGATTGTAAGAACATTGATGAATTGTTTAAAATCATAGATGTGTTTAAAAAAAATTGGACACAATGTTAAACTGAACAAGATAAGATAGACTTTATTGATCTCACAGAGGAGAAATTCACATGTTACATCAGCTCTTAAAAAACACACAAGATGGGTGCAAGTAGAGGAAAATGTTCATCAAACAGCGTGTGCAAGGATAAGCAATAATAATGTAACAATGTAGTATTAATAGTTGGTGACACTGATTTATTGTGTCAGTTATTGTCATTGCATTTTTCCCCCAACAATTTGTTAAATATTGAAAAATTTTGCCATATTGTGCAGCACTAACATACTCCAAAGATTGAGTTTGTTTGGTGAATATCATTTCTCTTGACAGACAATGATCTTCAAGGAAGTGATGGCTCAGGAAGTTTGGGTGGTCCAGATGTTCGAAGAAGAATTCCCATCAAACTCATATCCAAACCACCCTTAAGGAGCAAACCTCCACCACGCACTCAGAGACCCAGCAACAGACCATGTAAAAGTGAGGGTGGAGATGATGGTGGGTCACATTGCACTTTTCTTCTGTTAAAACTGACAAGCAGAAATGGAAGGTGATAAGTCTGAGGCACAAAGTTCTGTCTCATACTTCTCAAGTATGAGAGAACAGTTGTCAGAGTTCTCATTTGAAAAGCTGTTACTGTATGGAATGATCTCAAAATAACCTAGTGGAACACATATGTTGAAGCACACAGATTAGTTGCTGAACAACTAAATCATGTTCTTCAGTCCTGCCTGATGAGGATTTGTGACCATTATTTGCTTCATTGGTCTCTCCATCTCTCTTTTTTTGTATAGATAGTTTTGGCTTCAAGCAAGAGGAGAGGTTTGACTGTGGTGCTAAATCTGGTGATATATTTGCCAATCAGCGGAGATTCCCTCAGCAACTGTTTTGGGACTATAAGGTATATCAGCTGTAGAAATCCCAAGTACCGTAGATTTATTTGATAGATATTGGTCAACCTGACACAAGTTGGAGGATGTTGCTCTCTGCACACAGTGTACTTCCCTGATTTTAGACTATTGTCTTTGAACAAATAGTGAAGAAGAGGCACACACTAGGTCATTGGTTTATTGGTTGAGAAAGAATGCATCACAAAGTACAAATAGTATAAATCTACAAGTATATAAAAAGTCATGTATTGGTGTGTTGTCATGATTTTTAACTCCCCCTCCCCAACAGTTAAATTTGATTGGAGAAAGGGATGATGTACCAATTCACTTCTGTGACAAATGTGGTCTTCCTATTCAGCTGTACGGGCGGATGGTCTGTATTTACTTCACTTGAATTTACTCTGCTTGAAGGTATGTTTGTGTTTTAACACAGCGTTCTTTTCAGATCCCCTGTAAACACGTTTTCTGCTATGACTGTGCTTTGCTTCATGAGAAGAAAGGAGAGAAGATGTGTCCAGGGTGAGCACTTAATGAAAATAGTGTTTACTATACACTAAATGCATACAATAAAAACATAGGAGCCACAGATTTGCATTAAACAAATCTCAAATACTGTAATTAAGACAAATCTAGATAAGTTAAATTTAAGTGTTTATTTCTTATGGTTACATATCCATAGAAATTGTGCTGTATGACTTCTAGCTTATTTAAGAAGTAGATGTTAGTAGTCTCTCGTGAGCTGTTAAATCAGGCTTTAAGTAATTAAGCTTTTTCTGAGAGAGCATACTAGCAACATGCTGTCACCTACTTGTTTCATGAGACTCTCAAGCTCAGCGAATGCAAGATTTAAACACTAGAGTGTTTCACATTGATGCTGAGCTGCCTTAAGAGGTTGATCAAATTTGATATGAAACCTGATATGAAGCATACAGTGCAACTGGAAAGTGTTTGCAGGGTTTCACGTTTTCCACATTTGGTTATGTTACAGCCTTATTCCAGAATGGATGAAATTAATTTTTTCCTCAATTCCACACACAGTAAATACCCCATAATGACAGTGTAAAAGGGAATTTTTGTTGTTGTTAAGATTTTTGCAAATTTATTAAATAATAATAATAAAGAAAAAACTAAGGAATCACATGTACATAAGTATTCACAGCCTTTGTCATGAAGCTCAAAATTGAGCTCAGGTGCATCCTGTCTCCATTTATCATCCTGGAGATGTTTCTACAGCTTAATTGGAGTCCACCTGGGGTAAATTCAGTTAATTGGACATGATTTAGAAAGACACACCTGTCTGCATATAAGGTCCCACAGTTGACAGTAAGAGCACAAACCAAGCATAAAGTCAAAGGAATTGTCTCTAGTCCTCCAAGACAGTATTGTCTGAAGGTACAAATCTGGGGAAGGGTACTTTGAAGGTCCCAGTGAGCATAATGGCCTCCATAATCCATAAATGGAAGAAGTTTAGATCCACCAGGACTCTTCCTAGAGCTGGCCGCCCGTTTGAACTGAGCAATCGGGGGAGAAGAGATTTAGTCAGGGAGGTGACCAAGAACCCGATGGTCAATCTGTCAGAGCTGCAGCTCTGTGGAGAGAGGAGAACATTCCAGAAGGACAACCATCTCTGCAGCAATCCACCAATCAGGCCAGTATGGTAGAGTGGACAGACGGAAGCCACTCCTTATTAAAAGGCACATGGCAGCCCACCTGCAGTTTACCAAAAGGCACCTGAAGGACTCTCAGACCATGAGAAACAAAATTCTTTTGGTCTGATGAGACAATGATTGAACGCTTTGGTGTGAATGTCAGAGGTCATATTTGGAGGAAACCAGGCACCATCCCTACAGTGAAGCATGGTGGTGGCAACATCATGGTGTGGGGATGTTTTTCAGCAGCAGGAACTGGGAGACTAGTCAGGATTGAGAAAAAGATGAATGCAGCAATGTACAGAGACATCCTGGATGAAAACCTGCTCCAGAGCGCACTTGATCTCAGACTGGGGTGACAGTTCATCTTTCACCAGGACAATGACCCTAAACACACAGTCAAGATATCAAAGGAGTGGCTTCAGGACAACTCTGTGAATGTCCTCGAGTGGTCCAGCCAGAGCCCAGACCTGAATCTGATTGAACATCTCTGGAGAGATCTGAAAATGGCTGTGCACAGACGCTCCCCATCCACCCTGGTGGAGCTTGAGAGGAGCTGCAAAGAGGAATAAGCAAAACTGCCCAGAGATAGGTGGTGCCCCAAGCTTATGGCATCATATTCGAGAAGACTTGAAGCTGTAATTACCACCAAAAGTGCATCAACATATTGAACAAAGGGTGTGAATACTTACGCACACGTGATTTTTTTTTTTTTTTGGTTGTTTTTTTTTTTTAATACATTTTCAAAAAAAAAATGTCATTATGGAGTGTTGTGAGTAGAATTTTGAGGGGAAAAAATGAATTTACTCCAGTTTGGAATAAGGCTGTAGCGTAAACAAAATGTGGAAAAAATGAAGTGCTGTGAATACTTCCCAGATGCACGGTGCGTGTTGCCTTGTCACTGATTTAGTTTCTAAAGGGAAGTCGCACTTGAAACTGGTGGCTCATCTTTTACACTGCTGCATCATTGGTATGCGTGCTGCATTGTATCTACAACCCCTGGCAAAAATTATGGAATCACCGGCCTCAGAGGATGTTCATTCAGTTGTTTAATTTTGTAGAAAAAAAGCAGATCACAGACATGACACAAAACTAAAGTCATTTCAAATGGCAACCTTTTGGCTTTAAGAAACACTATAAGAAATCAGGAAAAAAAAATTGTGACAGTCAGTAACGGTTACTTTTTAGACCAAGCAGAGGGAAAAAAAAATATGGAATCACTTAATTCTGAGGAATAAATTATGGAATCACCCTGTAAATTTTCATCCCCAAAACTAACACCTGCATCAAATCAGATCTGCTCGTTAGTCTGCATCTAAAAAGGAGTGATCACACCTTGGAGAGCTGTTGCACCAAGTGGATTGACATGAATCATGGCTCCAACACGAGAGATGTCAATTGAAACAAAGGAGAGGATTATCAAACTCTTAAAAGAGAGTAAATCATCACGCAATGTTGCAAAAGATGTGGTTGTTCACAGTCAGCTGTGTCTAAACTCTGGACCAAATACAAACAACATGGGAAGGTTGTTAAAGGCAAACATACTGGTAGACCAAGGAAGACATCAAAGCGTCAAGACAGAAAACTTAAAGCAATATGTCTCAAAAATCAAAAATGCACAACAAAACAAATGAGGAACGAATGGGAGGAAACTGGACTCAACTTCTGTGACCGAACTGTAAGAAACCGCCTAAAGGAAATGGGATTTACATACAGAAAAGCTAAACGAAAGCCATCATTAACACCTAAACAGAAAAAAACAAGGTTACAATGGGCTAAGGAAAAGCAATCGTGGACTGTGGATGACTGGATGAAAGTCATATTCAGTGATGAATCTCGAATCTGCATTGGGCAAGGTGATGATGCTGGAAGTTTTGTTTGGTGCCGTCCAGTGAGATTTATAAAGATGACTGCCTGAAGAGAACATGTAAATTTCCACAGTCATTGATGATATGGGGCTGCATGTCAGGTAAAGGCACTGGGGAGATGGCTGTCATTACATCATCAATAAATGCACAAGTTTACATTGATATTTGGGACACTTTTCTTATCCCATCAATTGAAAGGATGTTTGAGGATGATGAAATCATTTTTCAAGATGATAATGCATCTTGCCATAGAGCAAAAACTGTGAAAACATTCCTTGCAAAAAGACACATAGGGTCAATGTCATGGCCTGCAAATAGTCCGGATCTTAATCCAATTGAAAATCTTTGGTGGAAGTTGAAGAAAATGGTCCATGACAAGGCTCCAACCTGCAAAGCTGATCTGGCAACAGCAATCAGAGAAAGTTGGAGCCAGATTGATGAAGAGTACTGTTTGTCACTCATTAAGTCCATGCCTCAGAGACTGCAAGCTGTTAAAGCCAGAGGTGGTGCAACAAAATACTAGTGATGTGTTGGAGCGTTCTTTTGTTTTTCATGATTCCATAATTTTTTCCTCAGAATTGAGTGATTCCATATTTTTTTCCCTCTGCTTGGTCTAATAAAGTAACCGTTACTGACTGCCAAAATTTTTTTTCCCTGATTTCTTATAGTGTTTCTTAAAGCCAGAAAGTTGCCATTTGAAATGACTTTAGTTTTATGTCATGTCTGTGATCTGCTTTTTTTCTACAAAATTAAACAACTGAATGAACATCCTCCAAGGCCGGTGATTCCATAATTTTTGCCAGGGGTTGTATACCAGATTTGAAGGCTGACTTTTATACCGAGTGTTAAAATATTGTTGTGTATCTTTATTTACATAACATATTTATATATTAATAGAAAATACATGAACAACTGAATGAACATCCTCCCAGGCCGGTGATTCCATAATTTTTGCCAGGGGTTGTAAACAAGCAGACATGCTGTCGCATTGATGTTTGACAGTTGCATAGACACATAGTGCCACGGAGCACTACAGTGTGCGCTGTCTAGCACCACAGAGCACAATATAATTGGCACCATACAGAAACTTGCAGGTGGCTTTTGGGGCCACACTTGATTTTAAGGGTTATTCTTCATTCTGAGGGCTGTTTGCATAAATGCACAAATTTGGAATGTTTTTGGGAGTCTTGCAAAGGTTCATTGTTGAATATCATGTCTCACATCTGCTAGCTTTTTGAAGATGACCTTGAAAATTCTTCTTACCCTTAAATATTTATTGAACCTGATGTAGTGATACTTCTTGACTGCAGTTTGTCAGACGTGATGGTTTTGTCGCTGAAATTTTGTCCCTGTGTGTCTAGCCTCACTCTCTACAACTGCACTGACCCAGTGCAGCGCATTGAGCAGTGCCTGCGCGGGTCTCTCTACATGTGCAGTATTGTGCCAGGATGCAAACGCACCTACTTGTCCCAGCGAGATTTGCAGGCCCATGTTAACCACCGCCACCTGAGGCCGGCTAAGTCTTCTACAGCCCGACAGGAGCCTGTTCACCTGCCTCCTGCCTCTGAGGTTCCTGACCGGTTTCGTGTGCCTCCACCACATTTACCTAAGAACCATGTTCATCTTCCAAACCCCCTCCAGCACGGAACTCATGACCCCTATAATCAGCCGCCACCACCAACAGGTCATGAAGCCCCGCCCCCATCCTCCGGGCTTGGTCCTGAGACATTCCGCATTGCCACAGTAACAACACGTAAACATAGCAATTTGATCACTGTACCTATTCAGGATGACTCTTCCTCTCGTGAACCCCTTACTGGGGGGCCTGGTCCCGCTCAGCCCCCGCACCACCATCCCGGAGACTATCCTGGCCAGCCACCTGTAGTGTCACACTCTCACCACATGATGGCACCGCCGCAGCAGCACTTCGGCCCTCCACCGCCGCCACCCCCTCCTATCAGCCACCCAATGCAGCACCCTCCACAAGCCTCTGGGACGCCACATATGGTGTACAACCAGGCCCCTCCTCCAATGTCCTCAGCTCCTCCACCAATCACTCCACCACCAGGGCACATCATGGGCCAGATGCCCCCCTACATGAACCACCCCCTGCCTGGACCGCCGCCGCAACACAGCGGCCCTCCTGTCAATGCCCCTCCACCTCATCATTATAATCCCAACTCCATGCAGCAGTTTCCAGAAGACCAGGGCACACTCAGTCCTCCATTCAACCAACCAGGAGGGCTTAGTCCTGGAATGTGGCCCGCTGCTCCAAGAGGGCCTCCTCCACGGATGCAAGGTCCCCCTCCCCAGGGCCAGATGCCTGGCCCGCACCACCCAGATCAGAACCGCTACCGACCGTATTATCAGTAAACTGTTGTTGAGTAAATGGGCAATGATCTGTCATTCTGGTTTGTACCATGTCTGAAAAATGTGATAGAAACCTCAGGGTTACAGCATGTAGGATGTTTGTTTTGATAAAACTGCCCCAAAGCAAATGTGTATGCGGTGCACATTTTAGGTCATTGTAAAGTGATTCCAGCTGAACAATTTACAGATTTGGAGAAGTGCAGGAATGTTCCTTTTTTTAACGTAGTTAATGGTAAATATTTCTGTATATATGATAACTGATTTCACTCATGTGCTGTTCTTTGAGAGGTGTTAACTACCAGTATGTCTCAATAAATTTTTAACAGCAGGTTTTGTTCTCATTTGTTTGAAATGACATCTGATTAAGGATCAGAATTGATTGTTTTTGTGGAACAAATAACATGGACCTGAGAAATGAAGCTACATGAATGAATACATTTTGGTGCTGGGGGAGACTTTGAGACTTTTGTGTTGGACAGAAAAAACAAAACATGGATTGATGTAGTGTTTTTAAACCAGTCTGTGTCCACGAGTCAAGTAGCCATTATTTTACATTTCAGCTCATAATCCTGATCTTAAATTGGAGATGATAAAAATGCATAATTTAGCATTAAAACGTGCAGCTTTTCATTCTGTCTGCTCTTGTAAATGGTTAATGTTCAGACTGTTGGGCATCAGCTGATACTTTTTTTTTTTTTTTTTACGTTAACATCGGTTTTCTCTGCTCAACATTTTGTTGAGAGATGGTCCTTCCTGACCTGATTCACAATGCTTTATTTTTAATTTCTTCTCCAGTTTTTAAAGAATCAGCCTTATGATAGCAGAGATTTCTACATGTTTAAAGAATACTTGCCTTATGATGTCACAGAACTCTGTTGTCATTATAACCCTTTTTGACTGCTTTCATGCGTGGACTGTTTTAGTATTTCTGTCATTCCAGATGGTCCACTGAGTACTTGAACATTTTCAGTTGCTATCAAATGCTTGCATCTCTTGAACATCCACTGGTAGTACAGTGCAACACAATGGACATAGACAAAATGGATTTTTACCAAATACAAACTGGACATCCTAAATGAGCATGCAATAAGTTAAAATTCCAGCATGACTGGGTTCTCTGCCTCTAAGGAGAGTCTACCTTACTCAACGGAGTACTGAATACTGGAATGTATTATCCCCTGGTAGCTGTAATTTATTTTCTCATTTTTGTATTTCTGTGGGCTCTGTCACAGAAGGTGGTAGCAACAACTGTTGAATTGAACATTTTCCTTCCACTGTGTGAAACTGAAACATGGATCCAGTGCATATATTTGGTATCAAACATGCATGTGTTCAAAATGATTAATTCATTTTTACTGACATCGTGCATTGCACATTTAGATTTGTCATATTAATGAAAAAAAAAGTAATTCTCAGCCTTCTTGTTGAGATATATCACAAATGATCAACAATTAGTACATAATGTAAAGTCCTGTCGCTTGCATAATCATTCCTAATGCCCACCTGGCACTAATGCCCAGCGATCACAAAAATGGGGCTACTGCTGAGACACGCCCACTGAGCTGGTCTGCAGGCTGCAAAACACCCACCTGGCAGTGATGCATACTGCGGTGGCATAATATTGATCCTTCTGAGAGGCGGTGTGGCATGCAACAGTTCCTTTTCCTTTCCATACAAATGGCTCATTAAAGGCACTCGGTGACATAGCGTGTATAATATTCCTAATATGTCAATATTTTGTCCACATATGAAGGCACGTTATACAAGCATGCTAAAATACAACCCCTGAAGCCGTTTCGGCTAATGCTATGAGAAATAACTGGTTTGGATGTACCAGCCAGTAGGCGTGTATATTTTTTTATTTATTTTTTTTTTGATCACTTATTATAGTGCAGTTACTGCAGAACTGGTTTTTAGAAAATAACATAGCAGAGTGCAATAAAAATGTTGGCACAAACCAATTTGCGTAAGCACAGGAAAAATGATTGACTTGTCAAAACAGTAAAACCTTTACTATACATAGAAGATGTGTAGCGGCTGTACAGTGGTGTTTAAGGTTACTTAAAGTGGAACATATTTGGTATTTCCACCCATGGGTTCCTTCTGATTGGATGTTCTCAGACGGCCGTTCTTTCACATTCTTGTGTTTGATAACTGGAGAGACAGAAGTGGGGTGGGGGGGGGGTAATCAATTGTAAAATCTGAAGGAATATGGTACTACAGTTGTTTTGCTACACAACCTGTCTCAGATTTAAAGTATTCAATGTGGGCATGAAGACAGTAACAGCTAAAGCAATCTGACATTTTACCACAATTGGCAAATTTGATCTTGCCTGGGAAATTCCAGAAACTACCTCCATATTTGTGACCTTTGACCCCAATGACCTTGATTTTTGCCCAAACATAATACTGGGGTTGACTGTGATCCACATATAATCCTTAGTTAAATTCAGACAGAGGACCTGGGAGGAGAAAGGGACCCTCTATCTGATTAGATTTCTTTCTCTTTGGCCGAACTTCTGCTGAACTTGGCATTTCATTCGTTTTCAGACTTTAGCTTGCTACATTAGCTTGCTTAATTCAAAGCAAGCTAATGTAACTAGCTACATTAACTTGCTTTGAATTAAACCAACTTTGATTAGTTTGACTTTAGTTACATTTCTCTGATTAATTTGCAATTTTATTATTTTTCCTGATCTAAAATAGCTTTTCTGTGCTTTCTTTTTCAACTAACTTTGGTTATCTTAGTTTACCTCACCTTAGCAAAAGGGAAAATGCTTAGCAAAAGCTTTTTAGTTGACTTGGGTTGGTTTTCTCATTCTTGACTTTTTTTTTAATGTTTTGTAACTAACTTTAGCAAACCTTTTGTTATTATTTTTTAAGGTTACTTTGACAGGCTGACATTATATCTGATTTTCCGGGTTCAAATCCCACCCCTGCCACATTTCTCCATGTAATGTGGACAGGGTCGGACTGGGAACAAATTTCGGCCCTGGCATTTTTTCCTCTGGACCAGCCCACTATTGGCCCGACGAATCCACCCCCAAACACGCACACCCACCCGTCCATACCGAACCCCCAATGAACAAATACTATACACCTAAACACCATGAACACACACCTAAACACACACTTTCACTGTCATTTCACCTTGATCATAGTACAAAATGCGGACCTGGCGCCACGAGGGGGCAATTACATATTTTGACGAAATTACAAGTTTAAATGACTATATATATATATATATATATATATATATATATATATATATATATATATATATATAAAACATCATGAGGTTTATGTCACAGAAATCCTACTTTACAATCACACTGCAGTCATTGTTAAATTATTTCCTTTTGCATTTATAGTAAACATTTGTATTTATTAAGTGTTTGTTTTTCTGGTTGAAATAAGATATAAATAATCTACCAGACTTCAAAAAATTTCCATGTTATTTGTCTAAAAATAAATGTCTGAGGTTCCTTATGTTAAACAAGAAATTATCTAATCTGAAATAACAGATGGTTTTAATACAGATGAAAGAACCATTTATTGATTTATTTACCTGTTTTAATTACGTGTTCTAAACTTTTTTTTTTAACAGTAATCAGAAATTTTGAGGTAACAACAAAAAAACATTTCCAATGATTTTTCTTCAGAAAACTGCTCTATATATGAGCAGTCCTGTCACACGTTAATGTTTTGTACAGCTCAGTGGTTTCTGCACCAATCGGATTGGTCCAATCCATTTTGTACAGATCAGTGGTTTCTGCCACTAGTCTTCCGTGTTTTGGGCCGACGCGTTGTTCCTATTGGACAATGCGAAGGTACGTCATAGCTCAGAGTGTCGAAAGTTGCCGCATCTCATCTCTACAGAACACCGGCTCTGTGTGGTATGCAGGAGATCACTTGACCGAGCGTCTATACGTTCAAATAATAATTAAAAAAAATACTGTCATCACTCTTCACTCTTAGTCAGTCTCTTACAACGGTGCAGCGTAAATACACGAGCTTTCCAGGAGCGCACGTCTCCTCCGGTGCGCACTTTTTAAAATATATATATATATTTTTTTTTTTTTTTTTTTTTTTTTTTTTTTTTTTTCCTGGCACCGGGTCTGACAAAACGGAAGCAAAAGCACACAAGCAGAAAAAAAGTTTTTGTGTCTCCAAAGTGTGTGTGTGAGTGAGAGAGAGAGGTAATGTGTAACCACTGCTAGGATTCACACAGTAGCAAATTAAGGAGCAAAAGTCCGTAGTTGTTGCATTTAAAGATTAACAAAAGTAAAGCACAGTTAATTAAGATATAAAAAACAATTCCAACCTTGTATCAGTAGAAGAGCGGAGAGAAGTCCAGGCGCCGAGGACTCAATCCATTCACAGGGGCGGGAGCGGCCGCTTGCTCTTCCTACAATCTGATTGGCCACCCTGTATGCTTCTCCATTGTCATTGGCTGTTGGTCATGTCAATCATTGTGCTCGATGTAAGTCTCCGTTGTGTGCTCAAACGGAAACAAAACTGAAACCTAGAATAAGACTGCGCCGTGTATGAAACACTACAGAACTTTTATTTTGACACAAATTCAGGAAGTGGCTCTGCAACTGCGCCGATTAAATGCTGTAGCTTCTCCGATCACGGATTTTCCTCGTGTTGACAGCAGCGCGCGGTTCGAGAACACAGTAGGGTTTTCATGTGACGTATCGGTCACGTCATTTTGTGTCCCGTGGCCATTCTGGATTACGACGCGGTGGCCGCTGTGATTACACTTCGTGCATTTGGCGAACAATTGCAGAAGTTTCAACGTCGGTGTGAAGAAGCCTCACGGTACCGTGTCGCTGTGAGAGATCCGCCGCTAACAGAAATCCACTGCTCCCAGAATTTTATTTTAGTTTATTCAGCAATAAAATTATATAACAATATATAAAAAATACTGCAGAGGATAACACAAGAACGCTTCCAATACGGATGCTTATTTACATTGTGGTCCTCGAGCACCGAGCTACTGATCCACAAGCTGCCCTTCCAGCGCCTGGTGAGAGAAATCGCTCAGGACTTCAAGACGACCTCCGCTTTCAGAACTCCGCTGTGATGCTCTGCAGGAGGCCGGCGAGGCTGATCTGGTCGGCAGCTTCCTAGTTCACAATATCGCAGTGTGACACGGTCGGCCAGTTCGTTACATTAACACTAAACTCACTATCTGGTATAAGATACGGATCCACTGAACCGACTGCTACACATCTATCACGATAAATACAACCCCTGGCAAAAATTATGGAATCACCGGCCTCAGAGGATCTTCATTCTGTTGTTTAATTTTGTAGAAAAAAAAGCAGATCACAGACATGGCACAAAACTAAAGTCATTTCAAATGGCAACTTTCTGGCTTTAAGAAACACTATAAGAAATCAAGAAAAAAAGATTGTGGCAGTCAGTAACAGTTACTTTTTTAGACCAAGCAGAGGAAAAAAATATGGACTCACTCAATTCTGAGGAATAAATTATGGAATCACCCTGTAAATTTCCATCCCCAAAACTAACACCTGCATCAAATCACATCTGCTCGTTGACATTGAGCCTATGTCATGAAATTGACCCTATGTGTCTTTTTGCAAGGAATGTTTTCACAGTTTTTGCTCTATGGCAAGATGCATTATCTTCTTGAAAAATGATTTCATCATCTTCAAACATCAGAAAAGTGTCCAAAATATCAACGTAAACGTGCATTTATTGATGATGTAATGACAGCCATCTCCCCAGTGCCTTTTCCTGACATGCAGCCCCATATCATCAATGACTGTGGAAATTTACATGTTCTCTTCATGCAGTCATCTTTATAAATCTCATTGGAACCGCACCAAACAAAAGTTCCAGCATCATCACCTTGCCCAATGCAGATTCGAGATTCATCACTGAATATGACTTTCATCCAGTCATCCACAGTCCACGATTGCTTTTCTTTAGCCCATTGTAACCTTGTTTTTTTCTGTTTAGGTGTTAATGATGGCTTTCGTTTAGCTTTTCTGTATGTAAATCCCATTTCCTTTAGGCGGTTTCTTACAGTTCGGTCACAGACGTTGACTCCAGTTTCCTCCCATTCGTTCCTCATTTGTTTTGTTGTGCATTTTCGATTTTTGAGACATATTGCTTTAAGTTTTCTGTCTTGACGCTTTGATGTCTTCCTTGGTCTACCAGTATGTTTGCCTTTAACAACCTTCCCATGTTGTTTGTATTTGGTCCAGAGTTTAGACACAGCTGACTGTGAACAACCAACATCTTTTGCAACATTGCATGATGATTTACCCTCTTTTAAGAGTTTGATAATCCTCTCCTTTGTTTCAACTGACATCTCTCGTGTTGGAGCCATGATTCATGTCAGTCCACTTGGTGCAACAGCTCTCCAAGGTGAGATCACTCCTTTTTAGATGCAGACTAACAAGCAGATGTGATTTGATGCCCAAAATCACAGATTACCAGTCAGAGCCTAAATGTGGAGTTGCGTCAGGAAGGGCATCCAGCATAAAACCTGTGCCAATTCAACATGCAGATCCACCTTAGATTTGCTGTGGCAACCCCGAGTGCAAACAAGGGAGCAGCCGAAGGGACTTACTTACGTTATCTTTTTTTTTAACTTTAATTTCCTTTGACTTAAGGTAATTTCAGTTATTTTTCTATTACTTTAATTTAGGAAAAGCTAAAATTCACTAGTCTACAATTCAACAAAGTTGATGTAAGGTACTCAACACCATATGTACTGTAGATATGCTAAAACTAAGCCCTGTAATGGAAGGAAAGCTACCAGGATGAGCCTTTTCAACTTAGCATCAATTGTATGATTTTCTGTTTTTTCCTCCAGGAAAAACAATTGTGTTTTATTTGACAAAAATTTTTTTCCTTACCACCCAGCCTTTACACTTGCTATCCTTGTGTTTTTCAAGCACATGCAGCATGGCATCGTGAAGGGTCGGGAAGAACATGGAAGTCAAAACTTCATCATCAAAGAATGAACAGCTGTGTAGTTTCTCCAGAATATACACTGTGAACACATGCAAGTGCATTGGTTTGCAAAGGCGTTAGTTTACTCGTTGACAAGTGTTATCATTGACTGGAGACATTTTGCAATTGAGAAATTGAAATTAAACTCACCATCACAAGAAACAATGTAAACATCCACATCAATACGGATGAACTGTTTGAGTGCCTGTACAAATTTAAATGATTTATATGTGAAAATCAGTGAATTAACATATTGCAGCAATTTTTAGCAGGTATAGTCCCAACTAGAAGTGCAGCGACTTTATACTGTTTCCCCAAACAAAGATTTTAATATTCTCTAAACTCTAACCTTTATGCAGGGCTGGCCAAAATGTCATTCATTCATTCATTCCAAATAAAAGCCATTTTGTGAGACACTGCTAACATCTGCTGAATCAGACGTTGAGGTGCATCATTTTACAGAAATTCTTCAGTGTATCATCACAGTAGCAAACTGTGCTGACCTCTCCTTTGGTTAAGCCATGCAGGTCAATCGTGTCACGTAAACCAGGACTAGATAGCTACTTTAGTTGTTGTCAATGAAGTCAAGCCTGTGGCAGAGCTTTTTACCATTTTGAGGCTTTTAAGAGCAGAGATGTCCAGGAAAGAGACTGCAGAGAAGTCCAAGATCAGGCTGTGGAGGTCCACTCTGGGAATGTTAATGCTGGGAGGAAGCTCAGCTTTCCACTCAGTCCGTCCAGGAAGATCATTGACGTCAGTTGTTAGGTCTGGCTCCATTTTTACCTCACAATCATTAGTTTTTGACCAAACGTCATTCTCTTCACCATCCTCCATCACAGATGTAAGAATCTTAGGAATATAAAGTTTTTGAAAGTGACTAAAAATCATTATGCATCTGTTTCCTCAGCTTACTTTCTAGTATTTTGAGGTCTTACTTGTGGTATGTGATCCATTCCTTGTGGCAACAGATTTTTCATTTTCCTGAGGGCTTTGTTTCTCGTCCTCAGAACTCTCAGGGGGTTAAACCCAACCTGGAACGATCAAGCATTATGACAATCTGCTCATCTAGAATAAATGGACACATGGATCCAATGAAAAAGGAGCTGTGATGTACGTACAGCCTCTGCTAGCTTGTCCCTGAAGAACGCAATATTGGCAAAGAAGATAGGCGATGGTATCCGGAAGATTTTTACTCCATTTGGTTCAAATATCTGAGTAGAAGAAGAAGAAAAAAAGAGAATATATATGTCACATAAAAAACTGAAAGAAAGTTCCTTTGGCTTCTTCATCTTTTTCACTCTGAGATGGATCTGCATGTTGATTTGGCATAAGTTTTACACCGGATGGCCTTCCTGACTCAACTCCATGTTATAGTGCATCCGGAAAGTATTCACAGGCACAGCGCTTCGCTTCTTCCACATTTTGTTATGTTACAGCCTTATTACAAAATGGAGTAAATTCATTTGTCCCCTCAAATTCTAAGCACAAAACCCCATAATGAAAACATGAAAAAGTTTGAGTTTTTTTCTTTTTGCAAATTTATTAAAAATAAAAATTACAAAATCACGCGTACCTAAGTATTCACACCCTTTGCGCAATACTTTGTTGATGCATCACTGGCAGCAATTACAGACTCAAGTCTTCTTGAATACGATGCCACAAGCTTGGGGCACCTATCTCTGGGCAGTTTTGTCCATTCCTCTTTGCAGCACCTCTCAAGCTCCATCAGGTTGGATGGGAAGCGTCAGTGCACATCCATTTTCAGATCTCTCCAGAGATGTTCAATCAGATTCAGGCCTGGACTCTGGCTTGACCACTCAAGGACATTCACAGAGTTGTCCTGAAGCCACTCCTTTGATATCTTGGCTGTGTGTTTAGGGCCATTGTGCTGCTGAAAGATGAACCGTCACCTCAGTCTGAGATGAAGAGAACTCTGGAGCAGGTTTTCATCCAGGATGTCTCTGTACATTGCTGCATTTATCTTTCCCTCAATCCTGAATAGTCTCCCAGTTCACGCTGCAGAAAAACATCCCCACAGCATGATGCTGCCACCACCATGCTTCACTGTAGGGATGGTGCCTGCTTTCCTCCAAACATAATGCCTGGAATTCATACCAAAGAGTTCAATCTTTGTCTCATCAGACCAGAAAAGTTTGTTTCTCATGGTCTGAGAGTCCTTCAGGTGCCTTTTGACAAAATCCAGGTGGGCTTCCATGTGCCTTTTACTAAGGAGTGGCTTCTGTCTGACCACTCTACCATACAGGCCTGATTACTGCAGAGATGGTTGTCCTTCTGGAAGGTTCTCCTCTCTTTGCAGAGGAATGCTGGAACTCTGACAGAGTGACCGTTGGATTCTTGGTCACCTCCCTGACTAAGATCCCGTCTCCCCTGATCCCTCAGTTTAGATCCTAGTGGATCTGAACTTCTTCTATTTACAGATGATGGAGGCCACTGTGCTCATTGGGACCTTCAAAGCAGCAGAAATCTTTCTGTACCCATCCCCAGATTTGTGCCTTGAGACAATCCTGTCTCAGAGGGCCACCGAAAATTCCTTTGACTTCATGCTTTGTTTGTGCTCTGACATGCACTGTCAACTGTGGGACCTTATACGTAGACAGGTGTGTGACTTTCCAAATCATGTCCAATCAACTGAATTTACTCCAATGGACTCCAGTTGAGCTGTAGAAACATTTCAAGGACGGTCAGTGGAAACAGGATGCATCTGAACTCAATTTTGAGCTTCATGGTAAAGGCTGTGAATACTTATGTACATGTGAATTCTTAGCTTTTTATTTTTAATAAATTTACAAAAGTCTAAGAAAAGAAATGTGAAAAAAGTGAGGTGCTGTGAATACTTTCAGGATGCACTGCACATAGGCAGGTAGTGGTCTTAAAGCAGGAACCTTCTGCTCTGAAAACAAGTGCACTAAGAATTCTGCACAAGATTTTAATTTAGTTTCATGAAAATCATTTAGTTGCTTATTTATTTTTGTTTGCTTGTTTTTTTTTTGTTGTTTTTTTTAATGGCCTACCAACAGCCATTGAATTTGTTTGAGTTTGAGATTAAAGGATAAATACAACAAATAAACACTGAGTAAATCATCCCTAGAGAAATTCTAGAAATGTAATAGTATCACCAATAATATGTGCTGTCAATAATCATAAAATGCCAGAATGTGCAAATAACTACACGGTACATTTTTAAGCTTTGTTAAAATGCAGTTTGATTTGTTTTAATGAGGCTGGAAAAAAGTTTTGTCCATTTATTTGCAGAAATGCATAGTTGTGCATGTTAGTTTTATGTCACTAAGACACTTTCATATACATACATGCACGTAATCTTTACAATCTCTGTAGAGCTCAGTTCCAGGAATGTTAGCCAAGACAGAGCAGCGGGGGCTGGAGAAACACATACAAGATTCGATATGAATACTGTTTTGATATTTTAGGTCAGCGGTCAGAAAATCTGATAAACTTTAAATACATTAAAATATTTCAAAGCAGTGACGTTTTGGTCTAAACTGAGGAATCCATCAAGGATTGTTGTTTGAGGCCAGGCTAAGTTATGCTGAAGACACTAAAATGAAACATCTGAGTCAGCAGTTGTCATCTGTTGTGTAAAGTAATGCATAATATGGAATAAATACGACCTGTTATCCTTTGATCTTGAACTTTGATCCTTATTGCTGACTGTTCCTCCTGATAGTTGAACTTTGATGCTGATTGCTGGTATACTGTCATCAGGGTAAAATGTCAGCACTAAGGATTAAAGGATTCATTATGAAAGCTCAAAGGACGGATGAAAGATATAGAGATAACACATCAAAGAGAGGACTCAGCCTTCGATCTGGAGCCACACCAAAATTTAATGGATTGGTCCATGATCCAAGGCCTACCTCTCCATCAAATTTCATTTAAATCTGTTCATGTCCTTTTGAGATATCCTGCAGACAGTCAAAGCGGCAACACAAGGTGGCCAAATGTATAAACAAACAGACAAACAAAGTGGAATGATAACAATACACTCCCTCAGTGGCCTCTGCCCTCCAGAGGTATAAGGTTTTATAATACGCAGCACCAGTCAATCCACTTTTCATTCCTTCTGGTCTAAAGTGAACATTGATAAAGATCAGAGCTTCCTCACACCCAGTTCCCGTTTTACTGTCAGATGGAAGATTAACAAAACAAGCTTCAGTGTTCTGTAACGTTGCTTAATTACAACTGAATCCTGAAGATGACGGTGAGGAGCTCCACTCCTAATCCTAGTGCCAGACCAAGATCCAGCCCCAGCAGGATGGCACCCACGCAGGTTCCCACCCACACCACCTGCAGACAAACACTCAAGGTCAAAAACGGCAATGGGATAGATGGAGTTTACACCAAAGCAGCTGGATTGTAGTACTACAGTGCATAACTATTTCAGGACAGAAGACTTCAGTCCATTTAGCACAAATGCATTCATGCATAATCATCTATTTAAAGGGGTCAGACAGTGCTGACATTAGTCACCAAAAATACACCATGAGCAGTAATGGAGGAAAGAAGAAGAAGAAGAAAAACTTCCCCAATCATATTCAAATATTATTAGCCAGCAATCCTCTGAGTGCTGTACACTCATTTGCCAATTGCTTCATTTGTGAGAAACCTATTTGAAAAATTGGTCTAGGAAGGAATGAAGAATGTTGCCAAGAGAGTTACAAAGATCCAATGTTAACTCAAAATGGCAATGAAATAACACTAGCAGCCAACTTTGTAATTGTCAGTACATTAGTACTACGATGTAAAGAAAAACTGGCACCTATGTGTATTGTTTTCTCATATATCATCAAACTTGCTTCAAAAGTTAGCTCCATTCTGTTTGGAAATTTGAGCAGGTGCAGGCAGCCAACTTGAATCGTACCACTACATTCACATAACATATACTCAATGTGCTGCACTGTGTATCCAACACAACTCTTTGGTGTTTGCGCACTTTACATTTGAGAGTTATTGAAATAATTTAGTTTTTAATATATATCAGTTTTCAAAAAAAAAAGCCATTCATTTACAGAACATAAATCTGTTTAATGATTACCTTATACAAGTAAAATCATTATGAAATGATACTGAAAAAAGTCTGTAGAGTATTCTCAATCCTCCCCGTTCCTCAAATTATGATATAAATATTAAGTTTAAGACCTACACAGTCTGGTTTGTCTCTTCTCCACAGGTACGGGATGTCTCTGAATTGCATCAACATGCCTTTAAGGTTGACCACGACCAGCGCGCCCAGGACAGACTACAAATAAAAACAGTTAAAAGCATTTTCCATACATACATACATACATACATATATATATATAATTTGAGGATAATTTCATCCAGATTGTGTGCACGGGGTAGAAAGGACAGCACCTTTTGTGCATTACCCAGTTTTTAAGGGACCAAGAGTAATTATACTTAGCTGTTTTATGGTCAGGTGGGGTTTATTTTATAGACAAGTCATCAAGGTCTCTGGGATATTACAAGTGCCACAGTATCCCTTGGCGACCATATAAAACAATGTTTGAGAAATATAACCACTATAAGTGAATGTGGTAAAATTTTCTTAGAGCAGGCTGCCCTAAAATTTTCTCTTCTTTTTCCAAATTATTTTCATGTATATAGCTCCAAATCTCAACAGAGTTGCCTCAAGGTGCTTCACACAAGTAAGGTCTAACTTTACTAACCCTCAGAGCAGCAGTTTTAGGAAAAAAAGTCCCTCTGAGGAAGAAACCTCAAGCAGACCAGACTCAAAGGGGTGACCCTCTGCCTGGGCCATGCTACTGACATAAATTACAGAACTGCCCACAAACTGGCATGATTGTGCAACTTTGCAACAAGGAGACTAGTGAGGGAAGCTACCAAGGCATCATGACAACTCTGAGAGAGTTACAAAATTCAGTGGCTACAAGTACAGTGACAAATTTTCCTATAGTTTTTTTTTTTTTTACTAGTAACACAATTTGTACATAATTTTTGATGCAAGTGCCTTCAAAACAAAGGAAACAGTCTGCAGTTTTTTCTTTCAATTGTAACAGTGACAAAGCATAAAAAATTAGTCAAAGTCCAAATATCGCTGGATCTCACTGTACGGCATTGACACATCAAATCCATTCATATTTTATTAGTAAGATACTCACCCTGGGAAGAGGCTCAAGCAGGAACCCAATTCCCACAGTGACAATCATTGCCATCATTGCTGAGATCAGCCCTGCAATCTGAATTTACAAATAAAGTTAATGTTTCCTTACAAGATACCAGTAACGCAGAAAAATGTGATGTGCATCATAAACAGTAAATTTTTTAAAGGGACCAATGACCCGATAAAAAGCTGTGACCCAGGAAACAGGTGCTGTAAACCTTTTCGGTTTCTCACCTGTGTTTTACCTCCAGAGCTCTCCTGCACTGCGGTTCTGGACAGTGATGTACTGGCTGCAAACGACCTGAACGCTGCACCAAATATGTTGCTAACCCCGAAAGCAATCAGTTCCTGGGAAAAAAGAACAAAAAAATTAATAAAAGATTCCATCCAGTTATTTCTGACTTGATGCAATACACTGAAATCTATCCCCACTTGATTTCTTCTATATTCCAACAAAACAATGGCAGTCTGATTAAACAGAAAATATATACTTTTTTTTGGAATTGTACTTTTAATTTGTCCCTTAAACATAAAACCACAAATCCACCAAATTTGGTTCAGCTGGACTGAACACACCCACTGTTGATTACTGTCAGTGCTGTTAAATCAAGTAGTCACCCTTAGCAAAAAGTAGTATACTTAAAGTTAATTTTATTAAGTATGCTTCAGTATAAGTATAGCAAGTATACTACAGACTGTGTACTGTTAGTATACTAGAAAGTACACAAATTTAATACTTTTTCAGACTAAATTGGAACATTTCAAGTTTATAAAAGTGTATTTTAAAGTTCGTTTTAAGTTTGCAAAAGTACACTTTAAAGTATACAACAGTATACTCTTCTATATACTATCAATGTACTTGGTATAGCCCTCTTGTATGCTTAAAGTATACCACACGTACACTTATCAATGTACTTGATATATCCCTCTCCTATGCTTAAAGTATACCACAAGTGCACTTATCGATATACTGCCATTGTACTAGTTGTACACTTTGAGTCCCTATTTTTAGTTTATTATCGTATACTTAAAGTATACTGTTATACACATTGGTTATTTCACTATTTTACTTTTTATACTTTAATTTTGTTTGGCATATTACTTGTAGCTTACTATTTATATACTGAAAATATACTCCTTAAAGTATTCTTAACGTTTACTCATACTGTATGTACACAAGAGTGTGATGAACTTAAAAAAAATCACAAGACAGAATGTTGAAAACAAGTTTGATATATTTTCAAACATTTCAAAAACAAAGACCTATGAAATCAAGTCCTTCCTTTGTGGAGTAAATTAAAGAAAAAAAGTGCATGTAAAATGTTAACATAATGGTCTCTCCAAGATCACGTCCTTATTTGTAAAAATGTAAACATAGTGTCTTCAACTGAGAACTAAAGTCCTTCCTTGTCAAAAAAGGTAAAAGAAAAGTGTGAACCTTTGGAACCAAAAATAAATAACTACATAGAAAAAAATCTGTACTTTAATGACTTCTTTTCAGTTACTTGAGTCAATGGCTTGACTTAGTATATCTTGGTCCAAGTGCATAATAAGTGTTAGTACTTTGTGGCAGAAAGACATAAAAAGTATACTAAAGTATAAGTGTAACTTTTAGTATTAAAGTATAAGTGTAAGTCTTAGTATTAATGTACTTGGACTTAGACTTTTGCTTATACTTTTCAGTATAATCCAAGTATACTTCACTATACTATTCTTAAGTAAATAAAATATAGTTTATAAAAAGTCACTTTCAAGTATACTTCCTCAATTTTAGTAAAAAATAAGTATACTCATAGTACACTTGAATAAACTTCTTTTTGCTAAGGGTAGTTAAATAGGACTGTTTCCACAGTGTGTACTTGGCTGAAATGTTTCACAAAGTAGCACACTTTGTTCAGGTCAAAAGTAGCTCCAAGTGAGATGAGGAAGAATGAAATTGAAATCAACATCTGATGGTGATTGCAAAGTTATTTCCTTGCCTCCAAATAACTATACTGAGAATCGTTATCTGTAACTGGAGAAGACTAGGCACAATAACAGAATTCCCCATAAATAACCAACCTTCCAAAATTCCTCCAAGAGCCCAACAATGCCTTATACAGAAACAGATTCTTGATTGCCATTATAATGTGTACAACGAAAGGTAAAGTGCAAGCCTTTTGGTGCAAATGTAAACCTGAGTAAACCACACACAGACTTGAAAGGTCTGAAGAAGAAAAGAAAAATAAATATAAAATTAAACTGAATGAAAGAATTATGTTCAGAGCACAAATTAAAAAAAGAAAAAACTTATAAGGACGTAGTAGCAAAAAGATATTGCATATAAAAATAGAGAAAAATATGTACAAAACTGTGGACTATTTCGGTGGCAGTGGATATTGCACATAAACAAATATTGCACTCATTCCAAGTGTGGCATGTGACATGGCTATTTGGATAAATAGACCAGATTTATATAGCACTTCTCCATCTGCATCAGAAGCCCAAAGCACTTTACAGTTATGCCTCACATTCACCCATTCACACTCACACACCGATATCAGGGTGCTGCCATATAAGACGCTCACTACACACCGGGAGCAACTGGGGATTAAGGACCTTGCCCAAGGGCCCTTAGTGATTTTCTGGTCTGGCTGGGTCATCTGGTCTGAAGCCCAACGCTTAACAACTAGACCGTCACCTCCCAGTGGATCGGCATTCATAGGTCTAACAGCAGTTGGATAGAAACTGGTTTTCAGTCTATTTGTACTTGTTTTAATGGCTCTGTACCGTGTGCCTGATGGCAGTAGCTCAAACAGAGAGTGGCCAGGGTGGGATGAGTCCTTTAGGATGGTGTTGGCTCTCCTGAGACAGTAAGAGCCATGAAGGTCCTCCCCCAGTGTGGATACACAGTAAATTTTGCAGAGTAAAATATACTCTGACAGGATCACATATGGTCCCAGTCCAAATAGAGTTAAATATACTAAATCACAGTGCTAAATCAACTCTATCATGCTATGAATGACTCTTACTGGAGTTGAAGTCTATTTGGACCAAATGTTATCCTGGCAGAGTATATTTTACTCCATAAAATGTACTGTGTAGAGGGCACCCAATGATCTTCACTGCCATTTTGATAACCCTCTGGAGCTCTTTCCTGTTTGCCCCTGTGCAGCTGGCAAACCACGTACAGAGACAATATGTGAGGAAACCATGTAGAAAACCAAAACTGTGCAAAGACAACATTGGAGGAACTACAAGAACTCTCACCTCAATAAAGGTCACTATTCATAACTCCACTATCAAAACAACACCACAAAAAATGCATCTACCTAAAGGCAATGATGCAAAATATCCTTTGAATTTAAATAACTGTATGAGTATTTTTAAGTGGTGAGGAAGTTTGATCTTATTGAGAGATTCACTTATCTTGCCAGTGACATTCTTATCTTTGGGAGTTCTGAGGTTGACCCCAATTGGTCAAATTACAAAATGGAACTCACTTGGTTTCCATCGATGGCGTAATCATGTTTGATTGAGTAGACTTTGGCCACAGAGAAAGCAACAGCAAACCCGATTATGGCAATAGGAAAGGCCTCCACAGCGCTCTCTTTCCAGATTTCCACACTGGGTGCAATGGGAGCATCATACCTGGAAAACAACAGTTTAAAATTTTATTGCAGTTGTAGCAAGGTGAAGTCTGGATTGAAAAGAGGATTCCCACTTCTTACACCAGGGGAATTATCCTTTGGCTGACCGGGTAGGGTTCTGGTCTTTAGTGCGAGCAGTCCGGCGTTCGATCCCACCGCTGTCCCGATTGTGACCGGAGGACCTTTGTGGCTGGGACGGCGGTGAGATCGAACCCGGACTGCTTGCACTAAAGACCAGAACTCTACCAGGTCAGCCAAAGCTAGCGGGAACATCTTTTCAATCCGGACTTCACCTTGCTACACAGTAATTCAAATTATGTAATAATGTGATCTGATTATGTAAACTTACGGTGTTTTTATAGAATTCCATGGTACAAAAGAATAAACCGTTTTTAAATATATTGATATTTTTTGCAGACTGTCAGCTACCACGTAGTAGAGATACATTCACTTCACGTAATTATTGTCTGGTTTGTGAATGTGCTAGTTACCTAGCCTAGCTCAGTCACTCTAAAGGCTATCCATGCTAGCTTGCTAGTTAGCATGTAGCTGGTTGGAAAACAAGCCAGTTGAGCTTGATTATGAGTGAACTGTTTGTTAAGTCAATTTGTATTCCTGATTAACGTGAGACTACTTTCCATTTAGTGATTTTTTTAAACTTAATAATCTATCCATGCATTGGTGACCAGCATCGTTGGATTGTGAACCTGCAGTAGAGGCATGCAAATAGCATGTAATGCTGCTGTGATACATCTGACATTCAAACAGGCACAGAACTTACCCACTATCCATTTGACCCACAATATCCACGTCATATATGCCTGTAAAGTTGAAGCCGTAGGACACTCCACAAGCTATAACGGTCTGTGTGAACAGAAAAGAGTCTCTCTTAAGACATCAAGGGCTTTTCAAGCAAAACACAACTGAACTGACTTGCAAGAACCAGTTATGTAATATGATCCTTTTCACGAGGTCCAGATGTAGCACTGTTTTTTTGTAAAGCGACTGATGTTTGATTAGACAAGCTAAACTTATAAAAAATCAGTTTCAGCCTCTAATGTTGCCCTCACCATGATAACCTCTATAGGAATAGGCACCGGCAGCTTGTCCTTGTATCTGTCGTTCAGCTCCTTCACGATGAACACCACCACCATAATAATTATGGACATCACTAGGTCACAGATGTTGGTGGAACGGATTTGGACAAAGACCATCTTAAGGGTCTGTGCAAAAACAGCACACGAACAAAAAGCTGTAAATTAAAAGTAAAGTCAGGCATTCATTCCCTAGACATTCTAGAACTAGAATTAAGATGTTCCACTTTGTAATTATGCTCCATGTGTGATGAACGATTGAGAATTTCTGACCCTGACCCAGAAAAACAGGGCATGTTTCTCCATCTTTTGCATTCTGAGAAACCAACATTTCTCGAGAATGTGTGAAGTTTTGACTCCGTGGGTGCAAGGTTGGTTTCTCAGAGTGTAAAATATGGAGAACTGTGCCCTACTTTTTCTGGGTCAGGCTCAAAACCTTTCAATCGCCCCTTGTATGTGTCTGTCTGTCTGTGTTTTGGAGAATACGGAATAAACTGTTGTTATGTTCTCAGATTCATTCAGTATTCTCAGATTTTAATAAGTATAGCCAGTGTGTGTGTAGTTTCAAGCCAAATCATATGGAGATATTGTAGAAAGTGTAGAAAGGAAAATCAAACTCTTATGCCATTAAGTCACTGGTTTTGAGCCAAAGTCTAAGGTCTGTGTTCATTTGTTCTCCAGGATGTCAGTGTACTCTGACACATCAGTTAATATACGCTGATCATATAGAGCAGTTAAATGTCTAGTTTAGATATAATCAACAACAGCAGCATTTGTGATGTTATGTAGGGTATCTTCCTAATCTGGCCATAACAGTCAGATCCATAACAGACTTACACGTATGACAGAGAAAGGTCCACTGAAGCCTTGAACCTGTATCCCCAACACAAACTTGAGCTGGGACACCATGATGTGGATGGCGGCTGCTGTGGTGAAACCAGACACCAGGGTGTCAGACAGGTACACAACGATGAAGCCCACTTGCAGAATACCCATGGCAAGCTGCACAGGAGAGAAAAATCAAGAGAATAGAAGATATACAACTTCACTTCCAAGTTATTTCATCACATCGTGATGCTTCAACAAAGGAGCCTTGCTTTTTATGCACACAAACAGGGTGTATATGCATCGTGAACCTGCCTGTGTATGGTGCATCTACATATTGCAGCGTTAAAATGCCACAAATACATTGAATTCAAATTTAGACCAGCATTTTGTTTTATCAACCAACGCCCATGGCCACATAGATGAGCACAAGTGACCTTGTGATTTAAAGAACACAAGTACTTGGTGTTAAACCACAACTGTGCTTGGTGGATGCTACCAGTGACACTAGTGTGACATCATTTTGCGATGGAAGATAGGGCTCCGTAGTGACATTTTGGTGCAGGTCTGCTTTGTGGGGCCGAGTCGTATCACTTATAAAGACTGAAGAGAAGAAGAAGAAGAAAAAAAACGTGATTTTCTGAACCTTGATAAAAAGGTTGGGGTCTAGTCTAGAGTAGATCCTGTTAAAAAAGCAGTCAGAAAAATGTAATCGATTTTTATTAATATTATAAGATGATCATTTTTAAGGCATATGCATTCTAATGCATGCCTTTCTAGATTGTGTTTTTTTTTTTTTTTTTTTTTTGTCCAGGGTTAACAGAGGCATGCTAGATGTTAAATCATTAAGTCTGCATGCAGTCAGATCTACCTGGAATATTCCCATGAGGAAGGTCAAAGAGGAGGCCACCAGGACTCTTTTCTGGTCCTGGTTCAGACCCTCAAAATCAGTGATGTTGGCTGCAGGTTGGCCATCTGGTACCAGGCGGATCACCACAGCTCCCACCATCAGGCTCAGGACGGGGAAGGCACCTGGCAGCAATCATGGAGGAAGACACAGCTGTCATCTTGTCTCTGCTTTTCAATCTGCTAAATTCCCCTTGTAAGCATTCGCAACAAGCTTAAACCTGTTCGGTGACATCTGAGGACAATTTGTTTCAAAGAGCTTTATACAAGTGCATTACTGTTTATACGACATGTGCATTACTATTTAGATGACAGGCTGAAGTGAGAGGAGAGACACGCAGAGACCAGACACCAAAGCTCCCTGAGGTGAAGCAGTTAAGCAGTAAGTATATTCTTTTCATGGTTGAGCTCAATTTAATTTATTTGTGTGTACAAATAGAATGTTTTTGCATCATGAACTCACTGATGTGAGGCATAAGTGGATTGCATTGTATAAAGTGGGAAAACTCTGCACAATTTTAGATCGTATTTTTAATGATCTACAGTATGACACAATCTCTGTAATAATACTATAATGCTAGGTATTTTTTTCTAATACTTTCTAATAATAGCTAATACAGTTCTATGGATCCTGTTGGCAAAATAAATGTAATTAGAGTCCATGTTTCAGTCTCTTTTTCAATTGATTTCTTTGTAGGTGTAGGGGAAAAAAAAAGCAGCTAACACTGTTGTGGTCACATACCTATGGATATGTGTCTGGAAGTACCGAGGAAGAAGTAGGTGAGCACAGGAAAGAAAGCGGTGAAGAGGCCGTAGCTTGGGGGAAGTTCAGCCAGGAGCGCGAAGGCAAGACCTGAGTGAGAGCAGCACACAGATAAAACATTTCCAAGTTATCAATTTTATGGCATATTTTAAACTTTAGGCTGCAGTGCTGAACTGAGCTGCATATCTGTGGAGCCTTTTCTATCTGAGATGCTTTAAGGTGCATTAAAGTGATGACTTGCACACAGTCATCTGGAGCTGCCATTCACTTAGGCTCCCTCTGATTTTACTTTTTTTTTTTTTTTTTTTTGCCTTCCCTGGATATAAATATGCCTTCTTTTTAACTTAAAATTAGCTGTTGTGCACTCTTAGCTGATGTCTGACATTTGCCATTAGTGCTGGTGGGTCAGGATTTCAGTCTCAGTGTATATTCAAGCTCAAGGCCAGAACTCTCCTGCTGACACCGTTTAAATGCACTTTTTGTCACTTTTGTTTCCTTCCACCTTAACATGTCCTGTCCCTAAAACCATATTCCCCGTGTCTCGGTTTCTAGGTCACCAGAACGGCAGATTCTGACCATGGTGTTTGTCTTCAGGAACAGGACATGTCTGTCATCTCCTTGCCAGTTTCTATCTGGGGTCGATCTAGTGAGTCTTTTATAAAATCGTACTTTGCATTTCAACTATGGATCATATGGTTATCTGTAAATGCAGCATTGCTCAACTGTTCACCAGGCATTTTCAAAAGCATTGCTTCATGAGAAAAATCAGCCATGTAGTATATCTAGAGATTGTCACACAGCTGTGCTTTGATCCACATCTAGAAAATAATCCAGATTTTCTGACTAACAATTGGAATTTGCTTTTGATCTTAATTAATTGTGCCATGTGCTTTTGATTTTATTATTATTATTATTATTATTATTATTACATTTTTAATCTAAGCAATAACCCTTAAAAAGTCTCAATACAAGTATGTCTGTCTTAAATTTTTTGCATCGTTTTTTAACGTCTGCCAGCGAAGTTGGAGGAGCTTGTGTTTTCACCTCTGTTTTTGTCTGTTTATGAATAGTTTATGATTTTTTTTTTTTTTTTTTTTTTTTACTGAAGATTCACATCCTGATAATCAAGAACTGATCAAATCTTCAAGGTCATAAGTCAAAGGTGAAAGTCAGGAAAAAACTTTGAATTTTGGAAAAAAAAATCCCTATCCCTTTAACATTGAATGAATTTTCAAAAATTAATAACTCTATCAAAAAATTTCAAATTTCTTTCATATTTGAGAGCATTTTGTAGGATGTTATCGACTGATAAAGTTTGAGCCAGATCTGATCCAGATTACAGATATTATAGCCATTTAAATTTAACATTGAAACTCCATTTAAAGTATATTAAATTTAACATTGAAACTCCATTTAATGTATATTTTACATTATATCTTAATCAAACGTGCCCCAATCACTCTCATATTTCAAAGTGAGGTGCAGACTGACACTCACTATCGTCTGACCAGGTTTGATGCAGATTGTGGAGTTTTGTGGACATTTGATTTTAAAATTTAAAAGCCCATTTGTTGTACATTTTACATCATAACTCAATCAAAAGTGCCTCAATCACTCTCATTTGTGACAGTGAGGTACAAACTGTCACTCTCAATGAATAGAGTAAGTTTGATCCGCATCTAATCCATATTGAAGATTTAGCGGATATTTGATTTTAACATTGAAAAGCCCTTTTGATCTATATTTTGTATTATATTTTAGCTTATGAAAAGTCACTTCTAACAAGACTTTAAAAGTAAGACCCCTTCGGCTGCTCCCTTGTTTGCACTTGGGGTCGCCACAGCAAATCCAAGGTGGATCTGCATGTTGAATCGGCACAGGTTTTACGCCGGATGCCCTTCCTGACGCAACTCCACATTACATGGAGAAATGTGGCAGAGGTGGGATTTGAACCCGGAGCCTTCTGAACTGAAACCAAGCGCATTAACCACTTGGCCACCACCCCTTGTTAGAGCAACACGCTCGTAGCGCACAAACCTCCACTAACACTAGTTTCCAATTCTGCAAGTTTTTACCTTGGAAAAGAATTTCAAGATCAAAGTTCTAACAAGACTTTGATCTTGAAATTCTTTTCCAAGGGAAAACTTGCAGAATTGGAAACTAGTGTTAGTGGAGGTTTGTGCGCTACGAGCGTGTTGCTCTAGCTTTTTTTTTTTTTTTCAAATACTGTGAGAAAAACAGGAGGAGTGGACTTTCGGGAGGAGCTCGGAGTCGAGCCGCTGCTCCTCCATGTCGAAAGGAGTCAGTTGAGGTGGCTTGGGCATCTTTTCTGGATGCCCCCTGGACACCTCGCTGGAGAGGTGTTCCAGGCACGTCCCACTGGGAGGAGGCCCCGGGGAAGACCCAGGACACGCTGGAGGGACTACATCTCTCGGCTGGCTTGGGAACGCCTTGGGGTTCCCCCGGAGGAGCTGGAGGAGGTGTGTGTGGATCGGGAAGTCTGGGCAGCTTTGCTTGAGCTGCTGCCCCCGCGACCCGACTCCGGATAAAGCGGAAGAAAATGGATGGATGGATGGATACTGTGAGAAAAATTAATCTAGACAGTATGGTGGTGCAACCATTTAGTGTCCCTGTCTCCAAAACAGAAGATCAGGGCACCTGTGCCACATTCTCTATCTAGATCTAGATCTAGAGCTGCTTCAGGAAGAGCATCCAGCATAAAATGAGCATGATAAGCCATGCCAGATCTGCTGTGGTGACTGCAAGCAAGAACGGGAGTAGCCAAAATAAGCTACATGAGAAATACTCAGTGCAGCAAGCGTATGGTGGATGGAAATGGCAGCGCAGTGGTGTCTCGATGCAGCAGCCTCCATGTTCCTTTGGCGTTATCGTTGGAACTTTTTGATCACACCGACTCTCCCTAGCGCTCCTCACCTTGCATGACAGCCACCAGTCCGGTGCTGATCCCGGACACCACGTCACCCAGCAGCCACTCTTTAATTCTGTAGCTCCTCATCCATCCAGTGATGGGCAGCAGAGACAGCGCCACATTCTTGACACGCTTTGTATCACAGCTGCATATCAAAGAGGGGAAAAGCTCCAGTACTCAGACTGTTTTCATTCAGCATTAGTTTAACAAAATTTTATTAGTAACTAACAGTAGCTAACAGACTGACAGTCAAATTGTACTAAATGGCCTTGATCTCCTATGAAACAGGCCTCACTTACATCAAGTACTGTTTCACATGGTCCAGTGGGGTTTTACGCAGCCTGAAGACCTTCTCGTAATTCTCAGCAAAACTGTCCTCTGAGTACACACATCTGGTCACCACATATGATTTCCTTAACGTCGCCATCCTCGCACATAAACCGTTGTGCCGACTGTGAAACAGGTAAAAGCCAAATGATCTGAGAAATGGACCACCAACAGAACCTTTGTCCTGTATTTGTTAGAGCAGTTCCTTGCAGTCTGTGTGATCTAATCTGGGATCTGAAACGGAGCTCATCACGTTGTCTTTTTTTGCCTTCATGGTGTTCAATCATTAACACAAACATGATTCGTGTGTCGACATCAGACAGGCTTATTTTTGTTTGGTCATATTTATGAAGAGTTTATGGATCTCAGATGGTTTCTGCAGGTTTGGAGTTTTTCCAGCACTATAACCCACAAATACATACGCATGTAATGATACACTCAGCTAGTAATATGGTTTTATACACAATATAATGGAGCTAAAACTATGTCCTTTGGACTCCATCACAGCATCTGACATCCTCCAATCTCTGGAGTTATACAATGCATTAAAATGAATTAGTTATGCGTATGAATTAGTCACGTTAAAATGTTGAAATTTAGTATTTCAATATGTCAAATCTCCCTCAAGTTTAGGACTTATGGAACAAAATCAAAATATTTTCTGAAACCCAAAAACAGCCAGACTGAGGGCCCTATTTTGATGACCTGTAGTGCACAGTGTAGAAAAAGTAGCACAACCACATTTAGAGCGTTTATAACTCCACTTTCCTATTGACACTGTGAGTAAATTACTGCCAATTAAGGTTCAGGCTACACAGTGGTTGTATTTAGTGGTGTAATGGCCATAGTTGGTTTGTGAACCCTATGGACCACTCCCCAAGGTTCAGCAAGCGTAAGGACAGTGCATTAGTTGCAAAATTTATGCAGTGGTGTGAAATACAGATTTACTGTCATGGTGAGATGTTTTTAAAGCAATAATTCCCTAAATATTGATGCAAAGTTGCAGTAAAAAATAAAAGCAGTTGTGCATTCACATGAAAGGAGCATGTTAAAAGCAGACAGCCCTTGCCGCCTTGCACTAGGCTGGACATACATCGGGTCCAAGCATGGAAGGAATCACTCCGAAATATCAGGAACTGAAAACAGAGTGTGCTTTGTGTTTTCTCTGTGCCATCCTAAGCCCATTGCCCCACATGATTGTCATTGTAGTGGTCACAGTATATGATACAGGATAGTACATTATATTATATTATAGTATATTATTAAGTGATCAATCTGCTGAGCTGTTTCACCAAGTGTGTGTTAGTCCATCATGTCATTTACAAATACAGAGTTGACTTTAAATGTATACTCTTTTACAAAAAACTGAACTCACAAAACACTTGAGCTCAACTGTCAAGTCTGAAGGAATTCCACAGAGATCTTGAGATCTAGCTTACTGAAATTAAACACATGAACACCCAAAGAAAGCAATACACTGAGAACAGCACTGTAAAAAGTCTGTTTATTCTCAATCATGAACACAAAATAATACATGCAAAATATATTACACCTTGATTTTCTAGAAATTCAATATAAACGTTTAAAAAAATAAAAATTTTATTCTTACATTGCAGTCATTACAGTATATGGAAATTTGATTTTGTATATATGAACTAAACAATATCCATGATAGTATATTATACAGTAGAAGTAGTAGCATAAAACATTTACTTTTTTTCTGGTTTCCTTTGAAAACTATTGTCTTTTCATTCTGAAGTTAGAACTTGGTTTCTCGTTCTGGTACCTGTTAAGGAAAAGGAGGTTTTGAGTCAGTCTGTTTCACTTTCAGTGTACTTTTTAAATTATAGTGTACAATCACTGTGATTATTCAGGGATTACAAGAGATCTTTAACATCTTGTCTATTTTTTTTTCTTTTTAACATTTGGCATTAGTCCCCTGAAATAAGTGAATAAGTTACATGAAATAAATGCAATTCAACAAGACAAACGCACAAGTGACACCACATCAAGCACACCTTTTTACTCATTCGTGATACTCACAAAGGACATTTTATTGGAATGTCACACAACCAAAGGCTCCAGCAGATATCGATATTCTAAACATTACGGCACAGTCAGTGTACTCGTCATGGTGGTTAACACAGGAATCTTATAACCCACATAACCTTACCGTCCACCACTAGATATGTATCATGTTACCAATTTTCTGTAATAATATGAGAATGTAACCTCAACATTTTTGAGTTGGTGTCTATTGTGTGCCATTATTACGGTAAACAAGTAATAATTGTGGACTAATTGCTGTCTGAGGTAACTGGAGTGTAAACGTAATTTCTCCATTGTGAGATCAATAAAGTATATCTAATCTAATCTAATCTATTCTGCTAAGTATCAGCATTACTGTTTATTAAGCATGTTGGTTAATAATAATCATAATTATCGTTGTTGTTATTTATTTCAATTCAATTTAGCGCCAAATCACAGCGAAAGTTGTATTAAGGCACCTCACACGGAACAGTTCAACATAAAAAATTAAAATGAATTTAAAAAAAAAATCAAATACATAGAAACATAAAAGAATAAAACAGATAAAAAATAAAAACTATTCATAAGAAAGAAAAGAAAAATAGGTTTTAAGTCCTGACTTGAAAATGTCCACGTTTTGTTTTGCAATTTCTGACTAAATGACCCAGAATTAAACAATTGTATGTCTTGAGCACGTGATAAATGAGTCATTTACTTTGTACCAACTGAAAATAACCTTTTACAGTTTCATAAAAGTAAGTTGGATTCAAGTTTTAGATGTTCTCAGATTCAACAGTGATAATTACCAACACTCAAATGTTTAGGAAATGGAATTCTAGGATTAACAGGATTAAAAATGGTGATTTCAGGAACGCGACAAGCTAGCCCCCCGTTGGTAAAGATGTACAACTTTGATCCTGATTGCTGAGCTTTGATGCTGATTGCTTTGATCCTGTAATCATGTTCAAAAGAATTAGAAACAAAGGTCAGCGTTAGGGATCAAAGTGAGAATCCATCCATTGATAGTAGAGAAGCTTGAATCTTCGACTGGTCTGGGTTGCTTGATGCGAGGACGTTTCGCTTCAAATCGCAGAAGCTTCCTCAGCTAAAATTCTTGCTCTGGTGGTCTGACTTCTGTCTTGACTCTTGTAGAGAAGAATAATCAAGAAGTCACAAAAGCTGGAGTTTTAAACCTAACCAGACCCCTTCTACCGAGAGGCAGACTGCTATAGGCTGGTGACTAAACAATAGCGCTAATTAGCACCTATTGTGCTCTAGTTAGCACCCTTCTAATGACAGGGCAGCTGTCCCTCTCCTGATGGCTCCCTTGACGACTCTGCTGAGGAATGACTCATTACCATGAACAAAAGACTGAAACTGCTTTGACCTGAGTACCCCATTGTAAACAGGGGATAAAGTGTGTCTCAGACCCCCTCCCCGGTTAAGGCTGGGTTTCAAACATTTCACAAAGAATGCCTCCTTGACCCCTCTCTCAAACCATTTCTTCTCTCTGGCTAATATTTTAACTTCCTTGTCCTCCAACGTGTGGTTAGTGTCTTTAAGGTGGAGATGAACTGCAGACTGAGGTCCACTGGCGCCCTCTCTGCGGTGCTGGTTTCAGGTCAAAGCAGTTTCAGTCTTTTGTTCATGGTAATGAGTCATTCACGTCATCAGCAGAGTTGTCAAGGGAGCCATCAGGAGAGGGACAGCTGCCCTGTCATTAGGAGGGTGCTAACTAGAGCACAATAGGTGCTAATTAGACCTATTGTTTAGTCACCAGCCTATAGCAGTCTGCCTCTTGGTAGGAGGGGTCTGGTTAGGTTTAAAACTCCAGCTTTTGTGACTTCTTGATTATTCTTCTCTGCAAGAGTCAAGACAGAAGTCAGACCACCAGAGCAACAATTTTAGCTGAGGAAGCTTCTGCGATTTGAAGCGAAACGTCCTCGCGTCAAGCAACCCAGTCCAGTCGAAGATTCAAGCTTCTCTACTATGGAAGCCACCTGGACAACTGAGAGCCTACACACATGCATTGATAGATAGAATGGATTCTTTGTTCACCCAGACTTCACCCCTTCACCAAATGCTATTGAAATCAGTTTCAGGTTGTTCTTATTCCTGCTTACAAATGAGCCAACAAATAAAAAAAATAAATAATACACTGGTGATTTACAAGACCTCCTTGGTTGGTGTATCTTACTATATTGACTATAATGATCATAGTGTAAGTACAGGGCAACCCTGCACCACCATCACACATACACACACAGATGCCCTGCCCCTAGGGGTTTTTTGCCAGTGTAATATACTATACTATGTGCACTGGCTAAGAGAAATTTCAATGACTTTTTAACCCCTTAAGCCCTAGAGCCCATTTCACCAAAATCACATACCCATACATTGTGATTTATTTCTCAGCTTGTACAAGGTCAAAAATGCAAAAGTTTGGATTAGCTAAAAGACAGGTCCTAGGGGATGTTGTGGATGCAAAAAAAAAAAAAAAAAATGAAAGTAAATAATACTTGGTAGGAGTAAATTAGGTTTTTTTTTCCCAAAAAATGAATTCCGATTTATGTCTTTATTTGCTTGGCGTTTCAGCTGTGGTTAGTTGATATGTGCTTGAAGTGGATACTTTTGTAGAGGAGACTTCGCTTGACATTTTGATGTATAATAAGTGTATGTTGGTGTCAGCATTGGTTAGTTATGAGTGTTCAAATGTTCCAAAACAGGGCAAGTCCCCAACTTTGGGGATTCTAAGGTTTAAGAGGTCAAGGAAAAAGAGGCGGATGTGATACGTACATTTCTGTCTCTGCTTCTCAAACTGCCTCCAGGATTGTGGACGGTGACTGTTGTTATGATCTGAAGAGTCAAAAGCAGATTAAAAAAAAAATCAAAAAAAAATCACTCGCAGCTCTTTCAGTTTGTGTCCTAGACAGTACCTAAAAGCTGTGGTTTAACTCTATTGCTGCTGTCTTTGTTCATCTTTACCTTTTCATAATGCCTCTTTTGTGCCGGCTCTGGATGTTTCTTGAGGATGTGCAGCATGGCATCATGTAGCGTCAAAAAGAAGATTGACGGCTGAACCTCATCATCAAAGAAGCAGCAGTGGTGTATTTTTTGCAGGATGTCAGCTAAAGACAAGGAAGTGTAAACTTGAGAGAACGTGCACTTGGAGCTTTTAAAGTTTTCACAGAGACTGAATAACATCACTGAAGCAGGTCCGTCTGCCAGCTACGTAATCACTTAAAAAAAAAAAAAAAAAAAAAAAAATCCAGAATGAAGGAAACATTATTATGTTGACAGAATTCACATTAACTCCATATTTTGCTTCCCAGAATAGTGATGAAGTTATACAGTGTAACCTGCTTCATACTTACCATCACAAGCCACTATGTAGACCTCAACCTCAATTCGAATGAGTTCTTTTAGCACCTGCCAAAGTCAGAAGTGATTAAACAAAAACAGCCTCTGTGAAATAACGGCCGTCATTGCTGCCATAAATGATCCACTCACCGTTTTGAGTCCCTTCAGACCAGATATGTCCAGGAAGGAGACGGCAGAGAAGTCCAGGATTAGGCTGTGGAGGTCTACTCTGGGAACACTGATGTTGGCAGGAAGCTTGGCGTTCCAGTCAATCCGGACAGGAAGGTCTTTGAAGTCAGTCGGTTGGTCCAGTTCCTCTATGTTTTTCTCATCCTCGGATTCTTTAAAGGGTCCACATGATGTATTCAGGAAGCCGTTCTGTAAAGTAAAATTGTTCAGTCATTATGTCATTGATTAACTTTGTCAAGGAGGTTATGTTGATCACTAGAACCTCCTTTTTTGATTAGCAGAAGTAACTGAACAGATTTTCGTGCCAAAGAAGAACTCATTAAATTGTGATAAGAATAGAGATAAAGATGAGCTAGCTCAGTGGGACTACGTGCCTGTCATTGAACACAACCTTTCATCTGCATTGTCCCAGTCCACACAACTGTAAATGGGTATCGGTCTTGGCTGAGGAAGTAATCTGGCATCATCCCATCCTGGAGGAGTATAAGACTTGTTCGGGTATAAACACAGACCTCTTCCTATATAGGCTGAAGTAAGTCCTATGTAATATATAGGACTTACTTCTTTTTTAGTCTATTTCACTTCATAGAAAACGATTCAATTTGATTTCAATTCACTTTCAATTTATATAGCGCCAAATCACAACAAAACTGCCTTAAGGCGCTTCACACAAGTAAGGTCTAACCTTACCAACCCCTATAGCAAGCACACGGGCAACAGTGGTAAGGAAAAACTCCCTCTGATGATATTGAAGAAGAAACCTCAAGCAGACCCGACTTAAAGGGGGTGAGCTGCTGCTTGGGCCATACTAGCAAAAAGGTTTACAATACAGAACATAACACAACAACAGCTGATGCAGCAACAACTTCTTGTTGAACAAAACAAAGTGACAAATCACTTTTGCAGTCAAATTATTAAAAGTGGCATGTACAGTATCTTATGTGTGTGTGTGTATATATATATATCACAAACGTGTCCATGTTCTGGTAGCAGTACTTATCAATGTTGCCATGTACATCTGATGGTTTGCAGCCCAAAAGCAGGTTAAATTTTAAATTTAACCTTTATTTAACCAGGTTAAGATCGAGATCTCTTTTACAAGGGAGACCTGGACAGTTCTTAAAGTTTCCAATTCACCTAACCTGCATGTCTTTAGATGTGGGAGGAAGCCGGAGCACCTGGAGGACACCCATACCACCATGGGGAGAACATGCAAACTCCACACAGAAAGGCCACAGGTGGGAATCAACCCCATGACCTTCTCGTTGTGACGCAACAGTGCTAAGCACAAAGCCACTGTGCTGCTGCCTCCGCTCTCTCTCTCTCTCTTGCTCTCTGTCTTTCTTGCTCCCACTATGTCTCTGTCTGGTAATCAGCTGTTGACGGGGGCGTGGCACAGCGTGGTCAGCTCCCCCCCTGCTAGATTTTGAATGACTTAGTGTATCATAAAAAGCAATGTAGCTGAAGTATACATAAAAATCCTACTGCAGCAAACTGTGCCTCATTCATTTGCCCTGACACACCCCCTTGCAATACCTCCATGCCACCCACTTTGGAAACTATGACTTCTTTTTTTTTAACCAGTGGTTTCCAGACTTTTCTTTTGGAGACCCCCTATTTGAAAGACTGAGGTTCCCTAACCTGAGAAAAATGCCTACACACACACACACACACACACTTTTTGGTTCCTCTTTTTCTTCTTTCTCCTCCCTTTCTTTGGACAGTCATGTTATAATTGCTATTGATTATACAGCAAGTGAGTTATTATGAATTAAAGTAACATGCACTTCTAATTTTGACAAATTTAGAGCAGACAAAACTTCACAACCTCCCCATGATCTTTGGTAGAGGGTCTTAGACCCCAGATTATGAACCAGGATTTTATATAATACTAGAATAACAGCAATGTTTAGCCTACGTGACTGATGTTACATAGTTTTTTATTTTTTTGTAGTAGTAGCAGAAAGGTCGTTCTGCCTGAGCTGATAAATGTTCTGAAAAACAAGGAGCAATAATAATATGTGTGTAAAATCCGAGTAGTGACTTTTATGACATTGTGAAAGTGTTTCTAGAGCAAACGTGCGCTGTTTTTATCACTGAACAAGGTCAAAGTCACGACTTACTGATGTCCATTGCAGGTCACCTTTCTTCAGATGTTTTCTGATCATTCTCAGTGCTTTATTTCTCTTTCTCAACACTCTCAAAGGGTTAAATCCAATCTGAGGAGACAGCGAAGTATTGTATGAAACACACATAAGAGACAGAATCAAGTCGAATATGTCTCACACTTGTATAAAATGACCTTTTCCAGTCTGTCTTTTTATGACATGGGCTTTTTTTTTAACTTAATTTTTATTTACTTTTTATTAACAACAGTGCAATGTGTACAATTCTGTATCTGTGTATACTCAAAATGTTAAATGTCCACTCCCAAACATTCAAAGAAGGTGGGGAGGAACGCTGATAACATCATCACTCAATGACTGCAACAAAAGGTTTAAACAAGCAAACAAAAATATGTGCAGTATGTATTACAGAATGACTTTGGGAGTTCTACCGGGAACATTTGAATTAAATAAATAAAGCAGCCTTGGCAAAACATTCATACGAATACTTTCAACACAACCAAGCAGAGAGAGAGGGACCACAGACCATCATTCCAAGTCATTAGTAATACACCAAATCATTTTACCATAATTCCCTTCACAGAGATTATGTAGAGTTGGAGGAATATAAGAAGGTATTTAATACCTTCTTTAGACCATTTAAATCCACTCTGGGGTTTTATGTTCTCTGGAATCCTGCCACTGATATCCATAGCCCATGTTTTTTTTTTCCATGATTACCTTATTATATCCTGAATAATACCTATGCTGAGAAATTAATTCCTGATATTGTTTACATTGGTTTTGTCAGATATAATAATACATCATCAGCATATAGTGATATTTTATCATCTTCCTTATTTATGGCAATTCCTTTTATGTTATCATTGTCTCGAATAAGATGGGCTGGTGGTTCAGTGCTAATGGTGAACAGCAGGGGGTGATAGAGGGCAGCCTTGTCTGCATCCCCGTTCCAATATGAATTTCTCTGATCTACACCCATTGACTTTAATAGTGACTTGTAGAGATGAGTATAATGTTTGTATGCAATTTATAAAATTAGGGCCAAATTTAAATGGCTCTATGTGTGAAACAAATATTGCCATGAAACCTGGTCAAATGCCTTTTGAGCATCTAGGGATATAATCATTGATTCTGATTTCTGTCCTTTATGATGGGTTGTTATGTTTAATAGGTGCCATAAATTGTCTCCATAGTATGACCCAAGGATAAATCCAGTCTGATCAGGATGGATAATTTAGGTGATTACCTGATTAACTCGTCTGGCTAAAATTGCTGTGAGTAGATCCACATTCAGTGACGATATTGGTCAATAGGAATGGTAGTCAGCACGGACTTTACCCTCTTTATGTATGATTACGATGGTTTCTTTGGTCCAGGATGGTGCCATAGTTTTGAGAAACAATAGGGGAGACAACAGATCTTTAAAGTTTTATAAAACTCAATTAGCATATCCATTTGGTCCAGGGCTTTTGTTACTTGTTTAATCTCCCATTCCTCAATAGGCTCATCTAACTCCTTAACTGTTGGTTCTAGTAGATCCATCAATTTTATACAGTTTAAAAACTCCATGGTTTTGCATCATCAATACACCTATCTTTACACTTAAATAAAGATTTGTAAAATTCTGCAAAATATTCAGATATTTGTTCTTGTTTTGTGATGTAGGCACCATGGGATTTTATTCTCTATACTATATTGGTTATGACATGGACTTTTAAAGTTGTTCGTCTTTATGGCACCTTCCACTGAGTGAGGTGTAGTGTTTGAAACCAAGCCAGTTAAGTGTTTTTCACGGATATGACCTTGATTTTAAGAATTTTATATATATACATTATATGTCACGGAGACTTACAGCTTCCACAAGCTTATTTCTAAAGAACTCAATGTTGGCAAAGAAGATTGGTGATGGTATCCTGAAGATCTTCACGCCATCTGGCTCATAAATCTGCAGAGATGAAAAAACAAACAAACTAGATTATAACCAAAGTTGTTGCCAAAACCACATTAACATATGGGTCTTAACGGATGAATGTGAGAGCATCATATATTGTTTCTATAATAGCAAGATACTTATATTGAGACACAGACTCAATTTCAAAGCTCTTCAAGGTGGTGATAGATTGGAGATTCACTGCTTTTAATTTTGTATTTGAGAACAAAATGAGTTCAGTTTTGTCAGCATTCAAAACAAGTTTTATACTACATAATGTGTTTTGCACAGTATTAAAACCAAGTTGGCAGGAGTGAATTTGCTTTGCAATCCCCTAATAATTTAATATTAATTATAACTAATGATATGACCATTTTACTTCTGAAGCACTTATAATTCATATTGATATTTATTTATTTTGGTATGATTTTATTTTTATTTATTCATTTATTTTTTGTTGTTGTTGGTTGTTTGTAATATTGCTGCTCTTGGCATTTGAATTTCCCCTTGGGGACAAAAAAAAGTTTTTTGAATTGAAGTTCAGACTGACATCCTGTCCTGGTTGTACCCCGCCTTGCGCTCTATGACTGCTGGGATAGGCTCCAGCCCCCCGCGACCCTTCATTGGACTACGCAGTTGAAGATAAGTGTGTGTGTGTGTGTGTGTGTGTGGTGTGTGTGTGTGTGTGTGTGTGTGTGTGTGTGTGTGTGTGTGTGTGTGTGTGTGTGTGTGTGTGTGTGTGTGTGTGTGTGTGTGTGTGTGTGTGTGTGCGAATTGAAGTTGTAGCTGTCAAAGAGCTTGATTTGGTGTGGGTGCAGAGCAGTAAATCACTGTATCATTGGCATAAAAGTGAAAATTTATATTTGGGGACATTTTGTGCAGGATCATTGATATAATGAATAATATAATTGATATAATGAAAAGGAGTGGTCTGAGGACTGATCCCTGGGGCACACCTTTAGAAACACTAATAGCGCTAGAATTGCAACTTTCTGCCTGCCCACACTGTCTGACAGCCCTATACTGGTGAGTCTTTGCTTCAGTGATGCATGATACACAGTCTGCTTGCTATCACAGATTTTTTTTTATATAAAATCATTAACTATTTTTAAGGCTGCTGTAGTTCAATTGATTTTTTTTTTCTAAACAAGAGTGAAAATTGCAAAAAAATAATTGTTTGAGATAAACATTATTTCAGTTGTTCACTCACAAGGGACTCATGTCAAACAATGTGGAGACAACAGTAGAGTTTTCATGACTAATTTAAGAATCATACAAGGAGCCAGAGTCAGTGAAATGCTCATTAAAACCAATGACGCAGTTCAGCCTTATCAGAGATTTTACCAGTCCTTAACAATGCATGAATGAAGCTCTGTACTATTTTTTTTTTATTTCCAATTAAAGATTTGATTGTCTTCCAAAACTCCAGGGAATTGTTAAGGTTGTTTATAGTTTCTGTGAGGAAATGATTATGTAGATTTGGCTTTTCTGACTGCAACTGTGCATGAATTGCAAAGTTTGTTCTCCTGGCTTTTGCCCAATTGTTGTGTGGGCCGCCAGAAGAGGAGGTACTGCTGGCCCACCACCAGAGGGCGCCCTGCCTGAAGTGCGGGCTTCAGGCACGAGAGGGCGCTGCCGCCACGGACACAGCCGGGAGTGACAGCTGTCACTCATTATTTCCTGACAGCTGTCACTCATTCATGCCTCATCATCTCACTCCATAAAACCCAGACGTCATCTCCACCTCATCGCCGAGATATCGTACTTCTATGGAGGTAACCTTCTCAGCCTGCAGATTCAGATACGTGGTTACGCAGACGCTGCACGAGTGTGTGTTAGAGGTGGAGGTGGCATTCCCACCGTTGTTGTTACTGGGTGTACACACACCCACACTTGACTGTCTTTGCTCTTCGCCAGCAGTACCAGATCCGACAGTCGGGGACGGTGATCACCTGGGAATTCGGGACTTGGCGGCTCCAGTATTCACCGGGTTCGGTGGCGGCGGAAATCGTGTGGTTCCGGCTCTTCTCAGGACAGACGTCTTCTATCCTCGAGCCTGCCCACACGTCACCTTTGTGGATTGACTGTTATCAGATCCTGAGATTGTCTGTGTATTCGTTGTGCACCTTCACAACATTAAATTGTTACTTTTTGGCTCATCTATTGACCGTTCATTTGCGCCCCCTGTTGTGGGTCCGTGTCACTACACTTTCACAACACCAATGCCACAATGATGCACGTGAAGCAGGTTAGAGGAATCTGAAATGAACCATGCACTGCTATGCCCTCTTAATCTGTACTTTCTAATGGGTGCATGTTTGTCAACCATTTTTCTAAAACCATCATGGAAGAATCATGTTGTTTTCAACATCAGCATTAATATTAGTTGTTCCTCAGTCAGTGACCATCATAGGTCACTGCAGAATTGTAAAATCTATCTATACATACAGTCAGTTTTACTACACTCAACAAAATATAAACGCAACACTTTTGGTTTTGCTCCCATTTTGTATGAGATGAACTCAAAGATCTAAGATCTAAGATCTTTTTCCACATACACAATATCACCATTTCCCTCAAATATTGTTCACAAACCAGTCTAAGTCTGTGATAGTGAGCACTTCTCCTTTGCTGAGATAATCCATCCCACCTCACAGGTGTGCCATATCAAGATGCTGATTAGACACCATGATTAGTGCACATGTGTGCCTTAGACTGACTTTGTGTTCTTGCATCAACTCATCATTTTCTGTAGAGTCAGTGAGAGTGAGCACAGGAAGTCGATTTGTTACATTTAGTGCACTGTTCGGAACACCAACCAACTAAACAAATCTTTGACAGGAAAGGGATTCATTCATCATTCATTCAGCTCTGAACGAAGCATTACTGCAAAACTTTCGGGAATTGACTTACTCTGCTAAAGTCCTTTCGGTCTTTGTAGATATCAGTTCCCATGATGTTGGCGAGTACACAGCAGCGAGGGCTAGAAAATTAGTAAAAATCAGACAATCAGCTATCAATTTCCTCAAAGTGGAGTGCAAGAATAGAAAAATTTTTATTTTTAATTGAACCACTTGAAAGTGTTCAGTTTTGTAGACTTGAAAGAAATGTCAAATCTTTACGCAAAAAGATTATTCGTTACTCTGACATTAAAAAGTTTTGAACTTTTGGAAAGTATCAGTGTCGAAATACTGACAATTGAACCCTGAGAACGACACTGATTAGCTCGATACCAAGGCCTGCAGCCAATCCAAGATCCAAACCCAGGATGACAGATGCCACACATGTACCCACCCACACCACCTGGACAGAGAACAACAAGAAATAAAAGCATTGTTGAAAGGGGTAGCACAAATGAGATTTTGTATTATATGGCTGCACTCTGAAGTGTTTGACATTTACACAGTCTGGTTTGTCCCTTCTCCACAGGTACAGGATGTCTCTGAACTGCATCAGCATGCCTTTGAGGTTGACGATGACCACTGCACCCAACACCGACTGTTAGAACAACGCGGTAAAAGGCCGGATCAAGATTAGTACAATAATTTAATTCACACATTGGGCATCTTTCTGCAGTTTGAGGTCCTTCTGAACTCAACCTTTGGTAACGGCTCCAATAAGAATCCAATGGCCAAGGTGACGATCATCACAATGATCGCTGAAAGTAGTCCAGCCACCTGAAAAGGACAGAAGTCATGATTACACTGAAGAAGCACACACCTTTTAGTTCTCTGATTGTTCTCTTATGTTGTTCTCTTAAATTGCAGCTGTAGTAAAGAACAGCTTTTATCGTTTAAGGCGTTTGACTACAGTGAAACCTTTTCTTTCTAGGCAGCATTTTGCGACGGTAATTCATGCTTTTGTTTAATTTCGCTTGGGCTACTGTAACTCACTTTATGTCGGAGTCAGTCAGTCACTGCATTCCTTTTGACAGGAACTCAAAGGAGAGAGCATACGACCCCTGTCTTGGCCTCACTTCATTGGTTACCTGTATATTTGAGGGTTCATTTTAAAATTCTTCTGTTTGTTTTCAAGTCTGTTCATAGTTTAGCCCCGTCGTACCTCTCTGGGCTTCTTCACTCTTCCATACCTTGTTGGCCTCTTATTTCGGCTGATCAGTTGCTCCTGGATGTACCGAGATTTAAAAGGAAGCTCAGATGGGACAGGGCCTTTTCTGTTGTTGCTCCTAAATTGTGGAATAGTTTGCCTTTGGGTGTTAGAGAGGCACCTTCATTGGCCACTTTTAGGGGTCATCTTAAAACCTATCTTTTTTCTTTGGCTTTTGACGGCAGCAAGACTTAGTTTTTAGATTTTATAGTTTTTAAAATTTTATATTTATTAACTTGTTTAAATATATGTTTTAAATGCATGTTTTAGTGCACAGCACTTTGGGTCAGCTGTAGTTGTAGTAAAATGTGTAATAAATGTAATAAGGTCTCTTTATAAATAAAGATGCTATGGGATGGTATTTTGATGAACTCTTACTTTTGACTCTTTGCTTTTCCGGTTTGCTTAAAAAAACTGTTTGCATGTATGTAACTGCATATCTAATCACACTCAGATGTTTTCATAGTTATAAATGACTTTTTGTCTATGAATTATATTAGAATTTATGCATTTTCAAAGTGATGCATTAGAGTTAGGGTTAGCATGTGATGGATAGTAGCAGATCCATTGTTATGGTTGACCTGAGTCTTCCCTCCTGTGCTCTCCTGCACTGCACTTCGAGACAGAGCAGTACTTGCTGCAAATGACTTGAATGAAGCTCCAAAGATGTTGCTGACTCCAAAGGCGATCAGCTCCTGAATTCAGGCCAAACAGAAAACATGTCTTATCTGATTCCTGAGCAAACCTGAACATAACCATAAATCCTCATTGTTCTGACATACCTGGTTTCCATCTATTGTATAATCGTGTTTGACAGAATAGACCTTTGCTACAGAAAAGGCAACAGCAAATCCGACTATAGCCATCGGAAATGCTTCCACTGCCATCTCTTGGAAAATATGCAGGTTTGGCGGCATTGGGGACTCATACCTGACAATGAACAAGAATGTGTTATACGTCAAAAAATCTGCATAATTTTAACACGTTTGAGCAGTGTTTCAGACCATGTTTTTAATTATTATTCATTATAAAGAAAGTGCTGAATGTTGCACAAAAATACTAACAGTTTGGTCCATTTCAAAAATGAAAAGACACTGGGACGGGTAGTGTGGGGCAAACAAAAAGGGACACCAAAAGAGTGCAACATCTGCTCCTTAAAGGGTTGAGACACGATTCATGCAGATAACTTCTTTGTGATTCAGTGATTTTTATGTAAATTGTTCTGAGTTATTTTGACATGTAATTGGTTATGTCCATACCCTTTATCCATGACTAGCACACGAACCTAACACAACGTTCAATCCATGTTGGCTCTGAGCTGTTTGAATTAAACAATTATGACCTTGAGGTTGACATTTCAAGGTCACCCAAGGTCAAAGGTCACATGATGATGATGACGCTGATGATGATGTTAGGGTGAGCCCTATCAGGAACAGCTAAAAGAAGAAGAAGAAGAAGAAGAAGGCGGTGGTGGCCTGTGATTTTGACTTTGACCAAACTTTTTCTCTGTGGCCATCAATCATTCCACCAAATCTGGTTCACTTATCAAATGTTTTTGTTCACACATGGACAGAGACGCAGGACCGAAAACAGTACCCCATATGGTATGGTAATTGTGTACACAAATGTCTCTGTATTTATGATCCCGTATGGAAAAGAAATAGAAAAAACTTAGAAGACGTTACATGAATTCCAGTAATAAACTTTATGTTTGACATATGTTGTGCTTATAAGTCTCAGTTTGATATTACACATATCTACTAAGGATTCTGTATGTGGAATTACTGCCATATATTGTTCTTTTAAGTTCCCAATTTATATAAGTTACATATTGTACAAATTTACTAAGGATCTTATATCTGGTTTGACTGTCACATGCATTACTTACAAGTTCCAGATAGAACAGATACAAACTTTATAAAAATGTATGTATATCTTTTCCATATGGGATAATCTGAGGTGAGACCACTCAGACATGCCAGGAGAGAGATACATACTGTGCAGCTGAACAGACCATTACTATTAGCTTGAGCTATCAAGCAGAGTTTCTCACCCTTTTGGAATATGGCCAACCACCTCAATGCCGTATGTAGTCTTGAAGTCGAACGCATACGAAACTCCACATGTAATGACAGTCTAAGAAGTGACACAAATGTCATAAATAACATTCATCATGGCTCATATTACTAGGTTCAAAGTGATATTTATTATCTCCTGGTTTGCAGATCATTAGCTGTTTTCTAGTTTGACATGATAACTAAGTGACAAACAAGTGTGATAAATCTGATTAACGATTATTACCGACAGATGTGTCCCATGCAATCATATAAAACATTATTGCTTGCAGGGCCCCAACTTATGGAAACATTTATAAGGTTATTAAATGACATCTCTCACCATGATAACCTCGATGGGGATCGGCACAGGCAGCTTGGATTTGTATCGGTCATTTAGTTCTTTCACGATGAACACTACCACCATGATCACCAGAGCAATCACCACATCACAGGGATTGGTTTGGTTTATCTTTCCAAAGATAATCTTCAGTGTCTGCAGAAAAAAAAAAAAAAAAATCAGAAGTTACACCTTACCTTGAGATTGAAAGGATGACTGAGCCATATTTATTGATTAGGCTGATCTTTGCTGACATAAATGATGGAGAGCGGTCCACTGATGCCCGGGACTTGCAGACCCAACACAAACTTGAGCTGAGACACCAGGATGTGGATGGCAGCTGCTGTAGTGAAGCCAGACACAAGAGTGTCGGACAGATACATGACAACAAAGCCCACCTGCAGTATCCCCATCGCCAGCTGGAAGAGACAGAGAGGTTGTACTGTTAAAGTCATTTCATTCATGTTACATTCACATTACTGAATGAAGTGACATGAATCTGCCAAATTCAGTGTTTGGCAGTGTAGGTGGCTAGTATTAGATTTAACCAGTTCTCACAGCAATCACATTGCCAGAGAAATAGATCAGAATCCTGATCATGGACTACATATACACATGAACCAAATTTAGTACTAAAAATCAAATTTATTGTGCACACTATTAAAAAAAACAACAACTGTGCTACATGCAATCAAAAAAAAAAGAAAAAAAAAAAGAAAAAAAAGAATATCGCACAGTGTAAGTCACCAAAAATGTTTTGGTGGAAAATAAATGATTCAGTCCACTTCAGCTGCTAATGTGCACACAGTTTAAATAAGTCAGACTCAGGTAAGTAAAATTCAGTTAATGCCAATAGTATTTTCATGGCTGTTCAGAAGTGACACTTGCACATTTGACTGCATCTAGATAATTTTATTTATCTAGTGTTGGCCAGAAATGACTTGATGAATTTGAATTTGAAGAATTTGAAAGCACCTCAGTTTAAACATTCTTTCCTTAATTTAAGGGTTCATCGGTGCACTATGTGAAACAACTGCTCTGAATTAGAGCTTTTGTATGTTGGAGTAATTTATGCAATTGTGTGAGGAGGTAAAATCAATTCGGCTCAAGCGTGTAGAGTGGGCTGAATTGTCGTGGTGGGTGGGTGGGTGTGTTTAACCTGCATGAAACCGACAAGGAACGTCACTGTGGAAGCCACCAGCACTCTCTGGTCATCCCTTGTCAGGCCTTCAAACCCTGTAATGTTGAGGGCCGCGCCCTCGTCTGGGACGATCCTGGTCACCACTGAGCCGATCATGAGACACAAAACTGGGAACGGACCTGAGGGAAATACAGGGAGAGGAATCCCAAACACTCAGGCTCATGGATGAATGAACGACTATATGGTTCTGACAAACAGGAAAGTGGGTCTTACCCACTGAGATGTGTCTGGAGGTCCCCAGAAAGAAATAAATGATGACGGGGAAGAAGGCGGAGAAGAGTCCGTACCATGGAGGCAGTGAGGCCAGTAGACAGTAAGCTAGGCCTTAAAGACAGAGCAGGAAATAATGATATATCTACAGGCCGAGCACCAATGAATGGGCCAGACGGGTCAGGTCCACGTCACAAACAATTTATTTGTGCATTTTATGCAGGCTATAAATACAGAGCACAGTTAAAGGGCGGATTAATTCATTGCCCTGCAACATGCAGTTTGAGCTGCAGATATTTACCTTGCAGGACAGCGACAAGTCCGGTGCTGATACCGGACACAATGTCACTGAACAGCCACTCTTTGATTCGGTAGATTTTCATCCAGGCAATAAACGGCAGAAGGGAGAGTGCAGCGTTCTTTGCTCGTTGAGCATCACATCTATAACAACAAATGAATAAATGGCACTAAAACGTATAATGCATGTAAAACATGTAAATGGCAGCGCACTAAAATCTATTTTGATGAACGTCTTACAGTTACACACAGTTGGGGTTTTGACATTAAACATCCTGAAAGTCTCAAACCTTCATAGAAATTCTCCTGCTACTGAAACGGTTAATTTTAAACCTCTGTGACATGTGTCATGAAAATCCAAATCTGGATTCCTGCTTGGTCTGTGAGACCCACACAGTCTGTGGGAAAAGAGCACAGCAAGAAGCAGCTACTTTCCATTGAAAGAAACGGGCACAGAATCACAATTTATACGAGTAAAGACTTGAAATGGTCTTTCTTTTTTGACCCCTTTAAAGTGTGACTAAGATATAATTTTTTTTTTTAAACAACCCAAGTCCTGTTAAGAGTGCGCTGCTCAGCTTTGATGGTGGTTTGCAAGAAATTATTTTTATTTTATTTTTTTTATCTTTTTTGAAAAAATTAGTTTAGGAAGGAGGGAATGACAATGAATAGGGCAGCTGTCCACACAGTTACCAGTTAAAGTGAAAATTAAAAATCCACCATACGTTTAAAATAGCAATAAATAAATACATTTCATAAAGTAAGTCCCTTCGGCTGCTCCCTAGTCTTCACTCAGTCACCCCAGCAGATTCGAGGTGGATCTGCATATTGATTTGGCACAGGTTTTACACTGGATGGCCTTCCTGACACAACTCCACAATTACATGGTGAAATGTGGTAGGGGTGAGTATAATAATAAATAAATAAAATTAAATTTAAATAAATAAATAATGGCAGCAACTTACTTTGTAATTGTTGGATTTGGCTGTGTTGTAACACTTACACAAATCATTAGTTTAACTTTTATATTGTTATTAAATCAAAATGATCTAATTAAAAGTTGTTTTCAAATTTAATTTAAACAGTATTTTATATATATATATAATCCAAGTGGCCTCTGCATGTGTGCGTGCATGTGTATGGCTTCCGTTTGGTGTGCTTATGTATTTATGTATTTTGAGTCAAGGATGAATGCTGCAAAGACGAAATGTTGATGGAACTAATTTTTTTTTGGAGAAATTAGCAATTTTATTTAACCAGTAAACAATGCACTTTGTACTGTAATGCACCATGGAAGTTTGGGGTTTTGGGTTTTAAATGATGTGACTGTGCTTCATGTTAGTTTAACAGTCTTGTTAGTGTTATTGATTTATTGTGCTTTTGTTGTTCAATTGCTTTAGTCAGTTTAGTTAACTGTCATGTTGTTGTTACCATGAGTGAAAAGAGTATTGCTTTTTATGTCTTCTGCGACGTCTCTGTTTATGCATGTGTAAAAATTAAAAGCACCTGCTTGCAGCAGACTGCAGGAAAAACTAAAAACTCTGCGTACGTGCGACTGGGGACAGGTGACATTTGTCGTTTGGTGTGCTTATATATTTTGGGTGAAAGATGAACTGCGCCAAAATGGAACGTTGATAGGACTAATGTTTTGGGAGAAACTACAGATATTAGCTTACAACAGTTAATGGACGTTCATAAATACATTCTAGATTCACACCCCATTCCAGCAGGGGCAGCAAATCATTTTTCTATTAAAAGTGTTAGTGCATGTGTGCGTGATTTTATTTAGTAAGTTCAATAAAAGTACATAATATAATTGTAAATACATAAAAAATACATGGATGACACAAGAAAGTGAAAACACTTATTTCCATTGTGGTCCATTTAAAAATGTCAAAATAGAAGTAATAATAAAATATACTAATAATAATAACAATAATACTGATAATAATAATAATAATAATAATAATAATAATAATAATAATAATAATAATAATAACGACAATAATAGTGTGTATATGATAACAAGAACCTAAACAATTTATAAATACATTAAGACAGTAAATTAACATTAAACGATTACATAATTAACAGGAAATAAAATGGTTGAGTTCCTCTTCTAAAAATTGTTGAGGTCTAAGTTTCTAAAAACATTCTGGACTCACTCGCCATTCCAACTCATTATGCAAGTTTTGCTTAATTTATTACCACCTATGAAAAATGTCAGCTACCTAGTTTATAAACACTACCCAATCTGGTGCCCGTGGATCCCCACGGGCAACACGTTAGTATTTATATAAAGTAAAGAAGTAATTTATTTTGAATGATATTATAAAACAATACAATGTGAAAGACCAAAGGCTAAAACATTTTGATACACATGTTCAAATAAATAAATAAATAATAAACAAAATGAACAAAGAATGCACAGTTCACAGAACAGAAGCATATTGCTGTCACAGGAGCAAAAAACCACAAACAAACAAAGGAAACAAACAACAAATACTTTAGTATCAGGTTATAACATGAAATGATGTTGGTAGAATTTGTGTTATTATGTAATGTTATTAATATGCTATGTTACAATGAATATAATATAATGATTTATTTATTTATTTATTGCACATTGATTATGTAGCAACATTTGCATTGGTCCAAGGAGAAAAAAACAAGGACCAAAACCTGAATCATCTTAATTTGGCCTCATGTCAGTCTTACAAATTGAAATAAAATCTGCTTAATGAGGTATAAAAAGCAAAATGGAATTGCTTTCTTGTGATAAATATAAGTTAATGACTGCATTACATTGAAAATTACAGATTATATTGGCACCACACAGAATAATGTCTCAAGAACCCAACAGAGTATGAGCTCCCCCTTTCCTCAGAACAAAAACGACATTATACAAAGTCCCATTTTTAGTTAAATCTGCACTAATCCACTGGTCATAAAAATTTCAACATTGGCCAAGCAAACCCACTTACATGAAGTACTGCTTGATGTGCTGTAGTATTGTTTTGCGGTGCCTGTAAATTTTTTCGTGCTCCTCTGCGAAGGACTCCTCCGAGTACAGCGGCCTGGCCACCACGTAGTTCTTCTCCACCGGTTGCATCATGTCTCCTCTGCTGCTTGGTGGACTTCTGCTACTTCTCTGTGTGGCTGTAAGATCCATTAATTACATTATTTTAGCCACAGGATCTTACATGACCTTTGAAGATCACTTATCAAAGAACATCAGCAGCAAACTACAAAAGTCCAGACCCCAAATAAACACATCAGCCAGATCAGGACTGTTCACAAGGAGCTCCAGGAGCAGACCTGCAGCAGAAAGGATTGGACTACAACGTAACTTGACTTATCCAAAAACTGATTTTCAGTATGAACGTTTGTTTTCTAGACTTTGAAACCCATACCCTGAAATTTTAGCCCACACCTGTAGAGTTCCAGCTCTGTGAAGATCAGCCAATGAACAAAACTACTCATATAGTATGTTCTTTTATTTTAAGTAACGTTCATATCCTGGAGTAATGTACAACACCTTACCTGATAATATGCCACCAATCCAAAGTTTCAGTTGGTTTCTACCCTCCTCTACAGATCAACTGGGCGCTCTAACAGTTTTGCCATCAATAAATCTTACTTCTGACGCTTATCAGGGCTGTAATTATTAACAGCAATCATCACGAAGTCTCTGCTAGATGGTCGCTTTATCCTTGACCATTGTTCCGACTGGTATCTGCGACTTTGAGCAAAGGCAGGATGGAAAGGACGTTGACAATGCAGGACAGGTCATTGTTATGAAGTAGAAAGCGTTCCAGGACCGCAAATGTTGGCAACAATCTTCAACAGTAAAATCGCTCTGTGCACCGCAGGAATTCTGATTATTTGAGGACAAGCCACCGAAACAAGTGTACTACAAAATGTATTTATCAAGTGAGTGATAAGAAACCGTGACAGGTTGATACTCTCACAGTCAGACTCAGCGGTGTGCGCTGTTTTCAGTGTGTATCAGGTGGAATACAAACAGGAATTACAGGAAAGTGTGTTAATAACCTCATGGGTGTGCTTCGTCCAAATGAAGTCCAAATAAACCGAACTTTAAAAGCCAAATCGCTGACCTCCAGATTTAAAGGTTCAAATGAGTTTATTACAATTACAATACAAAAGCTGAATAAAAGCAATTTTGTTAGTATCTGTTAATGGTGAAAACTGGATATTTAACACCACCAGCAGAGGCGTACGTGCTTGTGTTCGGTTCGGCTTCTGCATGACTATGTATGTATGTATCAACAAAATCGCTTAAGAACGCTTTATCTGGCTTTGATTAAATTCAGCAGAAACATTGGACCTATGGATGGTCAGAAGTGATTTTATTTCAGTCAGGATTGGTCAACGATCAAGATCAAATCTCCATGCCGATGCTAATATATAAGAAAAATGGCTTTTATGAAAATGGGTTCAGATATTTTATCCACACAGCATTTTCTCAACATGCCTAAGATTTTGAAATGTGGCTCTTTTAGCTTGTTTGATCGAGCTGAGGTGCTTAATGGGACAGTATCCTATATAGGTCCTGAGCCTCCAGTGCTTAACCCCAGATTCTGCAGCACAAAGGCAGGGGAAGGGGTGCTAGTCAAATGCAGGTTACTTCCCCCAGCCAAGACTGGTCCCCATTTACAGCTGGTTGGAGTGGGACACTGCAGATGAAGTGTCTTGTCAAACAGGTAGTATAACCAGAGTCTGCATATTAGCAGCCTGAGATTTTTGAAAAGTGGGTACGGCATAATGAATGAATGAATGAATGAATGAATGAATGAATTTATTCAGCACACAGACAAAAATGACAAATTAACCACACAGTGAAAACAAAGAAAACAATCTGACAAGGCGCCCATGTGACTGAAAGGGTGTGGGCAGAAGCAAAAGCTTATAAACGCCAACCCCTTTAACCAAAAGAACAAAAAATATATCAATCAATATTCAATCAATATTTTTTTTTATATAGCGCCAAATCACAACAAACAGTTGCCCCAAGGCACCTTATATTGTAAGGCAAGGCCATACAATAATTATGTAAAACCCCAACGGTCAAAACGACCCCCTGTGAGCAAGCACTTGGCTACAGTGGGAAGGAAAAACTCCCTTTTAACAGGAAGAAACCTCCAGCAGAACCAGGCTCAGGGAGGGGCAGTCTTCTGCTGGGACTGGTTGGGGCTGAGGGAGAGAACCAGGAAAAAGACATGCTGTGGAGGGGAGCAGAGATCAATCACTAATGATTAAATGATAAATATATCTGAATATGTATACATATATACACACCCATCATAACTGATACAAAATCTAAAGTAATCACTAAACTAAGATTACAAAACAAACATGCAAACAGCAGTGGGCCATGCACAAACCCACAAAACCAAAACAAAATCGATAAACCTAATTCATCATGCTATAACAAGTAATTAAATGATTTTTGAAGAGCCTTTTAAAGCCAACCAAGTTACCGAGCGACTTTATGTTATCCGGGCACAAATTCCAAATATTAATACCTTTAACAGAAACACAATGACTTTTTACTATAGTTCGAATCTGGAGTCCCTCATTTTGAACAGGTCCTGGACATGTTGTGGTAAAAGGTTATTTTTACTTTAAACATAATTTGTATTAAGCTAAATTTTAAAATGTTTAAACAGACAAACAATAGATTTGTTGGCTCACGATATGGTTTATTACTAATAATTCTTATGGCTTTCTTTTGTAGTAAGAATATTGAGTTTGTATTCATTTTGTAGGTGGTTCCCCAAACTTCAATGCAATAGGTCATGTATGGAATTAGTAATGAATGATATAGGGTAACTAATGACCGTTGGGGGAGGAAGTATTGTGCTTTGTACAAAATGGCAATGGCTTTTGACATATTTGATTTAACATCATTTATATGTTTTCCAACTCAATTTCTCATCAGTAAATACCTCAAGAAATTTTATTTCATTTACAAGTTTTCAATATTGCACACTCGTAAATTCCTAGATGAATTCCTGGGTTTATTTCCAAATATGATACATTTAGCTTTGCCAAAATTAAGCGATTATTTATTTGAATCAAACCATTCTTTGATAACTTTGCTTGCTTATCATGTTTGATCAAGCCAAAAATTTGTTATTGGGAGGTATGCAATTGGAATTGCACATTTGTATTTAGGTTTTAATGTTTTCACCAGTGATTTTCAATAAGCAGCTGTTGGCTGGGGTAATCGCTAACTCGTGAAGAAAATTCCAAGTTTATACTGTTTTCTATGATGGACTATTTATGTTCTGTCTCATTGATCAGCCAGTCTTGGCTCTCCTTTGTTCAGCTTGCCACATGAGGTTATAAATGTGTGTGTGTAAAGATTGCTGTCTGATAAATGCGGGAACAATGATCTCGAGGCCAGAGATGTTTCACTTATACAGTACTATACTGGTATCAATTAATAATAATAACTGAAGAGCCTGTAACCTATAATTTTTCATATATCGTTATGACATTTTTTACAGTGGAATCATATCCAGATAGGCAAGAACTGGTTCAATTTTCAAGGTCAAAGGTCAAAATGTTGGAAAATTGGAAAAATGACCTATTTCTAACATTGAAGGAATTTTAAAAAATTCATAACGCTGTCAAAAAAGGTTGAATTTCTTTCATATTTGAAAGCTTTATGTAGGATGGTATCCTTTATTGACTGACAAAGTTTGATCTAGATCTGATCCAAATGATATATTTTGTGGCCATTTAAATTTAACACTGAAAACCCCATTTAATGTATATTTTACATTATATATTAATGAAACATGCCCTGATCACTGTCAAATTTGAAAGTCAGGTGCAGACTGGCACTCACTATTGCCTTAAAAAGTCTGATCTGGATCTGATCCAGATTGTGGATTTTGTGGACTTTTGAATTTAATATTGAAAATTCCATTTGTTGTATATTTTGCATTATATCTCAATCAAAAGTGTTTCAATCACTCTCATTTGTGACAGGTGCAAACTGGCACTCTCAATGAACAGACTAAGTTTTATCCACATCTGATCTGTATTGCGGATTTAGCTTTTTTTTATTTTAACATTGAAAATCCATTTTGATCTATATTTTGTGTTATATTTTAGCGTATATAAGCCACTTCTAACAGGACTTTGTGAAAATTTTTCCAATGTAAAATTTTGTGGAATTGGAAAGTAGTGTTGGCAGAGATTTGCGCTCTATAAACACAGTGCTGTAGTTTTAGTATTTGTAGCTACAGAATTTTGGGACTGTGTTTCCATCTATCCTGATTACCGCCTTTTTTGGCAAATTTGTTGCATGTAGTTGATAGTTGTACATACAAAGTTCAAAACTTTTAGTAGCAACAACTATCTAGTTAAATATTTCTGATAACGTGACAACAGTGTTTTACATTCTCATGGAAGAATTTTAGGCCACTTATCATTAATTAATTAATAATTATATAATAATTATATATAATAATATAATAATATTATTTTATAATAATTATTAAGTATTTTTTATAATAATTAATAAGTATATCAAAGGGGGTTCAGGTGAGTCCCTGGACAAAGTTGATCCAAAACTTTCATTTTGTTTTGGTGCTTTTGATTGTTGCCATTCTGCTTTGGAATTTTCTGGAAGAGGTGAGAATTCATGGTTGGTCAAAACATTCCATCACAAGATGATGTTTTTCATGTCCAGTGTTATGTTGGCTTGCATGAGAAAAAGTTCCAAGTGCACAAATCTTTATCTCAAATATTGCGAGGTTAATTCGTGAGGGTTTTGGCAAATAGGAGTTGAATCATTATGTTTCTCTTGGTTATCAGCAGATCTCCCATGGATCCAATTTTTATCTCATCAGTTTAACCCTATTCAGGACTTCTAGGGTCCATTGGACCCCATGGCAATTGCTTTCTCCATATTGTGCTCACTAACGTCCTGAATAGGGTTAATAGTTACCTAAGGTGAACGAGGTCTCACAGCAACAATAAAGGGCCCTATCTTGACAATCTCTGGCACACAGCCTAAAGTGCGCAGTCCACGCTACAAGCATGTCTTGATTGTTAGTTTATTCTCCATGATGTACAGAAACAAAATTACATCCATTGTGCTGATGTCCAAATACTTCTGGACTTGACTGTGTACACCTCTGCCAATGCACAAAACCAGTTGCCGATGGGTAATTTAGTCACCAAAGCAAACACACATGAACCGCATGTCTCAGCAGTGAGAAGATTTTTATGCTGTGTACATTTTAAATAGTTACATTTTTTAGGACAAGTCTGAAAATGTGAAGGCTGTTTCTTCCCTTTCGGAAATGCTACCACAAAGCCAAATTCTTCAGACTTTCGTAATCATCCTGTAATGTGCACGTCGAGCCTGAAGTGTGAGACTGTAAACAGTATTACTCTTATCTGCCGGCATTATTCCACTGATATTTATTGTACATGATGGGTTCAAAGTCTGTGCCATAAAAAAAAAAATACCTTTGATGTTGCAGCAAGTGTGCTGTATACACAAGGATTTTATTGGAGATTTATTTGAAGTAGAGTTTATTATGAAGGATTTTTTTTTACATTTCCATTCAAAAAGTTTCAAAAAGATGTTATAGCTGTTAGGACCCACTATTGTTGTTATTTTTTGAAAGCTATCTTCATTTTTTGTAAGCTTATTTTAAAATAATAGTTTTATTTCATTTTTTCTTTGCATGTGAGTACATGGACCACCAAGACAAATGTCTCTTTAAACAGTGTGGAAGATTCCAGAAACTCCTAGAATTTAACAGAATTACTTGTAAAATCTAGGGGTGGAGAAAACGTCACGTATCATGATAATTGTATTGTCAATGATTTATAAACTATACAAACAACTGTACAATTTACTGTATACTTTTGAATTATACAATTTTGAATCTCATCACATCAGGTTCCTCCTTAGGAGCCATCCGGAAAAGACCCAAGGTACCACATACAACTGATACGATACATTTTTCAAAAATATTAGAATTTTGGGATCATGGACTTTCTTTACATAATTGAGGAAGGTGGCCCAAAACAAACTTTTCTAAAGGTCCAACAAAACCTTGAGATCGCAATGATGGAACTGATGATGGAGTTGGAGACATTCAATAGAAATATGACATATTCCACCTTTAAGAGAGCACACTCATCATGACCTAAAATGTAGTCAACCAAAGATGAAGCCATTGATCCAAAATTGACATAAAAATACAGTATTGGCTTTTGTCCGGGTGATCGACTGTGAACTGTCTTTTTTGTTGTTGTCGTTTGTTTTTAAATGTCAGTTTTATAGTGATTGCACCCAGTTTGGTGTTCTGCTGCTGTGGATAATCTGCTTCATGACTGGACATGTTGTGTGTTCAGAGTTTTTGCATACCTTTGATTGTAACAAGTTCTTATTTGAGATACTGGTGCCTTTTTTATCACCTTGAAGCAGTGTGGCCCTACTTCTCTGCTGTCAACAAGATAGTTTCACCCAGGCAACTGCCCCATGGATGTTTCATTTTTTTCCTAAAAGTTCTTTGTTGACCCCAGAGATGGTGGAATGTAGACCCCAGAGATGGTGGAATGTAGACCCCAGAGATGGTTGACTGTAGATCCCAGAGATGGTTGAACGTAGACCCCAGAGATGGTTAAATGTAGACCCCAGAGATGGTGGTATATAGACCCCAGAGATGGTTGAATGTAGACCCCAGAGATGGTTGACTGTAGACCCCAGAGATGGTTGAATGTAGACCCCAGAGATGGTTGAACGTAGACCCCAGAGATGGTGGAATGTAGACCCCAGAGATGGTTGACTGTAGATCCCAGAGATGGTTGAACGTAGACCCCAGAGATGGTTAAATGTAGACCCCAGAGATGGTGGTATATAGACCCCAGAGATGGTTGAATGTAGACCCCAGAGATGGTTGACTGTAGACCCCAGAGATGGTTGAATGTAGACCCCAGAGATGGTTGAACGTAGACCCCAGAGATGGTTGAACGTAGACCCCAGAGATGGTTGAATGTAGACCCCATGTTGTGAAAGTGTAGGAACACGGACCCACAACAGGGGGCGCAAATGAACGGACAATGGAGAAGGTAAATGACAAGTTTTACTGTTGTGAAACGAGCACAACCAATACAACAATCAACAATTTGGGATTAAGCCGAATTCTGCTGGTGTCGTGTGGGCAGGCTCGAAGGTAGGAGACGTCCGTCCGAGTCGAACCGGAACCACCCAGATCTCCTCTGCCACCGAACCCTGGAAATACTGGAACCGCCAAGTCCCGAAGTCCCAGGTGGCCACTGCCTCCGCTCGTCGGATCCGGTACTGCTGGCAAGAGAGAGCAACAAACACACAGGTGTGGATGCGGCTGCACCCAGTAACACGGAGAGGGAAGAAGCCGCCTCCACCTCTCGTCACGTTAAAACAGGAAGGTGAGTACTTATCCAAGCAATTGGCTTTCGGTAGTCAGCTGTCCTGAAAGGTGTAACACGTATTATCAAATATACAGAATATGCTGCAGAGTAGTTTACCTCTATCTCAAGGCGATATCTCGGCACTGAGGTGGAGACGCCGTCCTCCTGATATACCTCGGTGCTGAGTAGAACAGCTGTGTCTGGTGATGGGTGACAGCTGTCACCCAGGCTACTCCCATGATGCGGCAGCGCCCTCTAGTGCCTGGAGCCCGCACTCCAGGCAGGGCGCCCTCTGTTGGTGGTGGGCCAGCAGTACCTCCTCTTCAGCGGCCCACACAACACCCCAGAGATGGTGGTATATAGACCCCAGAGATGGTTGAATGTAGACCCGAGAGATGGTGGTATATAGACCCCAGAGATGGTGGTATATAGACCCCAGAGATGGTGGTATATAGACCCCAGAGATGGTTGAATGTAGACCCGAGAGATGGTGGTATATAGACCCCAGAGATGGTGGTATATAGACCCCAGAGATGGTGGTATATAGACCCCAGAGATGGTTGAATGTAGACCCCAGAGATGGTGGTATATAGACCCCAGAGATGGTTGAATGTAGACCCGAGAGATGGTGGTATATAGACTCCAGAGATGGTTGAATGTAGACCCCAGAGATGGTGGTATATAGACCCCAGAGATGGTTGAATGTAGACCCCAGAGATGGTGGTATATAGACTCCAGAGATGGTTGAATGTAGACCCCAGAGATGGTGGTATATAGACCCCAGAGATGGTTGAATGTAGACCCCAGAGATGGTGGTATATAGACTCCAGAGATGGTTGAATGTAGACCCGAGAGATGGTGGTATATAGACCCCAGAGATGGTGGTATATAGACCCCAGAGATGATGGAATGTCAACCCCAGAGAGGGTGGAATGTAGACCCTAGAGATGGTAGTACGTGAAAAGCCCAGTAAATCAGCAATATATAAAAAACACTCAACCAGCCCATCTGGTGGCAACAATCATGTACTTTCAAAGTCACTTAAATTAGCTTTCATCCTCATTTTGATACTTCAGCAGATCCGCTTGACCACACCTATGTGTATAAATGCATTGAGTTTCTGCCATGTGATTGGCTGATTAGATATTTAAAGACCCCTTGACCAGGTGTACCTAATGAAACAACTCCACCGGAAAAAAATAAAATTGTTGGACAAACTTAATGAAGTGCTTCAATTGGTAACACTCAAATGAATTAAGATGATCTAAATTAACCTAACAAGTAATATCTATGTTATGCTAATTTGATAACTTTGCCAAACTAAAACATCAGAGGTTCATGGGCAGCTTTAATTAATGAAGAAAGGACACAAATAAATCTGACATCACCTATAGGTTTTATATGGTTTATTATCATTCATAATTAGAATATATTGGTGTAAAGCTGCACTTTAGGTGTCTGGCTTTATTTTTGTGTCAAAATCTTGAGCGAGTGCTTAGACATTTTGAACACACACACACTCTCTCTATAAAGTGGTTAGTGTGCTTAGTTTCAGTGCAGAAGGTTCCCAGTTCAAACCCCACCACTACCACATTTCTCCATGTAATGAGTTGTACCAGGAAGGGCATCTGGTGTAATACTTGTGCCAAATCAACATGCAGATCTATCTTGGATCTGCTGTAGCAACTGCAAGTGAAAACGAGCGATATTTTCCATCATCCACACGCTTTTCCTTTTAACCTTCCACACTGACTTCTGTCAGGGAGTGATGGGATTGGATGGAAGGCTGGACTATGATGTTTTTGCTACATCAAGTCTCTGAATGGTAGAAAAGTTTAAAACATTAGTAATGTTCTAACTTGAGTGAGCAAAGCTGATAAATCTGAGAGTCAACAGAGATGTTGAAAGTGCAACAACGCCACCATGAGTGAGTGTGGAAGGCTGCATTCTTCAGAGGTGGCTTAAAAGAGCTGCAAAGATTAAAAGTGGTTGACACAAGTGAGTTTTGTGCTTAAGTGGATATAAAAACAAAACAAAACTATATATATATATATATATAGTATACAAAAGTCATTTTATTTTCTCAGGAACGTGTTTTTCACAAAATTAATTCATGTTCATGCAAAACATCCTGTTGTTCCAGAATCTTCTCTTCTTGAACACCAGACAGTTTGACTCCAAACGACAACAAGGTCTTTGTTTTTAAAAGGTTTTTTAATCTCATGTCAACCTCGGGAATAAGGAACTATGTACCGTGAGTAGTCAGCAGCCAGGTTTTCATTCCATTTCATTCCACATACAGCCAAACAAGATTGGAGGACCAACAAACAGGCAAATACGACCTTCAAGCCCACTGATTGACCTTTGGAAAATTTGGGTAGTTCAGGAACCCACCTATGTATATTTGACAAGTTTGCTGCAAACTGGAATGAAAATTTAAATTTTGACCTTTGGCCCAAGAACCGTACCCTCTACCCCAATGATCGTTTTTTGGCTAATTTGACCTCATCTGGGAGTTTCAGAAAATTACCGGCATATATGTAATAATTTTGGTAGAAATCAGAAGTGGGGCAAGAACAACTAAATTGGGCACCATAGTTTTGTTTGAGGGTGGGCGATAAAGGGTTTAAATGAAAGAGCATATGATGCAAATATTGTACTTCCAGGGACGGCCCCATTATCATTATTCACATTAAATCTTGCTAAAACCTACTGATACAACCTCTCCCATTTGCGTTGTCTTCCCTAAATCCTGTGGTATCACATAGGAGTTCAAACGAGACTGGGCTTCCACATTTTGACCTTTGTTCTCAATAACCTTGACCTTTACCAAAACAAGCCCTTTAAGGGTGATTCCGGATTGAACGTTCATCTGGTGGAAATTGGTCAAAGGAGGTGATGTCAAGTCAAGTCTAGCTTTTTTCACTTGAGCCTTCTAGTCAAAATCAAATCTTATATCAGCCAGAAAGATCTGGAAAAAGTGATTCATGTTTTTATTATCCTTGTATGTTAACTCCTTGTATGTTGGCATTGACCAGTCAGAGCTTAATCGCCTGCAGCTTGTGCAGAATGCAGCAGCTCGTCTCTTAACTGGGACAAAGAAACGTGAGCACATAACTCTGGTGCTCTCTTCCCTTCACTGGCTTCCGGTTAGGTACAGGATTGATTTGTAGGATTCTTTTGTTTGTTTTTAAGTCTCTGAATGGGCTGGCTCCAGAATACTTCTCTAACCTTATTAAACTGTACCAGTCCTCTAGAGCCCTTAGATCCATGAATCAGATGCTTCTGGAGGTTCCTCGATTCTTCTTAAAAACTAGAGGAGGTCGAGCCTTTGCGGTTGTGGAACGCGCTGCCTTTCACGGTGCGGAGTGCAAACAGCCTCTCCAGTTTTAAAAAGCTTCTTAAGTCTCACTTGTTCACCTTGGCCTTTGGCTGAGTTGAACCACCTTGATTGGGTTTTTATCTGTTTTATTTCACTGTATTCTTATTTTTGGCTTTTATTGCTTTTTATTATTTTTATTGCTGTGCCTATTTTACTGTAAAGAACATTGGGAGACCAATGACATTAACAAAGGACCTTGAAGGAATAAACAGAAAGTTGTTCAGATTATAGTAAGATTTTTTTTCCCCGAGTCACAGGACAGAGTTCTGCTTCCATCATAGAGTTATATTATAGAAAGACTAGACAGCGCACTCACTATACCACATGAATAACGCAGACGTGCTGCCCTGTAACCCCGTCCGCCAATTAGTGAGTGTGCAGAACATTAAAAAAAGTCAGTCTTGTTGCTCCGATTGGTGCAACCATAAGATGCACAAGTCTTTGGCATCCTGACTCTGACCTCCCAGCTGGGACTGACATCTCATGTGCCTCTAGTTTTCATTGACAAATTCGACAATTACTATGAACTCTTCATTTAATGACTCCAACAAAAGCTTTACGGACTTATTGCATCCCTTAGGGTTTTCTTCTCGTATCCTTTCATGATAATTGAATGAAATGAACGAATAAACAAACAAATAAAAATATTTGAGTGTAGTAAGATGGCCGCCGTTATACTTCCGGTGGTTCCTCCCCCTCGGTAACTTTACTCGCGCTCACAAGGGGCGGTGTTAGGCAACGTCATTAATGACGTCAAGAGGGAGCGCGCATGCGCGAGGCCAAATCCTTTTTTTTTTTTTAAAGCAATGTGAACAAGTCGTCCAGGTTAAAGTTCCACAGCGTTTGTTAGGTTCACAGGAGCATCACGAGAGACAGGAGCTGGAGGAGGTAAGCATACCGTTATTCTTCAGTGAACATTCAGTAGAAGAAAATTAAAAATGCTGTTTCTGTCACGTCGAGTACTTGTACTTGGCGCGTGTAACCCGAACATTAAAGTCAGCTATATTTTGCTCGAAGAAACATTTCTAAACGCACCGTTCACTCTTCTCAGTTAGCTAACTGAGCTAGCGTCGAGGTGAAATAAATGAAGTCGAAATGAAACTGTCTTGAAAATAAAATGACATATACATATAGTTTACGTCTGCTCGTAAAATACATAAAAATAAAATTATTAAACTACGTCAATAAAGAATATATATATATATATACACACACACACACACACACACCAGAGTCAACCATAGAAATTAATCACTAGTGGTCCATAAAAAATGGTCAAAATTTTTTTTTCAAAAAACTTCAAGTCTCACCCTCTAAATTTGTTGTACCTAACATAAAAACACATCATGTACAATTTCATAAAACTCTAATAATTTTTACTGGTAGCACACAGCCCTTAAAGATTTTGCTCGCAATAACTTTGTCATATAGTATGGTGATTTCCAGATATTTCCAAATTATTTCTGTCAGTTTAATATTGATATGTCAGGACAGAAATTATGGCAATACATTGGAAAATCAAATCTTTTCATATCCCATAAAATAGTTAACACTAAAACATGAATTGTGAGATGCAGTTCTTCTCGTACATGTATCATGCTCCTACAATACCTACATACTGGGGTAGCGAAGATTTTGTAACAATCAAACATTGCATTTTCATTTTATTGATGAAATACTGTTTCATTATTGATAAATTTAAATAAGTCTATGCTTTATGTATTTCCATATATATTTTGATCTAGCTCCAAACAATAATATTATTTATGCCTTGCAGTATTTAATATTCAAAAATGTATGAATCAGCACAAGAACCAATTATACAGCTGTGTAACATAAGAGAACATCCTTTAATCAATCAATCAATCAATTTTATTTATATAGCGCCAACTCACAACAAACAGTTGCCCCAAGGTGCTTTATATTGTAAGGCAAGGCCATACAATAATTACGGAAAAACCCCAACGGTCAAAACGACCCCCTGTGAGCAAGCACTTGGCAACAGTGGGAAGGAAAAACTCCCTTTTAACAGGAAGAAACCTCCAGCAGAACCAGGCTCATGGAGGGGCAGTCTTCTGCTAGGACTGGTTGGGGCTGAGGGAGAGAACCAGGAAAAAGACATGCTGTGGAGGGGAGCAGAGATCAATCACTAATGATTAAATGCAGAGTGGTGCATACAGAGCAAAAAGAGAAAGAAACACTCACTGCATCATGGGAACCCCCCAGCAGTCTAAGTCTATAGGTGAGATATGGGTGAGATATGCTCTCTCCTTCTAGTCCCCGTTAGTACTCTAGCTGCAGCATTTTGAATTAACTGAAGGCTTTTCAGGGAACTTTTAGGACAACCTGTTAATAATGAATTACAATAGTCCAGCCTAGAGGAAATAAATGCATGAATTAGTTTTTCAGCATCACTCTGAGACAAGACCTTTCTAATTTTAGAGATATTGCGTAAATGCAAAAAAGCAGTCCTACATATTTGTTTAATATGCGCATTGAAGGACATATCCTGATCAAAAATGACTCCAAGATTTCTCACAGTATTACTAGAGGTCAGGGTAATGCCATCCAGAGTAAGGATCTGGTTAGACACCATGTTTCTAAGATTTGTGGGGCCAAGTACAATAACTTCAGTTTTATCTGAGTTTAAAAGCAGGAAATTAGAGGCCATCCATGTCTTTGTCTGTAAGACAATCCTGCAGTTTAGCTAATTGGTGTGTGTCCTCTGGCTTCATGGATAGATAAAGCTGGGTATCATCTGCGTAACAATGAAAATTTAAGCAATGCCGTCTAATAATACTGCCTAAGGGAAGCATGTATAAAGTGAATAAAATTAGTCCTAGCACAGAACCTTGTGGAACTCCATAATTAACCTTAGTCTGTGAAGAAGATTCCCCATTTACATGAACAAATTGTAATCTATTAGATAAATATGATTCAAACCACCGCAGCGCAGTGCCTTTAATACCTATGGCATGCTCTAATATCTGTAATAAAATTTTATGGTCAGCAGTATCAAAAGCAGCACTGAGGTCTAACAGAACAAGCACAGAGATGAGTCCACTGTCTGAGGCCATAAGAAGATCATTTGTAACCTTCACTAATGCTGTTTCTGTACTATGATGAATTCTAAAACCTGACTGAAACTCTTCAAATAGACCATTCCTCTGCAGATGATCAGTTAGCTGTTTTACAACTACCCTTTCAAGAATTTTTGAGAGAAAATTTACATGATAATGATATTTAAGTTGCTTGCATCATGACCAAGACTTGCTGCCGTTTCAGTCAGAATATAGGTGGCACTTCTGTCTGTTGTTTTGGTCCTATCCAATGCTGCTGCAAGTCCTGGTGTTACAACAGCTTTAATTTTACTGGCTTTTTGTGGCACTGGCATAACAAATTCTTCATCTGAACTTTCTGTGTTCTCTTCACTCTGGCTGGAGACAGTGTCAGGTAGTGAGACATTAGATGGTCCAGGCTCCTCCAGTTTCTCTTTGTATTTTGCTTCTGCAGCTTTCCTTTTTTCTGCTCTTTGTTCTTTGGCAGTTTGTATTTTATCTATGCCTGCCATGCATCCCCTTCTACCTTTCTCTCGCTGAGCAAGTAGGAACTGTCTGTCATCTTCAAACTTTATCATTGTTAGGACATCCTGATGTGCCACGTCAAACAAGTCCTCCAAAGATTCACAAAACACTGTTTCATCTTTCTTCTGCTTGTCTGTATTGCGATTCTTGGTCTTTTTCAATGTTTTCCATTTTCCGAACACCTTTTCTAACTTTGTGATCAGATGCTGCTTTGTCCTCAGTGGGATTCTAGCTCTCTCCCAAAAATGAATTGCCATGTCTATAGAGGTCACAGCAGCATCATGGACAGTTTTCTTCAAATCAGTGTGTTTGAAGAAAAACACCTTGAGTATTTGCCCATTTGAGGGCAATTTGTTTCCCTTTATTTCAGTCGGTGGAACCAATAAGGTATACAAATGTTCTACTTCTAGTAGCTGACATATTTTACTGAAGTTTCCAGTTAATGGTTAAGCACAAGGGCGTAGGTTTGGTCTCAGCTTTGGTAGGGACAATACCACCCCCCTGCCCACCACCACCACCACCCCCTAACCCACTCATACCATTAGACGCACAAGTACAGCATAATACATAACATATGACGACATAATGCTGAATAATTTAACACTTTATTTACATTATTAAGTGTGTAGGCAGACAAAGAAATAGCTTAAATAACAAACCCAAAATCACGAATCTATTCTATAGGCCTACACCTGAGAGAACAAGACAACAAAAAAAATACTTGTGGAGCTAACAAAAAAAAAAAGGTTTTTGCAACCAAGATGTATAATCTATTCTCCATCAATAATGCAGTTGTAGGTATCTGGCAACCTAATTTGCCAACAAAAAAAAGGGCTTTACAATGATATATAGGGTGTATTACGGTAAACGTAAGCCTGTGATGTCATAACGCAGAGGAAAAACACGGAAGTTTCACACTAGTGCGCCGCTGATTCTCATTACCGTAAGTTCTCATGTAAGCCCTCATGCTGAAAAATTTCAACACTGACAGCAAGCCAAGAACCCGTGCTTTCCAACAGTATGCTATATGTTGCATATATTACGGTAAAGTGCGTTCGGTGACTTTTGAAACGAGGGAAAAGTATGAAAAAGAGCGCAAAAGTGACAGAAAAGTACAGACAGCAAACATAAATGTAGTAATTTTTGAGGAAAAGGCAGGGTGTTAGTGTCATTTGTGAAGGTGTGCGTGTGTGTTTGTGTGGGTGTGCAGTTTAAGTGTGGCGCACAGCATTGTTCGCAAGCCCCCGCCCTTCTTGTTTTTCTGCACCGGAGCAGTGTTGCCAGATATGAAATATGAAACTATCGTACCAAAACCTCACAATTAACGTATTTTGGGAGAAATTGTCGTACACAAACAAAACGCATACAACGTAGCTATTTTAGCGTTTTTTTTTTTAATTTACAAAGAATTTTATGTCACATTTTTAAACAGTAATTATAGTAATGGGGAAACTATGGCACAAAAAGAACGCAAATGCACTACCAGACTAGAAAGATTTTTTTTTTTTCTGTGAAGGGACACAAACGTGTTAATTACCAGACTAGAAAGAGTCGAATTCAACCTCGAGGTCGCTTTCGTCATCCGATGCCATGGCCACTTGTGCAGATTTTGTTGAACACAGAAAAAAATGTTGACACCTCCATAAGGAACTTTAACTTTTTTTTATTCTTCTTGTATATCTCTTTGCTCTTGTGTTTTGTTCGTTTGTTATTGCATTTGTTGAAATAAAGTTTCGAAAAAAAAAAAGATGTTGGTTGGGGAATCTTCCTGTCACGGCAGAGATTAGATGGGAACTCATTACTTTGTGTAGAGAGGGGGCGGGCTTTCAAATGACTGTCCCGGTCGCCCAAAGTCAGCATTTGATGCCGCCTGAGTGCAACACCTGCAAAATGATTGATCGTACATCGTACAGAGGGCAAAACTATCGTACAAATACGATAATTATCGTACATCTGGCAACACTGCACCGGAGCCACCCATCCTCTGCGCTCTGGGACCTCCCACTCTACAAATTAAGCACTGCCTGCCACGAGATGCGCTTTGTTTACGTCCATGTGAGAAGAACGTGAGCTAATGAAATTGCAACATGGGTAACCCTGTCACTCTGGCACGTCGAAAACACAAAACGTGACGACTAAAATTATAGTATCGAGTTCGCAAAAAAATAGTGAATGATTTTGTTATATAAATAAAATTCTAAATATTGGTAGGGACTATTTTGCCATCCCAAAATATTGGTTGTGACTTGTCCCTATGGTCCATATGCAAACCTACGCCCCTGGTTAAGCATGTTAAGTCAGCAAGTGTCTCTTTTTACATTTATCTCATGTTAGATTCACCATCAGATCTGAAAGAAAAGAAGCTGTGAATTGAAGCAAAAGTTTCAGCTTGTAGCCTAAAATAACATTTTTGAAAGTATGTTGTTTGTGAGAAATATTTAAACCCAGGTATAGTTTTAAATTGAATATAAAATTATACTTTAGTTACACTCAGGTGGTTAACTTCTATCCTCTTTATAAGTGATGTGATTAGATAATGGATAACCTATTGCACGGGCACTCGGGCAGCGATAACTGATATATTTACAACCTTTAGCTATGATGTGCTACCTCTAAATATTAATGTATGACAAAAATATTTGGCAGGCTTTCTTTTTTCCCAGAGCATCATAAAATGAAGGGGTGAGAGTAATGAATTTCCAACTTTTATTTTTTTTGAACCACCCTATTAATCACATCCTTTGATAACCAATTAATGTCAAATTCCAAGTAGTGTGTGTGCGCTACTGTAGTTTTCTTTGTATCACTTCAGATGGAGAGTAAATGAAATTCATTGGCAAGAGCGAAAGTATTTTTTTTACTGTAACAGATTGTGCATTTATTGTGATGAGTCAGCATATTGTGAACACACTACCCCCGTGACTAACCACAAGATGACTCAAAATCATCACAAAAGACAAGGCAGGATAGTTGTGATGCCTGTAAAGTTCAAATACTATATGAAAAAAAAAGTTTTGGCGTTGAGACTTGTCAGAGGATGGTTTAACCAGATCTGCTGGCAGAAGAATGTCTAAGGTCTGCTGCATTCACCTTTTAGTTTCAGGCTAGACTAGGGTTGCCAACCGTTCCTTGAAAAATGGAATCGTCCCTTATTTGGAAATAAGTGTGCGTTCCGTATTGACCTGAAACGGGACGCAGTTTGTCCCGTATTTCTGAGAGAATCAAAAAGTCTGGCGCTTTATATGGAAACTTACGGTAAATTTGATCCTAGCCTCTCCTGTTCTTCACCAATGAGCTGACAGACACGAGTTGACGATACAGAATCACTCTTATCTCATTGGTCGAGGGACATCTGCTCGCAAGAAGATCCCGGACGAGAATCATGAGGCGACGACGGTCGTCGGACGACCATAGCGGCATGGCTGATATCGATACAGACACTGGCACTGCAGATACGCCTACGAACAGCAATGTCTGTAACGTCGTTACTCCTCCTCGAGAAAAAAAAACAAACAAAAAAAAAGAAAGCAAAAATACATGGGCAAATGGGAAAAGGTGCGCGACAACAGCTATAAGTATTGTAAGTATTGTTTACTTTTTCAGACTTTCACTGTTACATTGTTTTGGATGATTTTTTTTTTTTTTGTTAATTTATACACTTTTATAACAATAACACGACAGATTTATTTTTAAAGACATATTTTTTTTTATACTTTGAAGCAGGACAGGATGCTCATATTGAAATTGTGAGTGAAAATTTATTTTGCACTAAAAATAAATTGCTAAATAATAATTTGTTTTCCGCATGTTCATATCATAACAAATGCATGTGTGCATCTACTTAAATTCAGGGCCAAGTCAATAGTCAAATGGTTAAAAATCGTTTCACACACGCGCTGGGAAGGGTGAAGGCAATGGTCAGGTGGCCGGTCCACGGAAATAGAGACTGGAATGGATGTCACGTGACTAGCGGCGTGCTGCACGGCGCCCATTACTGAGGGTGGAGAGAGACCTTGATCCTGTTAAACAGAAGCGATATGAGGAGAAAAAAGGCAGCCAGTGCTTCACCATCAACTGCACAAACCACAAAAACAAATTCTCCAATACTAAAATGAACTGTACAAGAGCCTTAATGTAATTATGTAAAACAAATGTCTATTTTAAAGTCGTTATGCCGCAATTTAATGTCAATATACTGAGACTATAACTCAACGCCATAAGTTCTTTTCATTAAGCTGCGTTCACATGCGGAAACAAAAATGTTTAAATATATTTATGTCTATATATATATATATACTTGCAGCTGTTGTTTAATATGATATGTACATGTGGTCACAGGAGGCATTTAAATTTTAACTGGTTGGAGGGGATGGAGGAGGTACTTTTTACCCTGACTGAGGGTCAAAAGTCATAAATTCTGAATGGCTTTATGTCTACTTGTAATAAAATGTTAGTAAAAATCATATATATGTTGTCATTAAAAGACTACACACATGCATAGGTGCATTGGAAAGAGCGTTCAAAGGGCTTTGAAACAAGCCTACAGAATTAGTGGATTATCTAATTGGCTACAATTGAGTCTCGTGCTCACACTCAGTAACTGTTCAAGATTAGATTTTGAATAATTACAGTTTGGGATGCACTGGTTGCATGTAGCATTTACAAAAAAGTGTGAAAGTGGATGTCTTGAAGAAAAAATCTGGTAATACTTGAACCCAGTGCTATCACACATCACATCTCTCCTCAGCACAGGAGACTGGAAGTTTGTCATTTTTTGCATACTTTACAGTAGTGTTTTAAAAAAAAATTAAAACCCAGCAGTGTTATTATATTGTATTTTTGTTTTTTATGTTTCCTTCACAGTGTTGCCACATTTAAAGTAATAAAACGTAGCAAAGAAAGATAAACAAGACCAGAGAGGTGTATACTTTGACTCAAAGTCTTGACATGGCCACCCCTACAGCCACCGATGTGGAGCAAGAAAAAGCAGCTCCTGCTCAGGATGACATGGAGCCGCAGCTGAGATACCGCCTGGAGCGCCCGGTCTACGATGAAGCCAACATACGTTCGCAGCTTCTTCATTGTAAAGACAAGAACTCTACCACTGCCCGACAGAGACTGTTACAGCATCTCCGGTAAGTAGCGTGATTTGTTGTATAGTCTGTGAGGGAGACCGGAGGAATCAGACACAGTAGTGGAAGTCCAGGAGTTGACCACACGTTAGACTTGGTGATGTAGTGCACTCACTATTCAGAAGGTGTGACGTTGATGCAGGTTGAACTGCTGTGTAAGTTGAGAACATATCGGAGCCTTTTATACACATGAATTGTTTTTACCACTGTAGTAGCTGCCTGGCAAACCTTCATAATTCAGCTTACGAATAGGTCATTTTGTTTGACGTATCAACTCGTGTAAGTAAAATGACACAGTGACTGATAAGGTTTAGAGGTAGGTGTGTGTGTATTTTTCTTTTTAAGTTTATTTGAAGGTGTACTGTGGACATGGACACGAAGAATGTGCGATAATACTCCCCCCCATTCCACAGCTCAGAGTGCACACAAAGACAAAGGAAAGATACAGCTCTGCCCTGGCATGTTTCGCATTTCTTCAGTTATTTACATCACTTACTGGTGGTTGTCTTTGACAGGATGCCGTGATTACACACACAATACATAATTTTAATGTTTACCCATAAAGATGTGCTGATGTTGTGGAAACACACATCATTATGCGTCAGGTAAATTGTGCATCCAGTAACAATGTGTATGTATGTATATATGTGTGTGTGTGTGTGTGTGTGTGTGTGTGTATGTGTATATATATATATATATATATATATATATTTTTTTTTTTTTTTTTCCAAAAAGTTTTAAATCTTATATACGAAACAAATTTCTGTATCATCCAAAGTAAAAACAAATATCAAACACAATGCTTTATTGCTTTAAAAACTCACTCCCGTTGGCACAACACAACCACGTCATCACCTTTCTAGCTTGTTGGCTTTAGAAGGCATATGAGTAGTGAAATGGAGACCAGCAGTGTTTATGTAAGGAGTTTCTTTTGTTGTATAAAGGCTTTAGTATCTGCATGGTGGTATGGGACGAAACCTACACTGAAAACAAAAATAATACTTGACGCCAGTCAGATGAAAAGGTGATTGAAAAGCACAACTCAAGCAGTGGAAACGGTGTTTAGTTGAAACTGAGGATCCTTTGGAGTTATGACTGAATTTATTTCAGTACCAAAAAAGTCAACAAACAATGTGGTAGAGTTAATTTGAATTAGTCATTAACATGTTGATAACCTTTAAAGGGGGAGCAGTGTATGAAGCAGTCCAGTGAGGCAAACATGACAATTCTAAAGGAGTTTTAAGTCTTCCTGTATGAGACAAGTTTGTCTCCTCAGTCATTTAGTGCTGGGCTTAAGTTTAAAGAAAACCTTTGTTGTACAAATACTTTCTTGATTTTATTCAAATACATTTATTTTATACAGCACCAAACCATAAGATGGTTTACCTTACTGACCCATCAGCAAGTGCATTGGGGTCAATGGTAAGGGAGAAATCCCTCAGTATTTTTGATTATAGGAAGAAATCTCAAGCAGACGAGCATCAGTTGGGTGTAGCTACAAAACAAACACTCAAAAAACACAAAGGTGGAAAACATCGGAGGTAAACATCCATATATAAATCAGTATTGAGACTGCCAGGAAAGTTAAATTAAAACAAAAAACAGCAAGAAGCTATAGATTGGAGTCCCTGTGAAATGTCCAATAATAAGTGCCAATGTAGACTGCACACATATCTAAGCAAGTTTCTAACTGCTCATATGTGAGGGAACTACACCAAAGCTACAAAAGCCCCATTCCTTCATCACAGCAGTGTCTCCAACTTGGAACCAGAGGGTCATGTTCAGTCACTTCCTGGTAGCTGACACATAGATCAATGGATATGATTTTAACCAATGCAAGAATCATCAATCTTAGTATGTCATCCAACGGAGCTACTTCCAAGCTTTTGGTAAGGTTCCAGTGTGTTTACTTAAAAACAAATAAAAACACTCCATTTTCTCATGTAGGTGTTCTTCAAAGAGGGCCAAAGCAGCAGTTCTGAGCTTTCTGCCTATTCTAACATGGCTGCCAACCTATCCAGTCAAGGAGTACCTACTTCACGATGTGGTCTCGGGTCTCAGCACTGGAGTTGTGCAGCTCCCTCAGGGTTGGTACACTGCAATCTGAGCATCACCACCAAGCTTTGATCACTTTGAGCTAGGCTTTCTGTCTGGAACCACCTAGGTGTTAATTAGCAGTCATTTTCACTGTTTCTTCATTAAAAGTTTTGGTAGTTTGGTAGTTTAGAAAATGTAGTCATTTTTTAATCTGAAAATCAATGCTATCATTTGCCTCAATACATACATTGCTGCTATTTTGGATATATGAAAGTGCTAAGCCAGTGTTTTGTCCATATGTGTAAAAGCAACAGTCAAAGATAACTGAGAACTATTTTGATTAGAAGGATGTCTGAAATAGTATAGACATGCTGGCAAAATGTATCAGGGGGTTAGAATTGGGAATGTGTCTAACTGTGGCTTTTTTTAACATATGTATTAAAATGTTTCTACATGGAAAATGTGTACAAAATAAAGAAAGTTTTTCCAAACACGAGATACAGGAAGATAAAGGAATTTCAAGACATTTAACTTTGTTCCCAGTGCATACGGTGACCCACGGTACTGTGATGAAGAGCATATAAATGAACTTTTTAGATTTATTAAACACAAATGGACAGCAAAATATGTAATCCACATGTTGCTAATTTACCAAAATTTTTAGTGACATTATTTTTCAGTGCTAGGTACTGCCCTGTGGGGCTGCTGTTGGCATTACAAAGGCTTAATTTTGATATATCTCTATCGTTGAGTTAATGTTGCAATAATTTGATTCCATGACCATTTGTTTTTCTTCTGCTCCACAGGTCTAGCCTATGCCATGTTAGCCGCTGTACCTCCAGTTTATGGTCTGTACTCCTCGTTTTACCCTGTCCTCCTCTACACCTTCTTTGGCACATCCAGGCACATATCTATAGGTGAGAGCTCCTAAAGCTTCACATAGGACTGTACATTTGAAAAAATTTGTGCTTTCTAACCTTATTATTCCACAAAGTCTTCCAACAAGCCCATTCATCTTAAATATATTGGATGTGTGATCCTGCAATAAATTATGCTATTTAAATCTTGAGTTGAACTAAAACAAAAGAATGCCTGACAAAAGTGGTGTTTTCAACAGGATAAACTCCACAGAAATGAAAAATATATCTAAAATGGTTTTTTTTTTTTTTGTTTTTTTTTTGCTTAAGTGGTTTAAGCTGCCTGTGTCACCTTCAAACATTATTATTTCAAACAGCAGTGCTCTAGTAAACCTGCTGTCTTCACTCACATGGTCTCATCATCTACTTGGTGGATTTTGGTTATGAAATGTAACTGATCCCCACCCCCTGGTCATTTTGAAGACAAGGCTGCTCTCATAGAAACCGGTTTGTCTCAAATGTCAGTTGTAACCTTTAAGTTTAAGAAACCCTGCTCAGCTTTTTTTTATAAGCGCTGATGTGGAAACTGAACAAACTGAACAGAGACTGTGCAACAGGTAACAATTGGTCTCACTGTAAAATGACAGGTGTCCAAAGATTACTTGCCTTTTATTAGATTCCCCTTTGTCATTTCAGTGTGCAAATACAGATGTGCACAATGGTAGCAGTAAAAACACAGTCAAGAAACAAATTAGAATGGATGATTTTTAGTCCAAAGGTCTATATACAGAAACGAGGATGTTGACCCGTGGGGAACCATGGGTTCTAGATGTGGTCATTTGTACTATATACAGAGCAGCTGGCTTTTGGGGAAAATCTGTTTACAGTTATGCTACTTTTTTTTTTTTTTTTTTAAGTATTGACAGAAAAATTTCTTGGCTTTTATGAAACCAAAAAAATCTTTTATTAAAAGTTTAATCTGTTTTCAGTTGTGTTCAACTTTGTGAAATTAATTTTGTCATCAATAAGCTTTTTCTGAATCTGCTTAACCAGTACAATATTCTATGTAAAGAAATTACGACTAACTGAAGTTTTATTTTTGCACTGTGACAGTGTTCACACTACATCAAATTTCTTTTTTTTTTCTTTTTTTTTTTTTTGCTTGCGTGAGACACAATTCTGCTGTTTTGCCCAGAGTGTGAACATGTTAACTCTGGATTTGGGGTCACATACATACAGAAAATGTCCACATTTGAATCTGCTGTCTGAAGTGTCAGAGAGGATGGACAGACTGACAACTTCTGTCAGATCTGCAGCAACCTCACAGGCTTTTATTTTGAAATTCAGGCTCTTATTGTGGCAGGTGGGTCATTTGATTTTTGAGCATTGCAACCCCATTGTTTTCAAAAATTACTGACTTCTCAAATATTAGTCCAATCACCTTGCTGTTTTCACAACTTGAATCCTCATGGGAAAAAATACATAAGTATGACAAAGGATGAAAGTTGACTCTGGATTTTGGTTGATGCTCCGGACAAACACAGAGGTCACTTCCATTTTACTCTGAACAAAAATTTCTAATTCATGCATTTATTTCTTCTAGGCTGGACTATTGTAATTCATTATTATCAGGTTGCCCTAAAAGTTCCCTGAAAAGCCTTCAGTTAATTCAAAATGCTGCAGCTAGAGTGCTAACAGGGACTAGAAGGAGAGAGCATATCTCACCCATATTGGCCTCTCTTCATTGGCTTCCTGTTAATTCTAGAATAGAATTTAAAATTCTTCTTCTTACTTATAAGGTTTTGAATAATCAGGTCCCATCTTATCTTAGGGACCTCATAGTACCATATCACCCCAATAGAGCGCTTCGCTCTCAGACTGCAGGCTTACTTGTAGTTCCTAGGGTTTGTAAGAGGAGAATGGGAGGCAGAGCCTTCAGCTTTCAGGCTCCTCTCCTGTGGAACCAGCTCCCAATTCGGATCAGGGAGACAGACACCCTCTCTACTTTTAAGATTAGGCTTAAAACTTTCCTTTTTGCTAAAGCTTATAGTTAGGGCTGGATCAGGTGACCCTGAACCATCCCTTAGTTATGCTGCTATAGACTTAGACTGCTGGGGGGTTCCCATGATGCAGTGAGTGTTTCTTTCTCTTTTTGCTCTGTATGCACCACTCTGCATTTAATCATTAGTGATTGATCTCTGCTCCCCTCCACAGCATGTCTTTTTCCTGGTTCTCTCCCTCAGCCCCAGCCAGTCCCAGCAGAAGACTGCCCCTCCCTGAGCCTGGTTCTGCTGGAGGTTTCTTCCTGTTAAAAGGGAGTTTTTCCTTCCCACTGTCGCCAAGTGCTTGCTCACAGGGGGTCGTTTTGACCGTTGGGGTTTTTCCGTAATTATTGTATGGCCTTGCCTTACAATATAAAGCGCCTTGGGGCAACTGTTTGTTGTGAGTTGGCGCTATATAAATAGAATTGATTTGATTTGAAAAATTTAAATGCAACACTTTTGCCTGTAGATCACGCTGTTTGTGTGTGTAATCTACAGGTACTTTTGCTGTCATAAGTCTGATGATTGGCGGTGTTGCTGTGAGGGAGGCTCCAGACTCGAAGTTCTACTCTCTGCCAGCCAATGGCACCAACATGTCTGCCATCTTGGATGTAGAGGGTCGTGATGCCAGGAGGGTCCAGGTGGCTGTGATGCTCACAACAATGGTGGGAATTTTCCAGGTTTGTCTCCAGTCACCAAACACACTCTGTCTACCTAGCTGGAATTTACTGTGTGTGTGTTACATCCTGCCAGCTCATTTGATAAGATTAAGATAAGCTTAGTCTTTATTGTGTCCCTTTGCAGAAATTTCTGTTTGATTTGGCTTTCTCATGCTCTATTACCAATGTTTATCCAGACCAAAAGGGCATTTAATATGTGAAAGAAGTCAGACTGTTCATACCTTAAGATCATATTTTTATTTAAAATGGCAAGTTTCTTTGTCTGTTATGCTTTACCCCTTTTTTTCATGCTTGCTAATTTCATGTTTGTTCTATCTTTTTATATAACCCACCTCTGTCTACATGGTTGGATTTATTGTGTGTGTGTGAGAGAGGTAACACATGGTAGAGGCACAGTACTTCTATTATGGCTAGTAAGGAGCCTAGTACATCAAGGTTTGGTTGAGGGATTAAACAAGGAGTTCCTAGAGCACGGTCAAACGTGCTGCTGTAGATTATTCCTTACATAAGTAGAGTCACAACACTTTTTAGAGGATTGTTTTTAATGTGCCTAAAACTTTTTTGCACAGTACTGCAAGTATGATGACATGCTGCATATTTGGAACCTGTGAAGTGTTTGAGTGACTTGAAGTAACTCTGGTGCCTGTTATTTCAGATTGTTCTAGGTCTTTTCAGGTTTGGCTTTGTGGTGATCTACCTCACAGAACCTCTTGTGCGAGGCTTCACCACAGCAGCTTCTGTGCACGTTGTCGTCTCCCAGCTGAAGTACCTGCTAGGGGTGAAGACGCAACGCTTCAGCGGCCCGTTCTCTGTGATTAATGTGAGTAGTGTTGGCTTTTGTGTGGGATTGGACAGTGAGTTACATTGTTTGTTTGTTTTGAGAACTACCCTTCTACAGTCTTGAAACTCTGATTCAAGAACCAGTGCATTTCAGTTTTCATAGAAATGAGGTTCTCCACCTAGCAAATCGTATCTGCATTTAGTCGCAAACTCATCCATGCAGCATCACAGATGGAAGTATGTTTTCCCGACAGTTTAATGTATATAATGCGATATCGTCCACATAACTAAGATGATTTTTATAGAAAGAAAAGCAATGCTGCCATCTTGCCATAGCCAAATTAAGTACCTCAGTCTGTTAGCTGGGCATTTGCCATTTAGTACTTTATAAAACACACACACACTATTTCTATTTAGTACTTGAGTAACTTGTTATTGTGTCCTCCAACCACTTTTGAAATTTAGATAAAAATCAAAGTAAGGAACAAGAAGCAGTCTAAACATGTCAACATCCAGAGTCATACTATTTGAGCCTAAAAACCTGTGGGAGAACCTCCAGTGTGTTTGTGTTCTACACCAGTTTTACTTTTGGTCGGAATGTGCTGAATAGCCAACGATCAGGTTCTTTGACCAGAAGGGATACAATTTGCCTCAGATGGAAATGGATTGTATGAGCTTTTCACTGTGAGCTGGTTTGAGGTCTATGGGAGCAATGTCTCCTCTAATAAACAGCAGTTCCTTTCAATTTGAAACAGACTTAGAAACGAGTCAAGTCTAGGAACATGTGTTGGTGCTGTTCTTTGCCACATCCACAACACCGCGGAACTGCCTTAGGTCCTGGATAGAAACAGGTTGTTGGAAATCACTTCACGTCCGTATCTAAGGAATACATTTAATTACAAACTTAAATACCTTAATTTCCAGACTATTGGCCGCTACTTTTTTCACGCGCGTTAACCACTGCAGCTTTTGCAATGATGCGGCTAATTTATGGATTTTTCATAAGTCGAAATACATCAGTTGATTTCCTGAAAGCTGCGCTCCTCATGCGGTGTAAATTCACACACAGTGTAAATATAAGGTCTTGCCTGTTCGTTTTAGTGAAGAAAAGTCCCTCTCTGGCACTCTGTGCCAGTCGCACTGTCAGATCAGTTAGCGGAGCGGAGCCTTCTCCCTCCACTCTTCCAAACCAGTTCTCTGTCTTGGCGCAACAAGTCGAAAAAGTCACAGCGCGTCATTAATGTCTCATTTACCACAGACTCCATCCGATCCTGGCTGCACCCGATGAAAGTTAAAATTACTCAGTTCTCCGTGTGGAGCAGAAACACCGTGCTCGTACTGGATGAAGTGGGTGTCAGTATTTACGTGTAACGTTTAAGGAAAAAAAGCATTTACGGTACATATTTAATTAAAAGTTAAGAAATCTCATGTTACAACGTGGAGACCTGCGGCTCATTTATGTACAGTTTCTTTTTCTTCTTAAAATTGGTGGGTGCGGCTAATATGCTCTATAGTCTGGAAATTACGGTATTTGTTTTTAAGGCACTTTCTGTGATACTAGCTTGCTGAAATATCTCATCACAAATATGACACCCTTTTTAAAATAGGCAAAGGCTATACGCCCAACCGTTGGGCAGATAAGTCATACATTGAACATTACACGCCTAACTGTTGGGCAGATAAATATAATGTCTTGCCTTATTCGCCCAACCATGATTGCGTATTTGACATGTTTTGTGCATCTAAACTACGTTTTTTACACCACTTTTTAAGGCTCTGTTGTGGCGTATGTTTGACACATTTAATGGTGTCGTCTTTAATTACTGCGAAAACACCACAATGGATCAAAACAGACAAACTTCATAAGCATTTTGAACGGAAGCCTGTTAATGACGACGAAACAGTTTGTGAACAAAATGCTGCTTGTTAGCTGTAAGATAGTGTTAGTTTGACACAGTTCCCTGGGTGTGATGAGCCAAACAGAACTGCTTTAGATCATAGCCACTCCGCGGGGTGTGATCCCTCCCGCAGCCGGCGAGAAAATATCCGCCCTTTTCCCCCCTTGCATGGAAACCGGAAGTGAGCTTAAAGCGCGCTCCTTGGTCGGTTGTGGTTGGTCGTATATGCTCGCGAATTTACTTTATTGACCCAACGGTTGGGCGTATAGCCACTCCGTTTAAAATATTGTTCCATTTTTCCTGATGGACTGTTGTTCCTGGAATCAACTGTTGTTTTGCTGTCTTCTGTTAACAAATTTGACATTTGTGGTCTTGCTGTCCTTCTTTTTTTGCTCAAGAGTGTCAAAGCGGTATTCAGCGTCATCACCAGCACCAACATCAGCACTCTCATCATGGGCCTCATTTGCATCATCTTCTTATATGGAATCAAAGTAATCAATGAACGCTTTAAAAAGAAACTGCCCATGCCCATTCCTGGAGAGCTTATTGTGGTCATCATATCAACTGGTGTCTCATACGGTCTCTCTATGTCGGAGGACTACAAATTGGATGTGGTCGGTAAAATACCAACAGGGTAGGTTGTCAGAGCAAAACCTGGGTCTGGGCTCTTTTTGATGATTAAATCATTACACTAATTTAGACAAAAAAAGTTGTATTTTCACATCATGTTAAAACTGTCAGAGTTTTTTTTGCTTGTGTGCCTTCAGGCTCCTTCCTCCTGCTGTTCCAGAGTTGTCACTGATACCCAGTTTGGTTGCAGATGCCTTCGCTATTGCAGTTGTAGGATTCTCAATGGGAATCTCTTTGGCAAAGATTTTTGCCCTGAAGCATGGCTACAGTGTGGATGGAAACCAGGTGAGGCTGGAGATCTGGGACCACGTTATCAATCTCACCCCCCCATTATAACTTTCATTATGTCCTCTTCTACAGTGTCTTTGCGATATTAAATAAATCAAGTGAATATTGATCTGCTTCCCTTTAATTTCTACACTTTGTTGTTAATTTCTGTGTATGTTGGGCTGCTTCCAGGAGCTGTTTGCCCTCGGTCTGTGTAACTTCATCAGCTCCTTCTTCCACACGTTCACTGTCACTTGTTCGATGTCAAGAAGTCTTGTGCAGGAGAGCACTGGGGGAAAAACACAGGTGACATCCACAGAAGTGCCAATTTCTCATTTTAATTGCTGCTGTCAAACCATAATTATAATGATTGATGGGGTGACGTTGACGGATCTCACAGTCCTTCTTTAGATTGCAGGTTTGCTGTCGTCTCTCGTTGTGCTGGTGGTGGTGGTGGCTATTGGTTTTATTTTCCAACCACTGCCTCAGGTGGGTGACGCAGATCTTCTGTCTTATCTAAAAGTGTTTTGTTTTTTTTTCCCCTCTGCTGAGCAGTGTTTGATAATGAGAGAAAACATCACATTCCTCCAAATAAAACCCATAGTGTTCTCTTTCTGCTTTCATAATCTTCAGTGTTAATGTTTCATCATATTGTTTCCTTAATGCTTTTGGCAGTGCGCACTGGCAGCCATCATCATGGTGAACCTGATAGGGATGTTTAAACAGTTCAGAGATATTCCTACTTTGTGGAGGGCGAGCAGGATTGAACTGGTGAGTCTGACGTCAAACGCAACATTTACATTACTGTGCAAAACGCATCAGCTGCAAACATGACCGGCGTGTGAAGCCATGACGTGAGTGATGTAGACTTTGTTATTCAGGTCAGGCCTGTTGCACTGACCTCATGAGAAACTGCACTGGATCGTGCTGTCCTGTGACATGTTTACTGGAATGCGGTACTTCATCACAGCCCACTTTCTCACCTCTTTATATACAGCCTGGAGTTACCACCAGATTGTGTGCTGTGACTCCATTGGGGTTTCTTTTTCCTCCTGTCTTCACAGGAGGAGGTGTTGCAAAAGATTAACATTAAAATGAACATAGTACATAAATTAAAAGGGGAAAAAATCAGCTGATCACGATAATTTTGATATGTCTTTGATTTAAAAAAAAAACCCAAAAAAACAAAAAACGATTGTGTCATTAAACCTTTAACCTATATCTGTAACTTGTCATTGATTTGGCAGATTTCCTTCCAAAATGAAAATAGCTAAACTGGTACCGCTGTTCAAATCCAGTGACAAGCACATTTTTTTTTCCAAACTACAGGTCAATCTCACTGCTCCCTCAATTTTCAAAAATTCTGGAACAAGTATTCATTAAGAGGTTAGATGATTTTATATCCAGACATCACATACTAAATGAGCAGCAATATGGATTTAGGAAAAATCGTACCATTTCACTGGTGGTAATTGATTTTGTGGAACATATCACAAATGCAATTTGGAAAAAAACAATACATCATAGGGTTTTTTTTTTTTGACTTACAGAAAGCTTTTGATACTACTGATCATACCGTATTATTAGATAAATTATGGAAGTATGGCATCAGAGGATTGGCACATGATTGGATAGTCAACTACTTGTGCAATAGGTATCAGTATGTTCACTTGGGTGGGATAAATTCAGAATTTTTGAGGTGCAGTTGTGGAGTGCCCCAGGGCTCAGCCTTTAGGCCTTTGCTGTTTCTTTTATATACAACCTGTTTAAGGTTGTATAGCTGTTGGCTAGCTGTTGTAAAGGGAGGAGCAACATGGTGGATGCTGTCTTTAATTTGTTCAACCAATGAGTGAGCAGGGTTTGCTCATGTAGAATCAGTGGGAGGCTGTTCAGTTGTTAAACCGCATTCTCACAGACTTGCGTTACATGACCTGGAAAGTGAAAGAGGCTACAGGGGTTCAAATGGGACATAACACGAAGGTGTTGTTTACTATTGTGCACTGCAAAAAAATAAATCAGCCTACTAGGAAAGACCCATTTTAATAACCATAAATTTCATCCATTTGGATTAAATATCAGTTAAACTGGTTCATGTGAATGTGATACAAGTTGGATTTATTCTTGGTAAACATAATGTATTTAATTTGAGCTTGACTGATTATTACCCTCACATTTTTATATTTCAAAATATGATCCAAATGGATAGAAATCTTGTATGCAATTAAAATGTATAAATCTTATTCATTGGCTCTTTTTACAAAATTGCATCAAAGTGAATAAACTGTCATAGAGAATATGGCTACCTTATGAGTTCACATTTTTAACTTTTGTTTGTGTGTGTGTATATGCGCATACACACACGTAAAATGGATGTGGTTTGGGGTTGGTCTACGGCTGTAGCTGGATTTGGGTTGTTTACCCTTAACTTCATGGTTTTCCCCCAATTGGATGTAACAGCAGTCCTCTGAATTGTGGGTAATTCGTTTGCCAAATTCTGCAGAAAAAAGTGGGGGGAAAAGGGTTGAAGATGTCTAAGAGCCCTCGTGCAGTTGACTATTTGACAGAGGGACAGACCTAAACCCTGACACACTTTGTGTGAACGCGTGTCAAAGTATGTGTCTGTGAGGATTTTGGAATTGCCCCCCCCTTTTTTTTTCTTTTCTTTTTTCTCCTTTTGCAAAGGGTTGTTGTGGCAAGAAGCAGGTCTTGTCTATTTTAAAGGACAAGTTAGTGTTATTTTAAAAAAACAAAAAGATTTTCCGCTCACTTACTATAAAATATCAGTGGCTGCTCGCTGTTGTTCTTTGAGCATTTTACTACAAGTACCAGAGATAGTATGGATGATTGTTGAATTCAAAGTTTTAATTATCTGCAAATCTGATATCAGATACTGATATCAGTATATCAGTTCAGTGTGTTTAATTCAGTTATCCACAAACGCACACTCTGGTGAACCTATCATCTACAAATGAGGATTTCACACACAGGTGTGACATGAGAGATTTGCTTCCCATGGAGTTGACCTCAGCAGTGCCCGAACATCCTGGCACAGACCTGGAAAGATCTTCCTATCCAAGATTTTACGTTGTCCCACCATCCATTCTTTTTCCTGTAAGACCATCTGGAAACACAAAAGGCAGTGCATTGATTTACCTTTTTTGTTGATTTTTAAAAACCATACCAACCACCCATCCTGACACAGACCTGGAAAGATCTTCCTATCCAAGATTTTACGTTGTCCCACCATCCATTGTCCTTTTTCTGTAAGACCATCTGGAAACACAAAAGGCAGTGAGTGCATTGATTATTTACTTTTTTTTTTTTTTTTTTTTTTTTGACCAGTAAACACTTTTGGGGTCCAGTGAGCTGTTTGTTATTCTTGATCTCAATGAACAGCTGAAGTAGCTTACCTTGTTTGGGGGTTTAAGATGTGTTTTGTCTTCTAGGAGCTGGACGTTGATGACTTTCGTGCTGTCCTCCTCTGGAGGTGGCTGCTTCTTCCTGGCATACTCTTCATGCATCTCTTTCCTGAAGGTCTTACTTTCTTTCACTTGTCTAAGATCTTCCTTTGCAGCAGCCAGCATTTCTTGGAAGCAGTTCTTTACTTCCATCAGCTCATTCCTGAAGTCTTCCTTAGACATCTTTTCTTGTGTGGAACTGTCCTCAATGGCCCTTGGCATTGGACTTTCACAGAGTTCTTCAGGTTCCTCATCCACCACCTCCAGTGCGGTCATGTCTCTGTACCGTTTATTGAAAGTTCGTTTATGTCTACGCCCACACATACCGTTAATCCAGATCGGCATCCGTGTCCAACCCAAGTCAAAGCTGAAGACTGTGTGTTATAATTTGTTGAAATTGGCGGTTTGCTCTCTGATTCATCAACTCCACAGACTCGAATGAATGTTAAATGCTGTGTGTGTGTCTCCTTTCTGTGATGTTTCAAAAGCATTTAGGTAGCAGGTAGGATGATGGAGAAACAGATTCTTAGGGTGCTCCCATTGCCAGTTTCATTTATACCCAATTTCAGACACCAATCGGGTATCTTTTTTTTTTTTTTTTTTTTTTTTTTTTTTACACAACATGGACTGAGGGTTGTTTTGAATCTGTGATTGGTTACTGTTTCAATTCATTTATCAATTTGTTGATGAGGAAATGTTGATCAGGGGCCCCGCTGAGGAACCTCAGAATAACCCAAAGGCTCCTGGTCCACCATATGGTGGGAACTTCATGTTATCTCAGAGTAATTTCCTGTAGAAAATCCAAAAGCTAGTTGTGTAACAATCTTGTTCTATTGGTGTTTTTACATTTTGGTGGAAAAACACACTGCATTCTTCCCACCAGGAAGTCAGCAGATCCCTATAATGTCACAAGTGGACCCCAATCGGTATATCAGTTGGCTGTTGGTATCATCTGATGAGCCTTTTATAAATATACTGCTATTTTTACTAATATGAAAACATATTGGAAATGGTGTTATTACATAGTTTGTCCCACAGGGGGCATTCAGATGATATTGTTTACAATGCTACTTATACAACCCCTGGCAAAAATTATGGAATCACCGGCCTCGAGGATGTTCATTCAGTTGTTTAATTTTGTAGAAAAAAAGCAGATCACAGACATGACACAAAACTAAAGTCATTTCAAATGGCAACTTTCTGGCTTTAAGAAACACTATAAGAAATCAAGAAAAAAAGATTGTGGCAGTCAGTAACGGTTACTTTTTTTAGACCAGGCAGAGGAAAAAAATATGGAATCACTCAATTCTGAGGAAAAAATTATGGAATCACCCTGTAAATTTTCATCCCCAAAACTAACACCTGCATCATATCAGATCTGCTCGTTAGTCTGCATCTAAAAAGGAGTGATCACACCTTGGAGAGCTGTTGCACCAAGTGGACTGACATGAATCATGGCTCCAACACGAGAGATGTCAATTGAAACAAAGGAGAGGATTATCAAATTCTTAAAAATCATCATGCAGTGTTGCGAAAGATGTTGGTTGTTCACAGTCAGCTGTGTCTAAACTCTGGACCAAATACAAACATGGGAAGGTTGTTAAAGGCAAACATACTGGTAGACCAAGGAAGACATCAAAGCGTCAAGACAGAAAACTTAAAGCAGTATGTCTCAAAAATCAAAAAATGCACAACAAAACAAATGAGGAATGAATGGGAGGGAACTGGAGTCAACGTCTGTGACCGAACTGTAAGAAACCGCCTAAAGGAAATGGGATTTACATACAGAAAAGCTAAACAAAAGCCATCATTAACACCTAAACAGAAAAAACAAGGTTACAATGGGCTAAGGAAAAGCAATCGTGGACTGTGGATGACTGGATGAAAGTCATATTCAGTGATGAATCTCGAATCTGCATTGGGCAAGGTGATGATGCTGGAACTTTTGTTTGGTGCCGTTCCAATTAAATTTATAAAGATGACTGCCTGAAGAGAACATGTAAATTTCCACAGTCATTGATGATATGGGGCTGCATGTCAGGTAAAGGCACTGGGGAGATGGCTGTCATTACATTATCAATAAATGCACAAGTTTACGTTGATATTTTGGACAATTGAAAGGATGTTTGGGGATGATTAAATCATTTTTCAAGATGATAATGCATCTTGCCATAGAGCAAAAACTGTGAAAACATTCCTTGCAAAAAGACACATAGGGTCAATGTCAACGAGCAGATCTGATTTGATGCAGGTGTTATTTGGGGGATGAAAATTTACAGGGTGATTCCATAATTTATTCCTCAGAATTGAGTGATTCCATATTTTTTTCCTCTGCTTGGTCTAAAAAGGTAACCGTTACTGCCACAATCTTTTTTTCTTGATTTCTTATAGTGTTTCTTAAAGCCAGAAAGTTGCCATTTGAAATGACTTTAGTTTTGTGTCATGTCTGTGATCTGCTTTTTTTTCTACAAAATTAAACAACTGAATGAACATCATCCGAGGCCGGTGATTCCATAATTTTTGCCAGGGGTTGTATTAAGGACATATGCTTGGTTTCCAAGTTTGTGAGTTGTATTTTATTTGCTGATGACACGACTGTGTTTTGTAGTGGAGATCATTTGGGACAGGTTCTGGACACGATGGAGAGGGAACAACAGATGTTTAAGGAATGGTTCCATTCTAACAAATTACCGCTTCACTTTGGTAAAACGAAGTGCATCATATTTAGTAATAAGCCCAGGAACGCATGTAGAAATTTACAAATACATGATGTTGAAATTGAACTCGTTAATGAAACCAAATTTCTTGGGGTCTTTATTGACGATAATTTAAGTTGGAAAACACATAAATTATGTCAAAGATCATTGCCATTTTGTATGAAGCACAAGACCTCCTCCCCAACACTCATTAGTTACTTTATCATTCATTACTTGCTCCATACATGACCTAGTGTATTGAAATTTTGGGAACCACCTACAAAGCTAACACAAATTCCATATTTTTACTTCAAAAGAAAGCTGTAAGAAACCTTACCGTGAGCCAACTAATCCTTTGTTTGTCGGTTTGCATATTTTGAAATTTTGGGACTTTATTGATTATATCATAATACAAATAATGTTCAAAGTGGAAAAATAGACTTCTGAAACAACACATCCAGGATCTGTTTGAAATGAGGGACTCCAGTTACAGTTTACGAGGAACATTATTATTTCAGAAATCAAAGATTTGAACTAGACACCGCAAAAAGTCATTGTATTTCTGTCAAAGCTGTAAATATTTGGAATAATTGTCCGGATAATATAAAATCAGTCTGTAGTTTGGGAGGTCTTAAAAGGCTCTATAAAAATTATGTCATTGCTTGCTATGGCATGTTAAATTAGGTTTATTGATTCTGTTGTGCACTGCTGCATGCATGTACTTTGTAGTAGGTATGATGGGTATAATTTTATATACATATGTATCATTTTAAATTTTAGTTAAAGGGGTAGGCGTTTACAAGCTTTTGCTTCTGCCTACACCCTTTCGGGCACATGCGTGCATTGTTGGCCTATTTTATTCCTCTTTCGTTGTATGTTTTTTGTTGTTCTTGACCTGTGTGTGCCAAATAAATTCATTCATTCAACACCGGAGACTGCAGTGCAGCAAATCTTGGCACAAAGAGTTACGGCACTGTTGTCGAACACACAACCTGCCCAGTTAATGTCGGCATCTTTAACAGTGTCAGGTGGAAGAGCGTGTGCTACTTTCATTGTTCTGCAACAGCTGGAGATTTAGACATGAGATGAAACGTTACAGGAAGTCTGTAACTTCAGTATTGTCATTTCCTGTTTATTGTGAGCAGAACTCATTGCTAAAAACCTGTTCACTGGACGTGCAGAAGAATGTTGTTTTGCTTTCCCCCCTTCTTTATTTCTTTTCAGCCATGAGCAATGACAGTCTCTGATTTGTTTGGCACTGAAATACAGAGTCAACACTGTCAGTGATGGGATTCTTATTGCAAATGCACCAATATTTCAAAACTTTTGACTCACCGTTTTAAGCACGAAGCAACATCCTTTCCCTTTGCTTGGAAGATGACCTTTAGTATCATTTCTGTGCTTTTAGACATTTTAAGGACACTGCGTTGTACATTTGGCATCACATCTAAAGAATGTCAGTTACCTGATCTTGTTGGACTGTCTAATTAAATCCTGATATGTCATTCTTTTTTTATTTTCTCTCTCAGGCGATTTGGTTGGTGTCCTTCATGGCCTCTGTACTCTTGGGTCTAGATTACGGCTTATTGGTGGCCATCATGTTCGCTATATTAACCGTCATCTACAGAACCCAAAGGTACTGATGGTTTGCAGTAATCTGTTGTCAAGCATGTGCATGTAGACTAGCTGTTAATGAATCTGACTCCGAAATTGATCATTATGACAAATAGTTAGACACAAAATGCAGCTATGGTAGATGAGAGATGTGCCTTTTTGTTAGTGTATTTATTTGTCCAATAATGTTTTTTTTTTTTGTTTGTTTTTCTTCCCCTACCAATGTTTGGTCAGTTTTTGCATACATTTTGTAAAAAGCGTTAATCAGACACATAAAAGCCTCGTGCTTCCATTTGGAACAAAGGTTTCACTAAAAGCCAGTTTTGTTGTGGTGATAAAATTTTTCTACTCCCTCTTTGTATAATAGCTTTTCCACCATGGCAGGAATTAACCAATAACTAATTCCGTCTGTTGCTGTGTACTGTGATCTCTTTGTCATCTAGACCTAATACTGCCATCCTGGGCCATGTTCCTGGTACAGGGCTGTACTATGACGTGGATGAATATGAAGAGGTGAATCTGTGAAAAAAGGCAAACACTGAAATGACTCTCTAAACTTGGGTCAGAATTTTCCCAGAGTGCTGCTGCTGCTTTGTCCTGATTTTGTGTTTTGGTTCCAGGCATTGGAGTGTGCAGGGATTAAAATTTTCCACTCCAACTCTTCAATCTACTTTGCCAACTGTGACCTTTATGTGAACACCCTCAAAGAGAAGGTATTCCGAACCACACTGTCTGTGTGTTCACGTAGAAGGAAATGCATCTTGAACTATATGAAGGAGCAAAAATATTACAAACACTGATAATCCAAAGAGAGTCTGTTGCCACTTGTGTGGGGGGAAAAAAGTTTAAAATGCTCAGATGGAGAAGTTGAGACATTTCCCACTGTGCCCTCATTGACTATAACGGAACATCTGATTTACCATTGCTCATGAGTAGTCAGCATGGGAATGTATAGCATAAATTACAAACAAAATATGTCTGTCCAACCTGTGGAAGCACTTAAAAAGTAGCCCAATTCCACTGGAAGTACATAGACCTGGCAACCGTGGTTTAAACCAAGATTGTAAAAGGTGGTGTCAGTTCTTGAAGGTGATTAGTGCTGCTGCCAGGTGGTTTTACCAAGATACGTTGTAGACTTTCCATTTAATTATTGATTTTTCACACATTTATCCATCTGTCTGACAAGCTCTTTAATTAAATAATGAAGGAATAACACATCTGGATGTAAAACGGTTCAGCAATCAATTGTCAAATACATTTTGGGCCCTCAAAAATGAGAGAACCACAGAAAAAGTGCTGTAATTCCTCGACCAGATATCAGATTTGGACGTAATTGGCCCAAATCAAACATGAAGTCGTAAAGACTTTAATATCAGAATATTTGCAGAACTACAGATATGACAAGAATTTCTATCATCAGATTCTGTAACCTCCAGCTAGAAAAGCATTTTGAAATTTACACAGTGATTGGAGATACTCGTATATAAATACAGATATGATGGTCATGTTACTTCATTGTTATAATTTTCTCCTTTACCATTCAGTTTTATGAGCAGCTTACATGTGAAATATGTTAAATTTAATAAGCAGCAGGGTTTGAGTGCATGGAGTTTCCAGTAGAACAGAGGACCTACATGGAGGGGGAGGACTGTGCAAATGAGCAGGAATGTGTGGCGTTTGATTTTGTTTCCGGTGTTTGGGGAGGGACCTTCATGCAGATTTGATATTTCCTAGTGGTAGCTGGATTGTGTTTGGGTCTAATTAGCCCACTCGCAAACCACTACTGTGTGCATCCCACATCACAAGGTTTTGGGGCTTGTTTGCAGGTTATGTATTGAAGGCGAAGCATTTTAGTAGCTGAAGCTATGTGACTGTCTTACAGAGCGGTCTAAACCCCAGCCATCTGCAAGCTTCCCGACAAGCCCTGAAAAAATCAAAGAAGGAACACGCCAGTCCGAATTCTCAAGTAACATTCACAGTGAGTCCACTGTAAATTCTTTACTATTCAACATGTTTTCTTACTTCCTGTTCTGCTTTTTATTTATTTATTTATTTTTATTGCATATGCTCCAAAACAATGTTACCAATACAACTGTGAACTATAAAATTAGCCAAATGTTATATATTTCTCCCCAGCATGCCAATCACATTGTTACTCATGAGGTTTTGTCCTACAACCACGTGGAGGAGGAACCGAGGAACGGCCATTTAGAAAATGGACAAAACACAACAGACTTGGAGCAGCATGTCTTTCTTGAGCCTGTGAGCCCGGTTCATTCTATCATTTTGGACTGGACACCTGCCAGCTTCATTGACTCTGTGGGAGCCAAGGCCATCAAACAGGTGCTATACTGTCGCTGCAGAGTAATGATGTGGCTAATGGATGCAGGGCAGCAGTGATGATGTGTTACAGCATGTTTATCACGCTGAATTGGACTTCTGTGTTTGTTCAGGTTATCAAAGAATATGCGGCGGTTGATGTTCGGGTGCTCATTGCTGGATGTAGCAGTAAGTACTTCCTGTATGTGCTGCCAAGTTGCATGATTTGCTAGCCGCTATTTGTCATGTTTTACATGCACATTGCTGACCATATTAACAGTGCTATCTTCAGTGAGAAAAGGTTATTGAACAAATGTATTTTCCTTCTGTAAACTCACAAATAGTTATGTTAGTCAATATAGTCTTGAAATATATTTTATTTTTTTGGTGGCGGGGTGGTTAGGTTTTGATATTGAGACAATTTATGAATTTAAATTTGTAAATTTACATGGGCAGAAACATTGAGAACATAGTCATAAATATGCAAATAAAAATTAATACAATTTGCAAGAAAAAAAGTGAATCTCTGAGAAATTTGCAAGGAAATAAATCTGGAAATGCTCTGATTCTGAGATTATGGTTATTAGTCTGACCAATTATAGAATATTGTTTCAGGTTGTGGGGTTTGGGGGGATATAGATACTGCAGAGTAAGAAATTTATGGTGTGTGTGTGTATATATGTATGTATATATAATAAAAAATGGCAATGATTTCGTCGTCAAACATCTGACAAAGAAATGGAATTAAGGCTTGATGTTAGTTTACACAAACATGAACTTTACTGTAAAGAACTATAAAGGTAACTAACAACAAACCAATGTACATAATGCTGCCATCAATCATATTGGCAGTCAGTGTGTCATATTGCTCAACATTTGCATAAAATAGATGTATTTAGCTTGGCCCAGTATTGCTGATGGTATAGCGACTGGTTGTTGCTGTAAAACACCCACTCTGTTTGAAAATGAATGGAAGCTGGTCACTTTGCCACCCCCTCCCCCCCCTTTTTTTTAAGGATATGTGACCAAGAGATGATGGGGGTCCTAGCCATGCTTGACAGCATTGTAAATAATGTTGTAGGCGTGCCCTCTGCTGTACAAAATTTGCAACAGCCAAAATGTTTGTGGTACAATAAAAGTTTTCATATAGGCAAAAATAATGCAGATACAGATAAATTTGTGAAAGGCTCATACTGGTCAATATTATCAACAAGCTGATATATTAGTCAGGCTTCAATAGTTCTAAATTTGAGAAAAATCCCCTTGTAAATTAACAAAAAAACCCTAGTATTTTCTGAGATTCTGTTCATAAATTTACAAGAAAAATACTCAGAACTTTCCAAGAGACTCTGGTATTCTCTGAGAATGTCAGTCATAAATTTGCATCATCCCACACACTATTTTATAAATTTGTGTCTCATTTCAGAGAATCCTACTGTAGTCCCCCCCCCCCCCCCCCCCACACACACACACACACACTCCCCCCTCCTTTTTTCAGGGCCCCAATGAGATATTGTAAATAATAAATGAGATTGTCCTGATTATTTTATTATTAATTACTCTTAATTGACAAGTCAGGTGAAGCTTACAAAGGAAGGCTAATATGGATCATTTTGTTTGACGTTCTGACAATTTTCTGGTCTCATATTTTACAAAATGTAACTTTCTCTCTTCATAAGGACTTAACTGGGTTTTTTTTTTTCCCCCCACCAATTTTATGCCTGTAAAAGATTTTTTTGATGTTTTGTAATTGTTTCTTGTGGAATCCTCTGCTAGGAACACTGGTGGCTCAGCTGGACACTTTGCAGTTCTTCAATGGAGTCGTGACCCAGCAGATTGTCTTCCCAACCATCCATGATGCTGTACTGTATTGTCAGCACACAACCCTGGCCAATGAAACCAGCTGTTACATCACTGAGGTCTAATCGTAGGAATGTCCAGACTTGGAGCTGCGAATCTGTGCACCTGTGGTGAACTTGTCTCCATGGGTGAGATAAAGTTAACAGTGATTCATATTGAATAGGTTTTGACATGAAGCACTCCTGATGATCTGATCACCTCCTGAGGTGGTGAGACCAAACAGTTCTGAGGATTCTGTTTCATTTGGTCATGTGGGTCACAAAACAATCTTTTCATATATATATATATATATATATATATATATTGCTGTGTCTCTGCATAAGTAAAAGAAAAAAGTTTTAATGATTCATCTTTGACCGTGTTTTTTTTTTTTTTTCCCCCTCCCTGTGCTCCTCCCTTTTTAGAAAATTTAGACCTCATCCTTTTCTCAGACTCGGCCATTTAACTGGATTACTGGGTTGACTTGCACATTCGACCAAAGCTAATATCTCATATCCCCTAACCAATGTGACTTGTCACAAACCACGACAATCAACACGTGTCACACCTGTTCATTTAAACTACACTCTCTCCACCTTTGGCATTGTTGGCAACAGACTGTTAAATTCTTTCTAGGATCTTATTTTGTTGTTTGAAGTGTTTGTTTTTTTGTTTTTTTTTTCAGTTGGTGCACATTTTACTTTTTGCACATTCATGACAAATGTAAACTTTACATAGGGGGGAAAGCACTGTTAAGGTTAAAGCTAGGTTTGTGTGTGTGTGTATGATCCGCAACTATATATGATGTTTTTAAAATGACAATAGTTTATGATGAACCTCACATGGTTTTACATGGCTAACTAATTTTTATTTTGCTAGGTTTTGAAATCGCTGGCTAGCTGTTGTAAAGGGAGGAGCAACATGGTGGATGCTGTCTTTAATTTGTTCAACCAATGAGTGAGCAGGGTTTGCTCATGTAGAATCAGTGGGAGGCTGTTCAGTTGTTAAACCGCATTCTCACAGACTTGCGTTACATGACCTGGAAAGTGAAAGAGGCTACAGGGGTTCAAATGGGACATAACACGAAGGTGGTGTTTACTATTGTGCACTGCAAAAAAATAAATCAGCCTACTAGGAAAGACCCATTTTAATAACCATAAATTTCATCCATTTGGATTCAATATCAGTTAAACTGGTTCATGTGAATGTGATACAAGTTGGATTTATTCTTGGTAAACATAATGTATTTAATTTGAGCTTGACTGTTTATTACCCTCACATTTTTATATTTCAAAATATGATCCAAATGGATAGAAATCTTGTATGCAATTAAAATGTATAAATCTTATTCATTGGCTCTTTTTACAAAATTGCATCAAAGTGAATAAACTGTCATAGAGAATATGGCTACCTTATGAGTTCACATTTTTTAACTTTTGTTTGTGTGTGTATATGCGCATACACACACGTAAAATGGATGTGGTTTGGGGTTGGTCTACGGCTGTAGCTGGATTTGGGTTGTTTACCCTTAACTTCATGGTTTTCCCCCAATTGGATGTAACAGCAGTCCTCTGAATTGTGGGTAATTCGTTTGCCAAATTCTGCAGAAAAAAGTGGGGGGAAAAGGGTTGAAGATGTCTAAGAGCCCTCGTGCAGTTGACTATTTGACAGAGGGACAGACCTAAACCCTGACACACTTTGTGTGAACGCGTGTCAAAGTATGTGTCTGTGAGGATTTTGGAATTGCCCCCCCTTTTTTTTTCTTTTCTTTTTTCTCCTTTTGCAGAGGGTTGTGGTGACAAGAAGCAGGTCTTGTCTATTTTAAAGGACAAGTTAGTGTTATTTTAAAAAAACAAAACAAAGATTTTCTGCTCACTTACTGTAAAATATCAGTGGCTGCTCGCTGTTGTTCTTTGAGCATTTTACTACAAGTACCAGAGATAGTATGGATGATTGTTGAATTCAAAGTTTTAATTATCTGCAAATGTTACACCATAGACTCCTTGGACCAATCATCAACAAATCTGGACTGTCAGAGGTGACGCAAACACAAAATTAGAGACCGTTGTTTTTATCAGTATATCAGTTCAGTGTGTTTAATTCAGTTATTCACAAACGCACACTCTGGTGAACCTATCATCTACAAATGAGGATTTCACACACAGGTGTGACATGAGAGATTTGCTTCCCATGGAGTTGACCTCAGCAGTGCCCGAACATCCTGGCACAGATCTGGAAAGAGCTTCCTATCCAGGACCTTATGCTGTCCCACCATCCATTCTTTTTCTGTGAGACCATCTGGAAACACAAAAGGAAGTGCATTGATTTACCTTTTTTGTTGATTTTTAAAACCATACCAACCACCCATCCTGACACAGACCTGGAAAGATCTTCCTATCCAAGATTTTACGTTGTCCCACCATCCATTGTCCTTTTTCTGTAAGACCATCTGGAAACACAAAAGGCAGTGAGTGCATTGATTATTTACCTTTTTTTTTTTTTGACCAGTAAACACTTTTGGGGTCCAGTGAGCTGTTTGTTATTCTTGATCTCAATGAACAGCTGAAGTAGCTTACCTTGTTTGGGGGTTTGAGATGTGTTTTGTCTTCTAGGAGCTGGACGTTGACTTTCGTGCTGTCCTCCTCTGGAGGTGGCTGCTTCTTCCTGGCATACTCTTCATGCATCTCTTTCCTGAAGGTCTTACTTTCTTTCACTTGTCTAAGATCTTCCTTTGCAGCAGCCAGCATTTCTTGGAAGCAGTTCTTTACTTCCATCAGCTCATTCCTGAAGTCTTCCTTAGACATCTTTTCTTGTGTGGAACTGTCCTCAATGGCGCTTGGCATTGGACTTTCACAGAGTTCTTCAGGTTCCTCATCCACCACCTCCAGTGCGGTCATGTGTATGTGTCTGTACTGTTTATTCCAATTTCTTTTGAAAGTTCGTTTATGTCTTTTCAGCCGACGCATTTCCTTCTTCCACTTATTTTCAAGCTTCTCCTCATTCTGCTCAGGGATGCTCTGCACCCCCTGAGTCTGACTCTGCTGCGTGAGGAGCTCTTCATCCTTATTGACATTAGCTTCTTCTGTTGCAGCAGGAGTGTTCCTGTGTACCTTATGAAAACGACTCCTGACCTCAGGTGGGAGGACAATGATTCCTGGGCGTTTCAGATCCAGCTGGCCCAATGCAGAGACTGATGACGGGTTTTTACCCTCCTTCTGAGGACATTGACTCTGCTGATGGAGGAGCTGTTCATCCTTAACTCTGTATTTCCTTCTTTTCCTCGTATTTCTCCGGAACGTTAGTGTATGTCTTTTCAACTCTTCTTTAAGTTGTCTCATTTCCTTCTCATTTTTAAGCTCCATGTCACACTCTGTAACTTTCTGAATATTCTGATGATGGAGCACCTTTTTTACAATGTCAGGCTGCATGATGTGCTGGTGTTCGGGTCTGCTGATCAGCTGGTGAATGAGTTTAAAACACCTACACAAAAATGGAATGACCCTAACCTTCAACCTGAAGTCCAATGGGCTGATCTGGTTCAGATTCAGGAGTTGCAGATATGCTTGCTACTTTGACAGTGTAAGAAAGTTTGAGACTGACTTTTAGCTCAAACCTACAGGAGCCAAAAAGATTAAAGCAGAATGAAAAAGAAAACATCAATGTCACACTGTTATACTTTATTTTTGCTTTAATCTTTTTTACTTTATTTTTGCTTTAATATTTTTTACTTTATTTTTGCTTTAATCTTTTTTAAAGATTAATCTTTATAAAAGATGAGAAGATTGAAGTCAGACGTGTATATCTACTTTTGACCGGTTTCCTAGCAGCAGTAACCATGGCAACCCCCCCCCCCCCCCACACACACAAATCATTTGGAATCCTATGATTCCATGGATTTAGAGTGCAGTGATTTGATTAAACAGTTGTCTTTTTTTTTCCTTCACTGTGTAACTACTCTGTACTTTTCCAAAGCAAAGTATCATAAAGTATTTATTTGCGATATTCGTTAACAACCATGTTTGCGACTGTGTGACTTCATTAATTCAAAGGGGCTGTTATCCTGTTAACGCTCCCCTGTACGACTTACCCTTATTGACCACTTTAGCAAAATTAAATAAAAATAAACTTGTTTTAATTTTTATATTATCAAAGCAACCGCTGTGTCGTGGCTAGCTGTTCCTTTGACTTCACTGTGTGTGCGCTAACGAGGTCATACGAAGCGCTGCTTCGTGAAACTTGGTTTGCTGAATGCACACTTCAGACATTCTTTGAAGAAGATAAAAATTGCTTGCGAGATGTGTATTGAGTTTGATAACCCGCACACATTTACCGTGATATTCTACATCCCAGGACGCCATGGGTCTGTAAAATCCTTTTATTATTTTAGACGAGGGACTGTTACTTCAGACACGCAATGAGCACATGTGGAGAAAAACTTAACCGAATAATTGGCAAATAAATGTCTGTAAAATGTGTACTGTGCTGATAAATTCTGCTACCTTTATCAGCTGACAGCAGAATCCAACACATGCGTGCACATCTGATTTTTAAAGGTGCGAAACAAAAATGTCAATTAAAAAAAACAAACCTACAGTGCTAAACAAGCTGTGTTAACGCCAGACGAGGCTGAAAGTTTGAGACGGCTGGCTTGTATTTCTCTACGCAGGGAAAAACAAATAATCCCTGATGTAGTGATTTTTAAAAAACAAAACGTTACCTGAAACCATGGTCCTGTCCCAAAACAAACATGGAAACCTAACATCCACCCAAACTTTTTCATTTGGCATCTTCTCCTGATTGTGGTTTATTTTTAATTGAAATCTAATGGATTTTTGTTCTCCTGTGGAAAAATCTTTGATTCTCCATAATACACAAATTTCGCAAATGCTAACCCCAGAGATGAAGTTCAGTGTAATTCACTGAAATACACTGCATGATGAAAACCTGCTTTTTCAAAAAATCGGCTGCAGCAGTTCATTACATTAATAGATGCTACATCTGTCTTAGAAGTTGGTGCTGCCGTTTGAGACAATCGCACCCCTGCTCCAGATCATGTGACCTGCATGTTTCCCATGTGTACCCGATTAGTCTGATTTCAACCTCTCGATGGGTAAAGTACACCTGACATTTACCTTGCAGGGGGTGGGAGAGGGAGTTAATAGGCAGGTGAGCTACAGGAGCAGGCTTCTGACCGACTGTAAAGAAAACCACTCATGAGTGACAAAACAGCTCTTACCTGGACATCTGAGAGGATTCGTTTGGTCGGTTTGTGTATAATAGCTGTGGTGCACAATAAACAAAATACCCAAATATATTCAATACACAATGCAATTTATAAAGTTTGGAAATATGTGATGTTAACCTGCAGATTTACTACAGCGGCCCCATTTATGTGATTTATACGTAGAAAAAGGGTTTTTGTCTCTCACAATGCATTTTGTTGCAGGTGAGCAGATCACTCAGGCGTTATTGTGACCAATGCTAAAGCAACATTTGTCCTTTAAAATGGCGTTTTCTTTCTTGGACACTGGTGTAATTTTGGATACACTGCCACAGTGTTGGGGGAATTTTAAATTTCACAGCTGATTCTATTACACCTTTAAGTTTTGTGCTGCTTCACATGCTGTCAACAGCAGATAGGAAACGTCGTTCCGTTCTTTCGACTTAATACTTGAGTATTGTGTGCTGTCAGCTGATCTTATTTTAGTGCTGTGCAGAAACGAGTTCTGTTAATATCTCATGTTGCTGTACTGTAGTGGTGACATCTGCACCATTTTGAGTTACTGAGCACCATCTATGGTTTGTAAAAGTGCTTCAGGTGTGATGTTTGACATTAATTTAAGTCAATGCAATGAAGCTCTGACACATCTAGAATAAACTTTATTTCGGGTGGAAGAACAATTGTGTTTTTTTTTTTGACAATAAAGGGCCAAGGTGTTGACACACAAACATATTTAGTTGTAGGTCATGTATCTCGGGGTCGCGCTGAACTTGGCGTAGGACTTGATGACCTTGTTAACAGCTTCCAAAAAGTCTTTCTCTGTTGCTATTTTTCTGCGAGCTCGGATGGCAAACATGCCCGCCTCTGTGCACACGCTGCGGATCTCGGCGCCTGCAGAGAGATATACTGTACTTCAGAACAAGTTATACATGTTCAGGCATTCACTTCAAAGACCAGTCCCCCCTTCACCCTGGACTTTCAAGGAGGATGCTCATGTTAGCAGGTGAAAATAAAGGATCTGAGGCTAACAATCTGCCCGTGTGCGCAAATCCTAAAGATTTACTTAGTTACTACTACACCGGCCAGGAACAGTGTTTCACAAGTCACATACCGATGTGTAAATAGCCCCAGATGCAAAACTTAAGTGTTGCTACAGTGCTCCCTTGTGGTCACATAAGTATTACACTAGCAAACAAAGGTTTGTAATGAGTTTAAAGTGTATTATGTTGACACAGTGAAGTCTGTGTGCAAAAAACACTTTAAACAGGTGGAATTTATTATCCTCAACCAATCAAGCTTCAGATGCTACAGTAGACCATTAGAAGCATAGAGTGACCACAGCGGGCTGGGTTTCTACCCAGCAACAGTATTTTGGCCCCAACCGGGAAGTGCACTTCCTTGATTGGCCGCTTGAGGCAGTCTCCACAGAGCACATTCCCATAGAAGCTCATTTTAAATGTCCAACTTAAGAGCAGTATAACATTTCAGGCTGGTACAAAAAATAAAACCCTGTTTTGGTCTCTATAGATAGTTTCTTCCTCAATGACAACTGTAAGTTTAAGACATTTTAACTAATAAAATTTAGCATGTTCAGGTTTTTTTTTCCCCCTATCACACACTGTACCACCCACGTTCTGCCCCTTTATGCATTAATGAACTCGTGAATCAGTGCAGGCAGGCCTCTCAACATAGCGACACCCTGAAAAGGGGGTAATTTCAGCTTTGTCTGGGTCTCTGTAAAAAAACCAGGGGTGACGTCACGCAGGCTCTGTCCATCATATACCGTCTATGGTGTCCACACAGCATCAACTCAAAATCCACTGTTCTGTCATTATTACCGGTGCTGTTAGGGCAGAGACGAGCCAACAACTCAAAGCGGATGTCTCGCTCCACACTCATGGAGCGGGCATGGATCTTAAAGATGTGTGTGCGGCCCTGAAGGGAAAAAAACAAACAAACAAAAAAGATTAGTGATATTACAGCTGTGCGTTCTGGTCGGTGCATGCTGCTCACCTCCAGGTCAGGCAAGCTGAACTCAATCTTCCTGTCCAGACGCCCAGGTCTCATCAGGGCCGGGTCTAGTGTGTCCGGCCTGTTGGTGGCCATCAGAACTTTAATGTTGCCACGAGGGTCGAAGCCGTCCAGTTGATTGATGAGCTCCAACATCGTTCTTTGGACTTCATTGTCCCCGCCAGCGCCATCGTCAAAACGAGCGCCTAGGAGGTTGTTTAAAAATAAATAAATAAATAAAACCCAAACAAAACTGACTGGAATCAGACAAGATGTGGCACGTTGCTTTAATCAGGATGTCTGTTCATATGTTTTTGCTGTGAGGTAAAGCACGCCTTTTTAAGAGGAAACATCAGACAACAGTAGATTTGAAGATGGGACCATGAACCTTACAAAGGACTAATGGAGAAAAGGAAGACACATTCCTTGTGAAAAAGAACTTTCCCAAAACACAAAACAGTCTGGGTTAAACATTACATTCATTTTCCAGACATTTCAATCTTTCTACCACACACTAAGAGAAAACTAATGACTCGGCGGGCCTAAAGTGAGATTTACCTCCAATAGCATCAATTTCATCAAAGAAAATAAGACAAGCCTTCTTAGTCCTTGCCATCTCAAACAGCTCGCGCACCATCCTGGCTCCCTGGAAACAAGGTGGAAAATAAACAGTTTCTAATATTCTTTGAGAACTGCAGATTCTATGAAGACTGAACCTCCTCCAGACTCACCTCTCCCACGTACTTCTGCACCAACTCTGAGCCGATGACTCTGATGAAGCAGGCGTCTGTCCGGTTGGCCACAGCTCGTGCACACAGGGTCTTTCCGGTGCCGGGGGGCCCGAACAGCAGCACGCCTTTTGGAGGCTCGATACCCAGATTGACAAACCTCTCCGGCTGCGATCGAAATGGGATCAGTGAGAATGGAGGGAAGCAGATTGCTCAGCCAGGCGAAGATGTTTCACAAATTCCTGCTTAACACTCACGTGGAGCAGTGGGGTCTCAACCACCTCGCGGAGCTTTTCAATCTGCTCCTTACAGCCGCCAACGTCACTGTAGGTCACGTCAGGCTTCTCTTCCACCTACGACATCATGGGTACAAGAAATTATTCACTATGAAAGTGGACCTTAAACTTACACTGATGCCTTTGCGATCATTTTTCTTACCTGCATCATGGTGACAGTGGGGTCAATTTTAGGAGGCAGAGGGATGTGGATTTGATACTTGTTTCTATCAACACTGGAAACAAAAGTAAAAGAAATTTGAAGCTGCAAATAATGTAACTCTCAATCATGAAACAAATGTGACTCAGATCATCATTATTGTTTGCTCTCACCCCACTCTCATTCCCTCCTCGATGTCAGTTGGTGCCACCTGGTCACTCAGGTCCACCACAAACTTGGCAAACTGTTTGACGTTGATGATGTATTTGGGATCTTCAGAGTCTGCATTGATTATCTTTGTGCATCTAAGAGAAAAGAAAAAGTGTACATATAGAAAAAAAAAAAATCAAATGGCTCAAATCAGACATACAAGGGACATTCACTAATTTGAGAAGAAACTATAAATTAACTACATATAATTTTACTACTTCTGCAGTTTTCTTTACCTTGCCACCTGCAGAGGTTGTTCACTCTGTAGTGTCTGTTTGTCCGCAGCCAGATCCCAGAGAGCAGGAGGAGCCAGACCCGTGTCCGACTCCTTAATACCTGTCAGAGACATGCATCAACAGCATGCTCAAAAGCAACACAACATCCATCTAAAACCATTCAGCACATGAAAACACACATTCTCTGGTTCCAGCTTTACAGACCAGAGGGCTTCCTCCATGAAAAGGCTTAATCCCAGTGCAAGTAGCAAGAATTCAGCAATTTTACTGAGAAACTTATGAGATATGGTGGTGGATGTTGTTCCATCACTACTGTAAAATTCATATTGTGAATAGCGTTCGACAGCAAGTGCTTCTTTGATCATGTGGGCAACAAAATGTTTTCTGACTCTCTTTTCTACTTCTAGGACACTAGTTCTGATGACAAACTCTGGATCAGACACTGGGTTAAATTTTGTGAACTCATTTTGTTGTTGCAATGCCCCCATCTTCTTAATTTGATGCAGAGTCATGATAAATGTCACTCCTTTTTACCCATTTTATTTATGCTTGACTGACATAGTAACTTCACATTAGTTCTATTTTGATTCCAAATTGATGTAAATATTTATGTAGTAAAATGCATAAGTCTTAATTATTTGTCTTTTTGAGTGAGGGTTTGAGACCTTTTAATTAAGTATTGTGTTTTTTTTTCCCTTTTTTAAAAAACTTTATTCAAGACCAATGTTTTTCAGGGGCAAAACTCTCATTTCAACCCTCGACTGTGGCAAAGGAATTCTGTGCACTTTTTTCTTCCCCAAGACAAATATCTAAAAATAAATAAAGATATGAGACTGAAATTTTGTGTGATGTTTACTGGGAATAACAGTTTGTTAAAGTATGAAGCAAATAGGAGATGGTCACTTGGGAGGCCTCTGGTGATTTTACAGCGATTGACCCAAAGACTGTTTACAGTACCCACCTGTCAGCTCGTTGATCTTTTTGAGCAGCTGCTGTATGTCATCTTCCACTTGTTTGATTTGCCTGGAGTAAGTACTTTGACCCTGATTTATAAGGAGGGAAAAGTAAAATAAAAAAGAGTATTTGTATCATAGTGTTTGTATGTCTTAGTGACTGGTGAAATGCTTTCAACGACACAGAGCTGAAAATATTTTTGTATCCAATCCAAACCAAATTGCATGAAGAAAACTATAAGAAGTGATGATCTGTACTATAATGCTCACAGACGCTTTATAAAAATGACATCCTTTCATTGTTAATGTGATATTTAGTTTTCTTAAGTACCTGCACGAAAGTATCATCTTGATGGTTTCATTTTAACTCCATTGTGGGCAAAATCATTGTGTTGTCTAAACAGGTATGGACCTAGCTGTGTATCAAATGTAACTAAAGTTACTGTTAAAACAAAGAATAACACATATTGATTATGCTCATACTTACATAGGTTTTGAGGAGGGCGATGTCTCCTTCATCTAAAGCTGTGATCAATAACATGAGTTAGCTTGGTTTGTGTTGAAGGCACAGATGAACACTTAAAAACATCATCTCTGAACACATAATCATTCCTACATTTGCCCAGTAGTGACAATAACAATAATAATCATCATCATCATTCCAAGAAACTAGGAGCGCTTTTGCAGTCGCACGAATGTTAGCTGCTAGCTTATGTCGACGTTCCTCTTCATTAAAAACTCTTTCAGCAACCATTTTAAAATATACCTCTGATAGGTGAGTCGTCCCTTTCATCTTCTTTCAGTTTTCTTTGGTCATCTCCCAAATAATCCGGCATGTTTAAAGTCAAAATAAACGTTAGCCTCTCTTAAAGCTAAAGCAGACGATTACACAGCAGCTTTAAACTTCCGCTGCTTGGCGCATCTGCCGGAAGTTTACGGCGGAGTTTATTTAAATGTGCGCCACTATTTAAAATGAAAAAATTTCACCACGAATGCAAGGTATTAATATTTTTTATTAATAATGTATTTACATATGTTAGAACCGATCGGTATGAAGGTTTTATTTTTGTGTTAGGTTAGAGTCCCAGAAACGAAATTTTGGCGGAACCGACTCGCCTGTCGGAGTCTTTACGGTGTGACACCAGAGGTCCTTCTGGGAAAGGAAGGCCCATGTGGTTACTGAACGGCCACAAACTTTGGCACTTTAGTTCGCTTTAATTTGCTGTTTTGTGGTGTTTGAATGTTGGTGTAGCTGTTTTCTGCGAAGATGCTGTTAGCAGCGCTGGAGGGGGAAGAGACGGCTGTCTTTAAAGCTGTTGCCGGTAAGAACTGAGCAGGAGCTCGCTAAGCTACCAACTCATTAGCATGAAGCTAAAAAGAGGCACTAATTTGATAAATATGATTAATTAACTCCCAAGCCGGAAACAGTTTTATGTGCAAATGTCATTTTCCCCATATATTAAAATACTTTTTTTGGCATAATGTTGCTAAACGGATGTCTGTTCAGTGACTGCTCTGATTTATTTAAATGAAGGCTAATCAGCAGAACACTTGTTTAAGAACTATTGCACATTAAACTGAAAACAAAACACGGCTTCTAGCAACCAAGCACGAAGGGTAAAACAAAATGTTACTCGGTGCCTCTATGAAGGCACGTTTGTGGCATTTCCTTCGTTTTTTTTTAATTCACAAAAATTCTTTCTTCGTTGGCTGCAGCAACAGTAGTGTTAAAAGGGCACATATCTAATGTTACATGATCCTTAAAGCCCCTTTCACACTGGGGCCAATGTAGAATTGTGTATTGCTATGTACCGTCTGTTAAGCAATTCTACGCCAGGGTTTTGTTCCCTATGCAGCAGTATGCTGAGGGCTATGTGAAGAGAATGCAAAAACTTAAACCTGTTTAATTTTTTTTTCTGTGTAGCGCGTTGTATGCAGAAAGCACACAGTTTTTAAGCAGGTCTGTGCAATACTGTGCTACTGTACACACCCAAAAACTGAGTGTGTGCATCCAGAGTGAATCAGGTGGAGAACAGGTGTAGTGCGTGTGTGTGGATGCATGATCACGTAGCCTGCATCGCCTCTGAGTGCTCAGAACAGGTGATCTAACCTCAACTTATAAATCCAGAAACAGCAGGTCTTTTGGGGTGGGGGGGAGCAGAGACAGAGTTCTCTCTCTCTCCCCCCCCTCTCACATGCTGACAAGAAATGGGATCTTTAAGTATGCTTGTGAGTTTAAATGGCAATATTTTCTATTTTTGGGGGGGGGACGGAACGGACACACAGCAGACTCTGGATTTTGCGATCTGTTTCATCTCAGAGGATGCCGGTGTTGTGCTGTGATCACATCTCAGACAGAAGCGCTGTGGTGATCTAAACTTTTAAAGTGCCAGTCAACCGCGATCAGGTCTGATCAAACCTGATTAAGCGCTGTGACTCTTTAAAAGTGCCGTCGCTATTGGTGTGATCATCAGATAAACTGATCTATCAGGTCCTGAAATGCTGTGATGACTTTTAAAACCACAGTCACTGTCTGTGTGATCAGACACCTGATTGTGGTCGATTGGTGCTTTAAAAGTTTAAATCATCACAGCGCTTCAATCTGCAGGTCAGCACAGACCTGATCAGGTCTGATCAAATCAGCGGTCCTGATCGGAGCAACCAGCAGTGTAAAAGTTTAGAGTCTCAGCACTTCATTCATGGCAGCATTTGCCACAGCCAGACTCATCAGCATTCTGTACACAATGAAAATGATCCACCAAGACTAAAAATAAATAAAATGACGTTAAATTACTCTGTTTCTGACCTGCACCACACCGTGCAGTACCCACCCAAACCACTCTGTAGAAACGGGGTTGTCGGCATACGTCAAGGTGCGACAGCTGCATTAATTTATGTCAGCATTTTAAATAAATGGTTTGACAGAGCAACCATATAAGTCTAGGAATGCGACCATGGGCCATCACACACCAGCCTGCACAGGGAACAGACTCTGAACTTTGTGATCTGATGTTACGAGCCATGACGAGACAGCAGTGTGTCCCACTGTACGTCGGAAAAACGTGAGTGCCGTTTGCTTTCATGAACCATTTTGAGAACAGAGTGCACTTCCACAGAGGCAGAAAATAGCAGCTATGGCTACATATGTGGCAGTAATGCAACTGTAAAAACCTCATGGTACAGTCCACTGATTTCCAAGCACAGCGATGTGTTCTGCACAGCCGGCAGGAGTGAACTGAAAAAGAGTTGAATTGATTTTCAACAGCGGCAAGGGCTACACGCACAGTATGCATACATAAAAAAGCAAATGTACGCAGCTGCAAGTAAATCTACGAGTGCAATGACACGTGATTAAGCAGGAGAAACAGAGTATGCATGTATTTTGGGTGTACTCTAAACACAACACAATGGAACTCTACGTTTGTGCCGGTGTAAAAGGGGCTTAACAGGGAATTTGAGCCAGAAAGAAGAGAAAAATGGGACACTCCCACTAGTATGATGGTCTAGATCATATTTTTCATTGCATTTGCACAACTCATTTCATTAAAGTTTTCAGTTCACATTGTACCTCTGCTAGTGTGGTGTGTGTGTGGTACATCAAAGTTCATGAAAATTCAGTAAGGTATATCTTATATATTATATTCCAATTCTAAGGTGGACCTATGCTAGTATACTAAGGTATATCTATAAAGGAAGAGTAAAATAGAAGAGTAGAAAAGAGTAGAGTAGAGCCCCTTAGCACAAGCAGGCAAAACTGCCTCTGGATACTGTTGCATAGAAACACAGCCATTCAGAGAAATGAAGAATGTGACATAGGCAGAGCCACAAGCAAATTAGCCTCAATAAACATGCAGTTGGGAGTAAGCAAACACATTTTTTTCTTACATAGGAAGACTTTTACAGCCATTTGCTGTTCTTGATATTGTCCAGGTCTTCAAAGCAGAAATGAGTGCTCTTTCAAATAACACTAGTCAACACAATTTTTCTTGTGTGTAGTTTTTTACTGGATTTTGTGTAATTTGGGGGTGCTGAATCCAGATCTAGTGTTAGTTTTTGCCAATCACATCACATTTTTGAGATATGAAAATGTATTTTTCGTATCAAACATTGAAGCAAAAGCTGGAGTCTCGCACACCTCCTTGGTGCCATTACGGCTCTTGTTCACATTTCGTGACCTTCATTTAAAAACTATGCATTTGAAGCTGTTTTATGCATGATTAGTGGTGTCAAACTTGTAAGCGAATGAGCAACTTTTGCATAATTCATCACTATGAAACATGCGGATTGCAAAAAAAAAGTGATGTAATAGAGGAAATCTGAGCTCAGATTTGGATTCAGCACCCCATAATTTTCAAAGTAGTGCAAGAAAAATTTTTTTTTTTTTTTTTTTGGTTGACCACTGTAATCGCTCCATGTTAGTGCTCCTCAGAGTCAACGCATAAAACTCTCCCCAATATGAGATAAGCAGTTGTGGTTGGTCCGGGCTATTTTTAGCCAGAGGAAACTGCCGTGAATGGGAGGGGGACCAAATCTTTTGTAAAGCAAAGCTTTGATTATGGCCGTGGTTTACCACCAAGCTACTGATGCCGTGCTGCAAAACAGAGAATCTGTCTGTTTAAAGATTGCTCACATGGATCAAGTGACTGTGATGATGCACAGAGTATTCGATCGGTCTTTATTAGAATGTGTTAATTTCAATGCACTATGTCTGTTTGCCAGCCACCAATAAACCAGAAAGAAGAATGTGTCAGTCTTCAAAAAAATTTGTCTTAAATCTAAAAAAAAAAAACGCTTGTACTTTATGCCCATGAACACTTTGTTTTTGCCTTTCTAAAAATGGTGGCACCGGGTTGCTTATGATGTCACATGACTGTGATGACACTCTGTCCTACTCTGGGTCCCACTGTCCTGCAAGGTGTATTTGAAGATTATGAAGGGTATAAAATGTAAACAGAAAAAAACCCTAAAGATTTGCCTTGGTTTATGTTAAATATTCTTCTTCCTTCACCCCCATCAGCCTCTGTGCAGATTCAGGTGGAGCCGGTGGGGCGATGGTTTGAGGCCTACATGAGGAGGAGGAATAGGAATGTGTCTGCGTCCTTTCAAGAGCTAGAGGATGAAGAAGAGCTTTCCGAGGAGTCTGAGGATGAGGAGTTTCAACTGGAGGAGCACCCGCTGCTCCGAACGCTCGACCCCAAAGAATGGAAGGTAAATGTTTTTCCTTTCCTGTGATAGCACACTTTATGAACACATATTGGGCCGTCTCAAAATATCAATAAATCATTTCATCTCATCACTTTTTGTAAATCAGAATCAAGATCACTATGGCGTTCTCGGCCTCCCCCACTTGAGATATAAAGCTACACAGAAACAGATCAAAGCTGCCCGTGAGTATGTTTCCTTTTTATTCTCTCATGGCTCACTTACAGATTTGTTTCCCCCCCCAAATTCAAATCATAATAAAGTTGATTTTTGTGATGTTCTCTGCTATTTCTTTTCAGACAAGGCAATTGTATTGAAACACCATCCAGACAAAAGGAAAGCTGCAGGAGAGCAGATTGTTGAGGGAGATAATGACTACTTTACCTGTATAACTAAAGGTAGATCCCGTAATACTGCAGTTAAAAAAATGCATATTAGATTCATTATAAATTGTTTGATTGATAATTTGACAGACCTGCAAATGAAAAACATGTATGAGGCATGAATTAATAAACATCAATATAGTTTGCTGGGTAACTTCTGTATTCATAGATTTAAACATTCTAGCAGTGAAACATTATTTTCCTGTTTTGGACTAAGCAAATATTTCTGTATACAGGGCTGTGAAAACTCCGTGGATCCGCGGGATTCTGCAGATTTCATCATGGGGAGGGGCGCGGGGGGGTGTTAGTGTTGTACTCTTTAATTGTGATCGTTACCGAGTTTTTAAAAATGCTTATCGCAAAGCGTTCTCTTTTTTTACGACATCATGCAAGTTTTATAAGTCCGCGGACACTGATCTGTGTGTTACAGATACAAATCAGTTTCCTCTGATCCGCGGAGTTTCGAGGAGAATAAAAGCCACTCAAAGCCTGGCTGTTACGACAGTTGTCGTAAAGCGGGACTGGCTGGTTGCTGCGGTGACACTGTGTGGCTCCTGTGCGAAGCTTAGCTAAAAGTAACATGTGGACATCGCAAACTTTTAGAACTTTCAAGTTTTTAAAACAAGAACTTTGCAGCATGTTTGTGTCAAGGCGCGACATCAGACAGAGTGAAGATGGCGAGAAAGACGGTTTGAAAAAGTGTGATAAGGACAAGAATCCGTGGAATTGTTGCTGGCTTCATCAACACACCTGAAAGATAAACGGGAAAGTAAACATTGTGCTGTTTAAACAGAATTTCAGAAAAGATTATGTGCCTTTTTTTCCTTTCATTAATCTAGACTTTCTTTGAAAAAAAAAAAAAAAGACTTTGTGGCTTTGAATGAATTTAGGCTACATGAATTTACGCAACAATGTAAATTAGTTTTTATTAATGTAGAATTTTTTCATGGGAAAAAAGACACTGGCTTTGAGTGGATTTACAGGAATTTACACAAGAATGTGTGGCTTTTTATTGTAAGTTATTTTATTGATATTTTACCATGATTTTTAAAATATTCTACAAGCTTTAGCTGTGGTTTTTGAAATACTTTAACAGTCTTTTCAGTCTTCATGAATTTCATGTAGTTTAATTGTTCTGAGTTAATGCATAATTTGGTTTACAGTTAAAAGGAAAAATCATTCCAGGTCCTACTTCGACGTCATATTCTGTTATTTAAACATGATCATTGATGGTTCAAATGAAGGTTGAATCTAGGATCATTTAAAAAAAATTTTTTGAGATTTGTTCTTCCAGGAGATGTTGAAAATATATCAGTAGATGAAAATTTAATTTGGTTTCTGGGGCCCCACAAGGCCCTAGACCCCAGCTCCTCAGGGGTGCACCCCCCAGACCCCCTGCGAATTTTCCTCAGATTTCACAATTTTCATTTCACAGCCCTGTGTATAGAAGGCAATTTTATGTCATGTGGTGGTTTAATTCAGCCCATTTACTGCGACACTTTCCGTGACCTCCCTCCTTACCTGTTTTGTTTCCAGTCAGTGGATGACCAAATGACAATTTAACATTTGACCTTGATGACCTGTGTCACACAGAGTGGGATGTCAACCAAGTTTCATTGAAATTGGCCTTTGTGTTTTGAAGATGTTGCTGCAGACAGACAAATGGACAGTCCCATTCTGGTAGCCTCTGTCCACTTTGTGGCAAGGTTGCTAATAATTCTAATAACGATAATTATAATTAATACACATTTAGTGTGCCAACAAAAATAGCAAAGTAGATTAAAAAATAAGTTAGTTCTCACTGACAGTTGCACTGGTTCTGCCTGCAGTGGACTTGAGGTCTTAATATCACTAATAAATACTTATTCCTGACCGTGTCTGATCTCTGTGCTTGTTTTAACGTTAGCTATGGAAATCCTGTCTGACCCTGTGAAGAGAAGAGCCTTTGACAGCGTCGACCCCACCTTTGACAACACTGTGCCTTCAAAGAGTGATGGCAAAGAAAACTTCTTTGAGGTGTTTAGGCCTGTGTTTGAGAGAAATGCCAGGTGGTCTTCCAAAAAGCATGTACCCAAACTCGGAACGCTGGAGTCCTTGTTTGAAGAAGTGGATAATTTTTACTCTTTTTGGTAAGAGTTTTCATGCGTGAATCCTCCCCTGGTTGGTGACAGAAAGACGACAATGTTGATTTTTTTTTTTTTTTTTTTTCCCCCCTGTCAAAGGTACAATTTTGATTCCTGGAGAGAATTCTCATACTTGGATGAAGAGGAAAAAGAAAAGGCTGAATGGTAGGCATCTGGTTTTCACCACCAGTTTGTGGCACTGGAACACTTTGAATCCCATGGATGTAAAACCTGAATTCGTACACGTTTTTAAACTTCTCTCTGCAGTCGAGATGAGAGGAGATGGATTGAAAAGCAGAATCGTGCTTCCAGAGCTCAGAGGAAAAAGGAGGAGATGAACAGAATACGAACACTAGTTGGTACAGAAGCAGCACACACTGAAGACTTAAAAAAATTAATTTGGTGCATTCACTAAAAATTATCTCTGATTGCTTTATCATTAAAAAAAAGTAACATTTTCTAGGTGTGTGTTTGTCTTCTGGCCTGACATGTTGGACTTACAGATCTAACAAGCTCTTTGTGGTTCATCTGATTTGTTCTTACAGATACGGCCTACGGCTGTGATCCCAGAATAAAGAAATTTAAAGAAGAAGAAAAGGCTAGGAAAGAATCGGAGAAGAAGGCGAAAGCCGAGGCTAAGAAACGAGAACAGGAAGAGAAGGAACGTGTACGTATTTTGTCTTTGCAGGTTTTAACATAGAACTTGAAATGCTGCCTGTGGAGGAATAAACTGGACAGACTGCTCCCTGTATATACCCTGTGCCCGTCCTCTGTATGTGTCCAGCAGATCTCAGTCTCTTGTCTGACTTTCTCTCCAAACGTCTGCCCTTCGCTGTCCCTGTTTATTTGTAATCCTGTCCATCTTCTTCACTCCCAAGAAAAGATGCAGCATTTTCAGCTCCACCTCTTGCCTCTTTGTTAGCGCCTCAGCCTGTAAGCCATACAACATAGCTAACCTCACTACCGTCTTGTAAACTTTCACTTGTGCAGATAACTGTCTATCACAAATCACTCCTTCCACTCTGGACTCTGCTCCGCCTGCACATTCTTCACCTCTCTACCACACCCGGTTACCCTGAAGAGTTTACCCAAGTGTTTAAACTTTTACCATAACCAAGCTCTATTCCCTGCAATGGCACTATTCCACGGTGCTGCCTCTCATTCACGTGTGTTTCATTCCCCTTCTCTCCAGAGTGTATCACCACCTCTCCAGTTTTGTCTCGACCTGCTTTGTATACTTACTACAATGAGATGTAACTGTAATTTTAATATGAAAAGCAATGCTGGTGTTCAGGCTGATGCTAATAGACTAATGTGGTGAAGATAACGTCATTTAGCACATCAAGTCTCTGTAATGAATTTGATTAAATGCCTGGTGACGTTGTCTGTTAATGGTTGCTGTAGACAGCTGCAAGTGGACAAGTTACAGCGCAAACTATCTGAAATAATCCAGAATTAAAACACTGCATAGTGTTTCACTTTTTGGGGTTAAACTACTTGGAACAGTTTCATTTGCTCAACCTGGAGTTCTGTGGGTTGGGGGGGACTGTTTCTGTACCAACATATTTGTGTAGCTAATTTTCGAGAACATTGTACAGCAGTCATTCTGATGTGTTTGACAGGCTCGACGAGCAGAGATGGAGGCAGCCCGTTTGGCGAGGGAGAAGGAAGAGGAGGAGGCTAAACAGTTAGCCCAGCAAGCCAAGAAAGAGAAGGAGATCCAGAAGAAGGCAATCAAGAAGGAGAGACAGAAACTCAGGACTACATGCAAGGTGAAATCTCAGTGGTGCCCTTTTTTCATTTAGTACCTCTTCTCTGTCGGCTGACAGAAGTCACAATAGAGCCAGACATCTGTCTAATGGAGTTGTGACCCCGAGGAAAACAGAAGTTTCTCTAGAAAACCGTGTTTCAATACCTCATCTACTTCCTGAGGTATTAACATTAACGTGGCCTCACAGTCCTCTACATCTTCAGCAGTGGCTGACTTGGTGTAAAATCATGTGAATTAAAGTATTTGTTTCCTTTCTCCCAAATGTGTAAAATTTCAAAGGCGTTGTGTTCACATCTGAGACACTTATTGTTGATTTATTGTTTCTCAACTTGAAAGAACTGGAATTACTTTGCTGACAATGAAGTGGACAGCGTGAAAATGATGGAGGAAGTGGAGAAGCTTTGTGATCGACTGGAACTTACAAGGTACAGTGAACTTTTAGGGGATTAATTTAAATCCCATAAAAGTAAAATTTTTGCACATTATTGTGTATTGAAGGTATGTGAAAACTCATGTCTCTCCCCCCACTGCAGTCTGCAATCCCTCAATGAAATTTTGACATCAGGTTCAAGAGAAGACAGCAAGACTGCAGTGGAGAAGCAGGTAAAAAAAGAAAAAGAAATCAGATACTCTGTGGAAATATTTTTAGGGTTATTTTAAACATGCTAATTAGTGTGGTGTACACCTTTTCACCCAGTAATAAGAATACAGAAATTTTAGACTTCTATTTCTTAACAGTTTCATAGATATTGATACAAGAAAAATGCTGTTCAATGCACATTTTGGCACCAAAATTGTGCAATGTTTCAACGTTTGTAACTTTAATTGTTGAGGAAATCTTTAGGGCCTGTTCTTTTGTGTTGGTCGCCTCAAATCCCAAGAATGCAAGAGGTTTTTTTATTTGCCAAGATGTACAGTAGTGTTCAGAATAATAGTAGTGCTATGTGACTAAAAGGATTAATCCAGGTTTTGAGTATATTTCTTGTTACGTGGGAAACAAGGTACCAGTAGATTCAGTAGATTCTCACAAATCCAACAAGACCAAGCATTCATGATCATGCACACTCTTAAGGCTATGAAATTGGGCTATTAGTAAAAAAAAAAAAGTAGAAGAGGGGGTGTTCACAATAATAGTAGTGTGGCATTCAGTCAGTGAGTTCATCAATTTTGTGGAACAAACAGGTGTAAATCAGGTGTCCCCTATTTAAGGATGAAGCCAGCACCTGTTGAACATGCTTTTCTCTTTGAAAGCCTGAGGAAAATGGGACGTTCAAGACATTGTTCAGATGAACAGTGTAGTTTGATTAAAAAGTTGATTGGAGAGGAGAAAACTTATACGCAGGTGCAAAAAATTATAGGCTGTTCATCTACAATGATCTCCAATGCTTTAAAATGGACAAAAAAAAAAAGAGACGAGTGGCAGAAAACAACCATCAAAATGGATAGAAGAATAACCAGAATGGCAAAGGCTCACCCATTGATCAGCTCCAGGATGATCAAAGACAGTCTGGAGTTACCCGTAAGTGCTGTGACAGTTAGAAGACGCCTGTATGAAGCTAATTTATTTGCAAGAATCCCCCGCAAAGTGCCTCTGTTAAATAAAAGATGTGCAGAAGAGGTTACAATTTGCCAAAGAACACATCAACTGGCCTAAAGAGAAATGGAGGAATATTTTGTGGACTGATGAGAGTAAAATTGTTCTTTTTGGGTCCAAGGGCCGCAGACAGTTTGTGAGACGACCCCCAAACTCTGAATTCAAGCCACAGTTCACAGTGAAGACAGTGAAGCATGGTGGTGCAAGCATCATGATATGGGCATGTTTCTCCTACTATGGTGTTGGGCCTATATATCACATACCAGTTATCATGGATCAGTTTGGATATGTCAAAATACTTGAAGGTCATGTTGCCTTATGCTGAAGAGGACATGCCCTTGAAATGGGTGTTTCAACAAGACAGTGACCCCAAGACCACTAGTAAACAAGCAAAATCTTGATTCCAAACCAACAAAATTAATGCCTCACAGATGTGAAGAATTCATGAAAAACTGTGGTTATACAACTAAATACTAGTTTAGTGATTCACAGGATTGCTAAAAAAGCAGTTTGAACATAATAGTTTTGAGTTTGTAGCGTCAACAGCAGATGCTACTGTTATTTCTACTTTTTTTTTTTTTTTACTAATAGTCCAATTTCATAGCCTTAGGAGTGTGCATATCATGAATGCTTGGTCTTGTTGGATTTGTGAGAATCTACTGGTACCTTGTTTCCCATGTAACAATAAGAAATATACTCAAAACCTGGATTAATCTTTAGTCACATAGCACTACTATTATTCTGAACACTACTGTAACATTTGAAATGTAAGAATTATTCATTTTTCTTTATACTTAAAACTTGAAACAGAAATGAATGCTGTTTCATTCATTTTATGAATGTTCTTATTTTGTTATTAAGGCTTATACCAGGTTGATTAATTCTGTTATGGGGGGGATCACATAAGATTGTTGGTGTAGATGTTTGGACAAATCCTATTTTGATTTTCATTAATCTTTCTAAATAAATAAATAAAATATATAAATAAATAAAATCTACATATTATGTAAAATTTGTTGTTCCAACCAGGTGCAGGAAGTGAACGCTCAGCTGCAGAAGGAGCGGGAGGCAGAGGTCAAGGCCAGGCAGGCGGCTCGCAGCGCTGAGCAGGCCAGCGGAGGAAGCGGAGCCGGCGGGAAGGGCTGGAATGAGGACGACCTCCAACTGCTCATCAAAGCAGTCAACCTGTTCCCTGCTGGAACCAATGCCAGGTAGGAACTGGTTAACATGCACACCATTAATTAATACAAATTAAAATTTAAACCCACAGTTCTTGAAAAGTGATGGCTCTCTGACTATGGTTTAAGTAAGTTTTAATTTTGAATCTTGCAGATGGGAAGTTATAGCCAACTATATGAACTTACACTCAACCACCGGCATAAAAAGGACAGCCAAAGATGTCATCAACAAAGCCAAAAACCTACAACGGTTAGGTAAGTAACGCTTTTAATGACTGTCAGAAATGCCAAGTCCTTTATCTCCCCCCTTCCAAATTAACAATTTGTTATTCTGTACTGTTAATGTTTAGTTAAAAGCTGCTGTAGTTTCATGCAGTAGCCCAAGACCTGAGACATGTACACACATCATTTCAGAGAGGATAACGCCGCTGTTCTAGACTAATATGACCCCAATGAACAACTTGGGATATGTGCCAAAATCTCTACTTGGGCCATCAGCCTGAAAATGACCACGCCCTTTTTCGTCCTGAGTGTTACTTCAAATATTGCTGTATTATCTGAACTGCAGCAGCTATATTTTCTGTGTAGGCTCTCAGTTGTCCAGGTGGTTTCCATAGTAGAGAAGCTTGAATCTTCTACTGGACTGGGTTGCTTGACGCGAGGACGTTTCGCTTCAAATTGCAGAAGCTTCCTCAGCTAAAATTCTTGCTCTGGTAGTCTGACTTCTGTCTTGACTCTTGTAGAGAAGAATAAACAGAAGCCACAAAAGCTGGAGTTTTAAACCTAACCAGACCCCTCCTACTGAGAGGCAGACTGCTGTAGTTTTTCCCCTACTCCTGCTAAGTGTCTCTCCCTTATTTAGCAAGAGTAGGGTAAAAACTAGAGGATCTTCAGACAGCACAAAATCCCAGTTTACTTTAAACCAGTTAACACCTTGAGACAGAAATTAGTTCACCCTAAGGACAGGATCCCCAGTTACAAATAGAGCAATGTAGTGTATTCTATCAGATGTCAGGAAAACTGTAACAAACACTACATAGGTGAGACTAAGCAACCTTTGCACAAAAGGCTATACCAGCACCGCAGAGAGGGTATCAGTGGAGCTCAGTCTGCAGTTCATCTCCACCTTAAAGACACTGACCACATGTTTGAGGACAAGGAAGTTAAAATCTTAGCCAGAGATGAGAAATGGTTTGAGAGAGGGGTCAAGGAAGCATTCTATGTGAAACAGTTGAAACCCAGCCTTAACCGGGGAGGGGTCTGAGACATGCTTTGTCCTCTGTTTACAATGGGGTACTCAGGTCAAAGCAGTTTGTCTTTTGTTCATGGTAATGAGTCATTCACGTTATCAGGAGAGTCGTCAAGGGAGCCCTCAGGAGAGGCGTCTGTCCCATCATTAGGAGGGACAGCTGCCCTGTCATTAGGAGGGTGCTAACTAGAGCACAATAGTTGCTAATTAGAGCTATTGTTTAGTCACTAGCCTATAGCAGTCTGCCAGTCCAGTCGAAGATTCAAGCTTCTCTACTATGCAGCAGCTATAGATTTTCCAAAGCATTCACAATGTTCAGAATGACCAGTACATGTTTAGAAGGGTCATAGAAGAATGTAAAATTTCTAATTTTGATAAGACAAAAACACTAAGTCAAGTGATCTGGATTTTGCTGTGTTTGAAAAGAAACAGTAATATAAGTAACTTGTATCATTGGCTGTTGGGAAATCTCCCTGATAATCCTGTTTTTTGTTAAAACCTAAAAAGTCACATTTCTGAAGTCTAAAGGACGTGTTATTTTTGTCCTGTCCTCAGATCCAGTACAGAAAGATGAGATTAACAAAAAGGCCTTTGAGAAGTTCAAGAAAGAGCACGCAGCAGTGCCACCGTCCATCGACAACGCCGTGCCCTCGGAGAGGTTTGAAGGTCAGTCGTCTGCTCCACCACAGGAATGCTGTTACACACAAACCTGGTCACAGTTTTCCAAACTACTTAGACTTTCTTTAAAATTGGTTCACAGTCTGTTTCCTGTGCAGTTGATCTGATTTAATTTGTCACAGCTGCTGGTGGTGATGCTGCTGCACCCTGGACCACAGAGGAGCAGAAACTTCTGGAGCAAGCGCTGAAAACCTACCCGGTCAGCACGCCCGAGCGGTGGGAAAAGATCGCTGCTGCCGTCCCCGGACGAACCAAGAAAGACTGTATGAAGAGGTACAAGGTGCGTCGACAGGAGGGTCACTGATTTAATTTTGTAAATGCTCTAATAGCTTCCAAACTAGCAGTGACACTTCAAAGAATGTACCGATAGAGTTTTAAAAGAGAAGTTTGACATTTTTCAACTTGAGCTCCATTTTTTTTAGATGTTGCCACAGAACAGGCAAAAAAATGTCACAAGTGTCAATGAAGAGGCTCAGTACAGAGGAAAACATGCGCATGTTTACCTTAGTAAAAGTCTGTAAAACTGACTTTACAATTAGCCACTTACCTTAGCCTTGCTCTCATTTTCTGGGCCTCCTTGTCATTAAAAGACAAATGATAAGCAGGTTCGTCTTACACAACAAACTACTCATCAGCAATTGACCTGTAATCCCTCATTGGATGGCAGGCTAAGGTAAGCGGCTACTTGTATAATCAGTAATCTCAAAGGGTTTCTTTACATTTAGTCAGCTAAACATCCACATGTTGACCTCCACAGGGATGCTGTCCATGCTGCTAAACACCTCTTGAGTTTAACTGTTCAGTGATGATGAGAAGCAACTTATGCTTTTTAACTAGCCCTGTTCAACAGCATTATGTAGCACTTAGCTGGTGGTGTTTACATTCTAAAGCAATGCTGCACCATTTTTTTTTCTTGTTTTTTTTTTGTCCAGAGTGAAAATATTTATCTAAAATTGAATCTCGGGTTGAAAAATGTCAAACCTTCCCTTTGAGTGCATTTGATTCCATATATTTATTTATTTTTCTCCCTTGGCAGGAATTGGTGGAGATGGTTAAAGCCAAGAAAGCTGCACAGGAGCAAGTTGCAACCAAAACTAAAAAATGACAGCCACAAGAGACAATAGTATGTTATTTTAACATTAATGTGTTGGTGTTTATTTTTTAATAAAACAAAAAAAGAAACCTACAGATAAATAGTGAATTTTATGTCAGGTTCACCTTCTCCAGAACATTCCACTGTGGATTTGGTTGTACTCGGGCAGCTGTTCAATTGGACCTGAAGCAAAAAAACAAAAGTTACATTGAATGCCACTGTGAAATACAGTGAACCACAAAAAGAAAATTGTTTTAGATGTACAGTTCGCAACAGTGAGGCAAAAACTGCTAACTATTACATAACAGGTTTAAATACTGAGTGACATTTACGCCAAATCAGTTTAATTCAGTGAACATGATAATCCATGTAGGAGAGGCGTGCATGCGTGGTGTCCCCCAATCATAAACTGATTTCTGATTGACTACACGTCAAATGAATGTGACATGTAGCCAATCAGAAAGTGAGGTGACTGACGCACAGAGCGGAATCCAAAATCAAATGTTGTTATGGCTTACAAGAAAGTCCCGTGGTCGCGCTCTCTCCACTCCTTTAACCAACGCATCTTTTTTTCTTCGTTAGAAATAGTCCACAAACTTATCTCCACTGCGTCTTCCTCATCCACCATGTTTGTTTACTCTGAAGTCACGTTTAATCTGGAGAGGTTTTGCAAGATTTCATGTCTGACCTGGGAATGTTTGCATGTGAAATCTGTTTTTGTGCGTGGTGTGCTGTCTTTACCATGTGGCTGCACACCACACACTGTACGACCAAAACTGTTAGATCTATGACTTTTTTTTTTTTTGTATCTCCATGTGTGTGGTCTGTCACGCATTAGAAAGCTACAGACAATTTGAAAATCTTGCTGTGTGGACCAGGCTTAAAGAAGCACATACCAACTGCTGCGATTGCAGGAGCTTTGTTGTAGATGTATCTCGAGCACACGTCCTTAATGGTGTTGGCATCAATTGCCTGGCAGGGACAGAAAAAAAAATAAACATCACATTTTATAGCCGCTCTTGTAACAAAATTACTCTCTAATTCCTATGAGACTGGCTGCAAATTTTAGGTAGACTAATTTTAACTGATTAGATATATGGATTTTTGGTTTGTTTATTAAACTCCCAAAGGGGATTAAAATATACATTATTATACCGTAATCACATGTGGTCTCTAACGGACAAAAATGTCCAACAAGCTGAGGAACAATAATCGACCTCCAGCCAAAAGAGAACACCTGGATTTGGAAAGTACTTCTCTAAACATAAATGTTATGATCTGTTTCAGCAACGTTTAAATCAAAAAGTAAAGTTTTGACCACTGAAAACAGCATCAAAGTGTCTTTCAGTCTGACTGTACTCACATTGATTCTGGCCTCCAGCTCGTGCAGAGGGATCCTGCGACCATAGCACAGCATCTGTCTGCCAATGTCCTCGCAGATGGGGGTGGAGCCTGTTGGGCGGGGAGGAGAGGTTGTTCTTTCAGTAACAACTTAAGTGTTTCTCTGGTGAGGAGTGCAGCCTGGAGTCCTCTTACCGTCCAGATGTAGGAGCATGTTGGTCTTCAGCAGGTTCTTGGCCCGAGCCACTTCACTCTCAGTCACACTGGTGCAGAGGGACATCCTGATGGAGAGTGACACCAAAACATCAGAACTCACCGTCCAACCGACACTGACATCAGCCTCCGCGTGTGTACTGACCATTCCATCTGAGTGAAGTGCATCATGTCGCCGATGGTGCTGGGCTCACAGACCACGTAGAGCCCCCACAGACCCGTGTCAGTGTAGCAGGTGTTGAAGGACTGGAAGCTGTGGCACAGGTTTCCCTGACATGCCTTCTGTGCCAGTTTACTGGACAGATTCTATGGGCATGAGACAGTCCACAGAACATAATTAGTGCATGCTGTTGAGGTGGCAATTTTTTTTCTTTTTTTAATCTAGCATCTGCTGTTAATGTTATACTGGTGTCATTGTATTGGAGGCCAGCAGATGGTGCTGTGCATAAGAAGGTAAGTAAAAATTCACTCCCCAAGCGCAACAGTCACTAGACCCCCATGGATTTTGGTGTCATGTTTGGAGCACCTGCTCCCCCATCTTGGGGACAAAGCAACGCAGATTACATCATAACAGCTTCACATCTCTGCATACGTACACCTATGATGGGCACAGCTAGCCTCGAAGTTAGCTTCAATAACGGCTAATCCGCCAACTCAAAGGTTAACTCTGATTATGCTAAACTGCTAAATTATTTAGCTGAAGCTACTGCTAGTTTTTAAATTACACAACTTTAACTTTTCCCTTTTTTTTGCTCAAATTCTGTAAAAACTGAAATTTTAATTGGCTGAATTGTAAAAAAAAATAAAATAAAATAAAAAGGTTCCCAAAAAGGTATAGCGCATCAAAACCAGATGATCAAGACAGACAGAAATAAATAAACGACAGGTCATGTCTGTGACAGGCTGTTTCCATTTTACTGCATAGATAATTTGAGGTCACTGAGGTTTTGGCCGTTCCTACCACGCCTCCACCAAAGGAGCGGTCCCAGTTTCCGATTAGTGTGTTTGCCACCATGAGGGGGATGGTGTCGGGATGCGACCAGCCGACCGCCTCAATGGCGATGGCGATGTGAGCCAGAGGCATCTTGTCATCACGCATGCGGATCTGAGAAGCAACAGAAGATGAACGTTGTGAACACAACACCCCCATAAAGTCAAGGTGACCTGAAAGATTTCCTCTTCACCTCACTTCCTGTGAATTTGCACAGAGGAAGAGCCGGAGCTTCGCCCTCATTCCTGCCAGGAAGCTTTCCAAAGTGATACTTGGCCAAATTGATAAGGTCGCCGTGTGAAACACCTGATCAGAAACAAATAATACTAATCACAACATATTTAAAAGGATCAATTAATTCTCGTTTTCTCTGAGTAGCTCTGACCTCCGGCAGCAGACAGAACTATTCTGGGGCCTTTGTAGTGGGCGGTGATGTACTCCACCAGGTCACTTCTGTTGATCGTCCTGCGTCACAAATAAAAGATTCTATCCATTCAGTGAACACGTCAACATTCCCATTCAAAGTGTGAAGTAAAGTTGCAGCTTTCTGTCTTAAACAATGGTTTTTGGATGCTTCTTTTTCTGCCACGTGAACAAAAAGCCACAAAAGTCATAGAAAGGCACAAAAACAGGCAGAGAACAAAGATACAAATTCAGTATTAAAGTTAATTCAATCACAAGCTGACATGTTAAAAGAATTTTGTTTTGTTTTTAAGCACAAGGTTTCACATGAGTGCATCATCCTGTATTTTACAGCATGTATTAAATTATTTTTGCAAACTCCCTCGGTTTGTTTCAATCAAAATGAGAAATCTTTCAGCTACTTATCACTTTGACTGGAATGTAGGGGATCTACAGGAGAGAGATAGACAGAGAGAGAGCATCCAGAAACAAACGCACCATCTGCTCAAATGACAACACTCATCCAGTGTTAAAAGTGCATGAACGTACTTGATGTTCTCAGTGGGGCCCAGAATGGTCCTGCCGAGTGCTGTGGACTGGTACGCCGTCGCGTGCAGGTAATCAAAGACCACCTCCTGTAAATTGGTCTCCACCTCCTGCATCTCTCTCAGGATGACGCCTCGCTCTCTCTCTATCTCGGCTTCGCCCAGCGTGCTGTTCTGGATGATGTCAGCAAGGATCTCCACAGCTGAGGAGCAAGAAACCAGGAAACGTTTCTTCCTGACAGCTTATAAGAAGTTGGACATTTGTGTTATAAACTGACCAATTAGTCCGATCATGTTGTAATCAACAGTTTTTAAACAAAAATTAACTGCGATCGTGGTCATCGTGACGGCAGCAGTGGCTTTGTGTTTTATTTATCAAGTCAAGCTGCACCTCTTGGCAGATCCTTGGAGAAGGCCTTGGCATAGTACACAGTCTGCTCCCGGGATGTGTAGGCATTCAGGTGTGCACCCATGTTCTCGATCTCCAACTCCAGATCAAGCTGGGAGCGTTTCCTGGTGCCCTGTCAAACACAGATGAAACAAAACAAAAACATCTGACATTATGCAGTGACAAGAAAGACATGACTGTTTGTTTTATATAGGTGTGAATTATGCATTATGTTAGTGTGACATTTTACACAGATATTATGCTGACGCATCATTATAAGTATTACAACTAGAGCAATGCGCTGGAGTGCAAACCTCCACCAATACAAGTTTCCAATTCCACAAATTTTTACCTTGGAAAAAAATTTCAAGATCAAAGCCGTTAGGAGTGACTTTTCACAAGATAAAATATAGTACAAAATATAGATCAAAAGGGCTTTTCAATGTTAAAATCAAATATCCACTGAATTTGCAATGTGGATCAGATGCGGTTCAAACTTAATCTACTCATTGAGAGAGTTTGCACCTCAATGTCACAAATAAGAGTGATTGAGGCACATTTGATTGAGATATAATGCAAAATGTACAACAAATGGGCTTTTAAATATTAAATTCAAATGTCCACAAAATCTATACTCCAGATTAGATCTGGATCAAACTTTGTCAGGTGATAGTGAGCATCAGCCTGCACCTCACTTTCAAATATGAGAGTGACTGGGATATGTCTGATTTGAATGGGGGTTTCAATGTTACATTTAAATGGCCATCAAATTTGTTTCATATTTGAGTGTGAAGTAGGATGGTATCCTTTATCGACTGACAAAGTTTGATCTTTTTGACAGGCATGAATTTTTTAAAATTTGTTCACTGTTAAAGATAGGGATTTTTAGAATTTTCCAAGATTTTTCCTGACTTTGACCTTGAAAACTGAATCAGTTCTCGCCTATCAGGATATGAATCTTCAGTAAAAATTTGGTCACAATATATGAAAAAGTGTGGGCTCCAGACTGTTCACAAATAAACAAAAAGAGGCAAAAACATAACCTCCTCCAATTTCTTTGGTGGAAGTAATAACAGCCCGAGATTAGGGTGGTCAAAAAACTGAAGATTTGTATTGATTAGGTACTCATTTGCAACAGCATCTAAACCAACAGTGCCCTTAAATCCTCACCCTCCACTCCGACTGCTCTCCTTTGGGTTTGCAGCAGGTGAAGAACCAGTAGCACCTCACGAGTCAGAGACAGCTGTGAGGCAACAATACCATTTGCAATAAAAATGAAGCTGGCCAAAGAAAAAAGTCACAGAGCTGTGTTAGATATGATGAGGTGTCACTGTATCTCGTTTAAGTGTTGTTTGGAGTCAAAGCCGTGACTTCCAGGTCTGTTAACAGTTTTGTCTTAATGTGTTCAAGATGACTCAGAAATTACGAACTGGAAACTTCTGTTCACTTGATGAACTCGGAAAACAATATGGATGTGCACAGTAACATATTGAAGCTTTGTTGTCTTTACAAGGAACACATAAGTTATTAGCAAGATTATCAGACAACTACAAAATATGTCATATATTGTAAAAGAGTTATGTTACTCTTATTGTTTTACACCAGGCAGTTTAAAAAATAGTGCCGTCATTGATGCTACTGCTTGCACTGTTCTAATCTTTATGTTTTTAAAAATATGCATCTAAATTTTCTGTTATGCCACCTCATGGCATCAAAAACAAGTACTGAAGATTTTCCTGGGTATTTGAATAGAGTTTGAAATGATGATGATGATCAAGTAAGAGACATTTGAGCACAAACATTTCACTGATCGATAGTGATGAAAACACTGCAACACTTTTACAATCTCACCTTAAATGCCATGTGCTCCAGGAAATGTGCTGTGCCATTATTCCTCTCATTCTCATAACGACTGCCTGCATCTATCCAGAGGCCCACCTGGAAAAGCTGATCATAAATATCCACACGCATTGTCTCTCTGTTACACATGTTCAATCAAAAACCTGATAGAAAAACACGTCCCTGTGGAGCCAAACTCTGGAATTTTTTAAGAAAGATCCAGATGTTGTCAGAAGCCTTAAAGCACCTCCTCAAAACTAATTTTCAGCTCACAGAATAAGACAATTAGGGATTTTTAGTATCTTATAAATTTTAACATTTAAGACAGCCTTATGCTGTGCTTATACAGCACTCTTATGTGTAAGTGAGCATTAAAGCTTATTTATTTAGTTATCAATTTTAAACTGCCATTGTTAAATCTTCCAAGGAGGTTTGGTTGATTAGATCTTGAAGTGATCATTAAAAAGAAATCATTAAAAATGAAGCTGGGTGGCCTGACGTCAGGGATCATTGGCACTTCCTGCACCGACAGCTGATTTACCAAGCAGATAAAAGCTGATGACCAAAATAAGAAGTTCTTTCATCTTTTACAAATCACACAGAACATCAGCACAGTGAAACCTCGACATACAACAACATATCAACATACAAGTTTTTTGAAATACAAGCCGTCGCTTGGTCCATATTTTTGTTTGGAATACGAGCGGAAATCTGAGTTACGAGTCGCGCTTAGGGACGCCACCGCAAGTTGACGCACGGCCTGCAGCATCAGCTGAGACCGCATCTCATTCCCATTTGTTCTCCGTGTGTGGCATCATGGGTCCGAAGAAAGTGAGTACAAAGAAAAGTGGAGAAAAGAAGAAAAGAATGATGTCTATTGAACTGAAGCAGGAGATAACAGAAAAACGAGTGTAGTGTGCAGATTATCAAACTATCAAGGCAGTACGACTGCAGCACATCGATGATTTGCACCATCCTGAAGCAAAAAGATGTAATTAAGCGTTCAACACCAGCCAAAGAAACTACAAATCTTATTTTAGTTATTTTAAATAGGGAAAATTCATTTGAAATAAGAGCAGTTTGACTTAAGAGCTCGGTCACGGAATGAATTAAACTCGTATGTGAAGGTTCCACTCATGATTGCGACTAAAATAATAAACTGTGTGCGGCAGAAATTTGGGGTTCTGAGAGACAGGTGAGGACCAGTGGACCTCCTATGTTGGCCCATGCTGGCATCTTAAAATGCACAATCAATATAAAGCCAGGCCTGTCCAGTTGCTTTATTATTGGTAATCGAAGGTTCTCGGTCTAGTTGATTTTTTTTTTGGTTTGTTTGTTGGTTTGTTTTTTTAAGGTGGCAGGTGGAGTTCAAGAGCTTCTTTAAAATAACAACAAAAAAGGTAATGCAAAAATTGTTTTTAAACTTACGGTGCATGTGGAGAGCCCCGAGTCCTCAGAAGCGACCCGGAGCCCGTTATCCAAAGTGGTCACCTTGGTTTCAGGAACATTTAGCGCCACCTGCTGTGCAACTTGGGAAGCTAAGAACCGGTGTGTTCCACTTGAAAGCTGGGAAGAACCAAAACAAAACTGGCTTTTAGCACTCAACCGAAAACTCTTCGATTTTTGAAACAGAAGAATAAATGGAAGTAGACTAATAGCAGCGCCAAAGTTTAAAGTAATAGCATGTACTTTGTGAGGGCTATGTTAGCTTACGTTAGCTGTACAACACAGAACCTGACAGACCAGAGTCACATTTTACTCCGAATACAGACAGGCACAAACACAAATCTACGAAGACTTTATTCTTACCCTGCTTATGGAACTTGTCTTCTGTAACTGCTTTTGTAACAAATATCTGCCAACAAACGTGAACCGCTGTAACGACGCCGCCATATTGTGCAGGTATGATCCGGTGTCACGCGCATCATCAAACTGCGCAAGCGCAATGACGCAAGGCAGAAACGCTGCATTTTGAGGACTTATTAAAATTCGTCAAATTCAGCACAGATTACGAATTATTTCAGACTAATAAGACAAATAATGAAAATTAAAAACTGAAAGAAAACAGAAGACAACCAACAAACAGGCACAAGGCGGAAAATCGTCATTTCAGTGAATTCAGACCTTCAAAATAAAGATTCATGACGACGTAAATAAAACAAATACTACTAGTACTAACTAACTAAATAAATAACTAAATAAATAAATAAAAAAAGACTAATAAACTAAACACATTCTGTTTGCGGCCATTTCCGACTGGGTACGACATGTGCCACACTAAATGAAACATTTACATTAAAAGCATGCTTTATTTCACATATCTTTCTTATTTAAAAGTAATAATATTGATTTTTCTGAACTAGAGAAACTCCAGCATCTAAATATACAAAATAGATAGGGAGGCACCCTCATTTTTAAAATTCGTTTAAAAACGTATCTTTTTTGCTTGACTTTTGACACAAACGAGGCTTAGTTTGATAATGTTTTAAATGGTATTTTAGTGGTTCTTTTGATTTTATTGTATTTTAGTTTGTCTTATGTTTGTAGTGTATAGTACCTTGTGTCAGCATTGGCTGCTTTAAGGTGCTGTATAAATAAAGTTGGTATGGTATGGTATGATTTCATTTTTCCTTTAATTTAATTTAATTGTAGTTAATGCACATAATAAATGCATGTATATTAATCAAATATATATATTAGAGCTGCGACAATTATTTATTAACCGAACATTAAATTAATAAGCAACTGTTAAGTAATCATTTTGAGTAATTAAAAAAAAACAACGAAATTCTCTAATTTCAGCTTCCCCAATGTGAATACATTCTGGTGCAATTTACGAGTTTCTAGACTCATATCTGGCAGTAAACAGATGGGTTGTGGACAAAACACGACATTAGAAGGCATCATCTTGGGCTCTCGGAAACATTGACTGACATTTTTTTTTACAATTTTGTGACATTTTATAGACCTAACAACTAATCAACAAAAAGAAAAGAAAAAAAAAATATATATATATATATAATGCGGTTTTTTATTTATTTATATAGTCTGTTAGATATTTGTTCAAATGCACAACTTTATTTTGATAGGGCAGATGGCATGTAGCTTACCAAAATAAAATAATTGCCTCGCGCGAGTTTTCCCTCAGACTTTTTGATAGGATTTAGTTGACCTTATTTATCTACGTTTTTTTTATTTTTATTTATTATTGTTATTTTATTTTATTTTGTCACTCCTTCGTCGATGCTCCACACCTGTTGTTACACAATTGCGCAGTTGGTGGCGGTAATGCAACATTCCGGATGTCAACCGCCAATAAATTACAACAAGAAGAACAAGTTTTCCCTCAGCGGTCCGAAGATGAGCCTGTTTTTGTTAACTTACCGAAGTTGAATTTAAATTTTTATATGCAAGTGGAGTCTCTGTGTTAGGTGTGGGTTATCTGTTCTCTGTCATATTTTAAGGTAACCCGCACTTTTTGGAGTGTCTGGCACTAAAAGCGTAGCTGTAGTTGATTAGCCTCGTTAGCTTCGCATTAGCTAACTTCGTATCTCTGGTCGAAATTCCAGATAAAAAAAAAATGGATGGTGACTTCGAAGATGGAGAACTTTCCGGCTCCAGCTCGGACCCTGAGATGGGAGCCGTCACGGCTGCACCAGCCGTGCCTCAGGCTAGCCAAGCTGCAAGCGGCCAGTCCTTCCAGAGCAGAGTCGCTGTGCGGCCCTCTGCTCCCGCCTACCGCAGTTCCGGCGCGGCGGCGGCGGCGGACTCCAGCGACAGCGACGCCGAGTCTTCGGATGAGGAGGCCGTTCTTTGGCGCCGCAAGCGACAGAAAGTGACCAACGTCCCCCCGCCTGCTGGCTTGCCGGGACCCACCCGAGGAGGCCGCAAGGTGAACAACGTGTGGGGGAGTGTGGTCCAGGAGCAGTGCCAGGAAGCCTTAACGGCGGAGCTGGGCATTTTTGGCATGGAGGGAGACGTCAGCATGTCCAGCAGGAGTGTGGAGACTTACAACTACATCCTGGCCCGCAAGATGATGGCGAAGGAAAAGGAGGAGGAGAGGCAGGCCAGGGTTGAAGAAGAGGTGAGCATGTTGGACGCCCAGCTGGAGGAGTACATGAAGGGTCAGGGGTCAGAAGAGAGGGCAGGAGGTGATGCCAAGAGGAAGAGGCCCGTTAAAGAGAGGCTGGGACCCAGAGCGGAGATGGACATCAAGGGCCGGTTTGAAATCACTGAGGATGACCCAGAGGACAAGGTGTCTGACGAGATTGCACACAGGCTGCAGGAGCCTAAAAAAGATCTGATCGAGCGCGTGGTCCGAGTCATCGGGACTGAAAAAGCAATCGAACTGCTCAGTGAAACTGCCACAATTGAGGAAAGTGGCGGCATGTTCACCGTGGATGGCAGCAGACGACGGACGCCGGGTGGGGTGTACCTCAACCTACTGAAGAACACGCCCAGCGTCACCAAAGCCCAGATCAGGCAGATATTCTTTGATGAAAACCAGAAGGACTACAAGAGCAAAAAGGCGGCACAGAAGAGGAGGAAGCACGTGGTAGCCAAAAAGATGAAGCAGGCCATCGGCATGTTGAACCTGCAGGAGCACGACGATGTCTCCAGAGAGACGTTCGCCAGTGACACCAATGAGGCCTTGGAATCATTAAAGGAGGCAGCGGAAGAGGAGGAGGTGGTGGCCGCAGTGGGCACAGAGGAGACGCCGGTGGTCTACAGCTCTGCAGACCTGGAGGTCTTCTGAGCGCTCAGTGAAGCTCCAGGCCTGAGGGCTGATCCAAACTAAAACCAATCAACTACTGTGTGAAACGAAACAAAAAACAATCGCGAGTGAGTCCTTTTTCACTGTTTGACCAAAGGACAAGTTCTGTTGATAACAGGACTGATGGTCACAAGATGCAATGAAAATTCTTTAGATATTGTGTTTTTTTTTTGTTTTTTTTTTTTGCTCTAAATTACATTTATGAGTGAAAAGCTACAGAGTGAGCTTTGTGTTTATTTCTCAGCTTTCTTAATTTTGTTAATGTTTGGATTTTGACATAATGAGCTCTTGTACGTGAAACAAATAAACAAGACTCGAGTGCAGTTATTGAAAAGATCTGCAGGTAATTTACATTCAAGATGAAATGGTGACATGAACACAGTGGTTTTGCTCATTTTCAGTTGTGCTTGTTCTCAAACAGTGGGGTGGCTCCCCCCTCAGTCATTGCATGCAAACTTTAATAAACTGGTTTGTGCAGACACAATAATGAGGGCAGAACTTGTGTCCTTATCAGCAATCATCCAGGCAGACAACTGCAAAGTTCCCGTCTATAAGCCACAGCTAAGTGAAACGTGAGCGTGCCCTTGGCCTTTTGTTGCTGGTCAAGCACGCCACATGATGGACTGTGTGATTGTGGTGTTTGGAGGTGCATGAAGCACTCGCCACATGGTTGCATGAGGTTCATTAATTTTCACTAATGCTTATCAAGACAATACATCCACTCTAAAAATGAGCTCTTAGGTGGGTGACTTACGACATAACGGCGGGGTCACGTATTGAAGAAGGATGTTTCAGAGTGGACAGTATTGTTTATGAAAAGTAGGGGGGATTAAGAAAAGCTGCAGTGCAACTGGCCATAAGCCTTGAACACCTACAAAGGAATCAAACAACCCACGAAATTGTAAAGAACGTGGGCTGACTGCAGAGGGGGTTCAATTTACAGCAAGTCAGCAGAACATTCTGCAGTGTTGAAACTGAACCAAGTAGTTTCCACATTTACTGTTATATTAGTTTATCTGTTCTATTGTATATGTGAGCTTTTGTGCTGCTGTGGCAACACCTTATAGTTGTACATGAAAATTCAGTAAGATATCTTATATATTCCAATTCTAAGGTGGAACTATGCTAGTACATAAAGGTATATCTAAATATCTACAAAGGAAGCATAAAATAGGGTAGATTAGATAGATTAGGATAGAGTAGATTAGAGCCACCAGGTGCCTGGTCTTGAGAACCAGGGATACAACCATGTTACGGTTGTATGACCCAGAAAAATCTTAAAAAAAAAAAAAATTCCATTCCATTTTAAGATCATAATATGCAAGGCTGATGCATGGATTCACAATTTTTTGCATGCACAGCTGGACTGCATTGCTGTAACTCACTGAATTGTTATACTGCACATTGCATCGGTTAGTGACTTCAGCTCAAAGCTGACATTCTGTCCCTAAATTGTCAATTCAGGGTTAGAAAATATGCATTTTTATCGAATACATTTATAATAAGTACTATTCATGAATCTGTTTTCACAATTTCACTCAAATTTTCTGTATTGCTTCGTTATTCACTTTGCACTGGTTTTCTTTGGTGACAGTGGACGAGTCCACTGGCAAACAGATGACATAGGGCTTGTATCTGTTTTTGGTCTTTGCAGTAACCAAACTCAACCAGCAGATGGGAGCAGAAACCCGATAATAGTGTTGCTAACAGCATAGAATTTATAATGTTTTTTAATGAGACAAAATGATGTTTTTTTTTTTTTTTTTAAGAGGACATTCTGTTATATTTATGCCCAGAATTTCAGAAGTCCAAAGTATTTTAGGAAAGATCACTGTTTAGCATCCCACTTAACATTGAAATAAAAAAAAAGTCTAGGATTTGATATGTCTTCGTAATGAGAGTTGTGTGTTTTTAAGTCAAAGTGTTGTGTTGGTGCAAACCAGCTCCAGAGGAGAAATAAAGCTTTTGCAGTGGATTCATCGACCTTGGAAATTCTCATTATCTGTGCTCATGGCTGCCACATGAAAGGCCCGGCGTTCTGGCACCAGCATGTTTGATAATCCTACCACTTATGGCTGTTGTGATATGTGTTTTCTCTGATAAGCCATCACTGTGCACATCAGGATTCCTTGCACCAAAATTAGGTGGGCTGATTAACAGTCACAAATGGTGCAGGGATCAGTTTGAGTTGCAGGATTTATGTGGTGTAGAGGTTCTGAGGTCACAGTTCACACTGCAGGCAGATTGTTTGCTTTGGTGATGGTGATCAAAGCGGGAAAAAAACAACACGCTTTGGAGCTGCACGAGGAATGTGCAGCTCCATCTCCATCATATACACGCGGAATCATTTTTCATGTCGTCTCTGGTCTCAGGACCTCTGTATCTGTCACCTGGCAACAAACGTGTTGCCTGGATACAGTACATTGTTTCTTATTTCTATTGGATCAAACAGAACCAGAGTTGAAAGAGTTGTATCTCTGGGTGGGGAGGGGAGGGGCTGTGATGTCAACATAGAAATACAAAATCGTCCTTTTCAAGCAGAACATATGCGTGGTTTTGATATGAAAATCCGAGGAAAGTGTAACAAGAATTTTAGTTTGCTGACATTTAACCGATCGTTTGCGTGTTGCATCTTGGTGGTCCATGGATGCACATTGTTGTATAGAAAATATAATCTAAGATCTGATCTCCCATTTCTGGTGAACGGAAGCTTTGATTTCATAGTGTACGTCTCTCCAAGCACAGCCATCAAAGCTCCTCCTTCAGTGTTTTGTGGCCTCAAGTCCTTTTTAGCCATAATGTGTTGTATTTTCAGTTTGTGTTGCTGTTGAACATCTTAGTGAAGTTAGGCAGAGGAGCTCCACAGGTTTTTAAAATGAGACAAGACTTTTCTGCTCTTGAATGGTCGGATATATATTTTTTTAATGTTTTATTCAGGTGGACAACTCGAGCTGTTCTGTGTACACTGACAGGCCTTACTTGATGTAATTACCGCATACAGTACCACATACATGTGGTAATATCGTCTACATGATCCACTAAACACTACCCCAAATTGGGTGAACTATTTAGGATGCAAATTCCCTACTTCCCTCTTCTGCCTGTCAAAAGCTGCCATTGCTGCTGCCCAGCCCCTCACATGCGCTTCACATCTCATTTTGACCTTGATCTTCACAGTGACCTTGAGTTGAGAGACAGAGATAGGTAATTCTGAGGAAAACAGTTGGTATCGTGTTAAAGCAACTCACAGAACCAGGACACTGCATCCGTCTGTTTTCCATTATGACATTTCTAATTGCAAATCTTTCGCTGTGATGCAAAGTTTTTATTCCACTAACTGTACCTTCCTTTACTTGCGGTGTGAATCTCTGCTTAGCGTTGTATTGATCCAATAGCACAAAATAATGTGACAATCTAGTCAAACGAGGCATGAAATAGATCACAGGCAGACAACAAATCCACACGGTCAGGGTCAAATAACATCGTCTCTTCTCAAAGCAAGCATGAAATTAATCAAAGTGGCTCAAAATGAGGGGGAAAAAAACTGCAAAACCACTGACTTCCTCTTAGCTGAAACATTATCGATCCTTTCAATACCCCAATCCTTTTTGTTAGAGTATCCCAACACAATTTGCAGCCTATTTATTTAATTAGGGTTCTGCAATTGCCCAGACAAAGCCAAATTTACCAAAAGTCAATCAATGGGGGGTCAAGGTCATTGGGGCAGTAAGTCCTATATCAGTCCTGGGGCCTGTTACTTAGTAGCATGAAGCAGATGTGAGTCAATGATTCCCCCTGGACAGGACGCCAGTCTCACATAGGTTACTTCCCCAGCCAAGACCAGTGCCCGTTGACTACTGGGTGAACGGAGACAAAGCAGATGGAGTGTCTTGTCCAAGTATACAGATGGATAGTGCCAGAGTGTTCCATGATGCATATTACAAAATGGCCGACACACATCCAAAATGTCCTTGTAACTATCTGATCTTAACCTAACTGCTTTTCAAAATGGCTGACGCACAAAATGTCCTTGTATTTGGCATGAGTATCTGATCTTTTTATTGCTGTCTAATTGATAAAACCAAAGTATTTGCATCTATTTGGAAAAGAATCAGCATGATGGAAAACTCTGATGTGATGCGTGGCACACAGACGTACACTATAACATTTTTACATACTGCTTTGAACGCAACGTGAGCACAACACCCGCTTATATCTGCCTACTCACTTCACTTTGCAGCCAATCACATAGCCACTGATTCACGACAGGTAAGGACCTGCCACATGGGGCCGGCCTAGGCGCAGAAATAGAAGTTAGCGTAGAGAGGAGATCTAGGCTCTTTGTTCCTGATGTTGCATGTGATCTGTTCAAAAGACCCCAGCGCTACTTAGATGACTCTGTTTCAGTGTAGGCACCTTTCAGTACAACATCTAAATTTTGTAGTCCGTTTCCTGTCCAATTCTTTTTGAGATCACTCACCACATAAAAGAACCTAACAATAGCATGACTGGGAATCAAACCCAGGTCTACATATAAGTAATCCAACTCCTTATCCACTGAGCTACCTGACCTGAAATTGGGTCAAAGGTAAAAATGCAACTTTTTCACTCTGATTTGCACCAACCATAGCGCACATATGGAGGTGGATTTGAGAAATGGCCAGCTAAGGTCACATTTGCCAAAGGGCAATCATTGGGGTCAAGGTCATGTCAGCGTGTCTGTTTGTTGGCTCCTTTTCCCAGGTCCTTAAGGTGATTTCTATGAAACTTGGTATGTCATTCAAGGCCAAGGAATTTGATTTAGATCAAATGTCGCACACACTCCAGTGGATTCCAGCACTGCCTTGCCAAGGTCAACCAGAGGTCAATCACTTGTTTGAACGTCAAGTGCATTGTGGGACCTGACCGCCTTCATGCCCACTTTTCACCTCAAAATTAAAACTGAAATTGCAACGTCTCTGATCTCAAACTCAAATGTGCCGCAAAAACAAATTGCCCCCATTGCTTCCGAGGAGGTGTGTAAGATTAATCACGCGTTTGACAGTCGCTAGAAGCCAGTTTTCATCTCTCCTTTGTGCCCCTGCAGCAATATCAACCTTTCAGCTTGGCGGTTTATCTTAACTTATGCTTCACATGCCGTCGCCGACAGCAACACAATGACTATAAGATAAGAAGCGCAAATCTGAATGGATTCATGTGTGTTTCATGTGCGCTCGGCTGTGGAGTTGGGGGATGTGTTTTGGAATGATGACGATTAAATGGAACTGAGTGATGATTTTAAAAAAATGTGTGTAAACATTAAACAGGAAGCGATTTGGGCAATTATAAAAGCACCGCCGTGCTCAGGTAAAGTGGAGCTGAAACTGTGAGTGGGCAGAAAGCCACTTTGTGTAAATAACTCCGGTGTCACTGGTTTCCTTTCACGCAGCACTTAGTGAACTATAACAGGCGATGTTTCCTTTTCAGTGACATTTTCACAGCTTTAACGTGGGCGGTCTTTTGGAGTTGATTTAATTTGTCACCTATGCCAGAATGATCTATACATAGTTCCTTTGCGAATGTGTGACGTAAATGCGATCAAAAGCTTTTCTCTGCTCTGGAACGACCCTGATTTTGTGACGTATGATAATAAATCAAACGTGTATGTAGTTTGGGATCAATGTTTATTCATTCCGAGAATGGAGCGCGAGTTTGTCATAATGCTGCCGGTGTGGCATTGAGATGTATTTCATTTATCGTGGTCTTGTGCTCTGAGAGCTGTTTCAGTCTGTGTAGATCTTTACTACTCCAGAACAGATGGTGGCGCCATATGCCATTTTCCCCACTTTACTCCCATTGCTAAGCCTTGCTCTTACCCCTTGGTCAGATTAGCAATACAAGCCACCATTTATTTTCATTCAGAGATGGCGTTTTACTGTCACAAAATGCGTCATTTTCATGACGCGGTCAAGCTTAGTTCACTATTTGTAACGCTACCCGAAATAATTTCATGATGCCATTACAAAGTGGCCTCACAAAAAGTCGCGATGTCATTACTGGTGTGAGTTTGGGTGTGTTTTACAGCGATAAGAGACAAATGGTCGCTACACTGCTAGGTATGTGGGGCTAAAATAGACGAAGTCTATTTTATACAAATGTTGAGTGATGTGACATGACGACTGCCAATCCGAGTGAAGGCAGCGTGACATCAGCTGGTTGTTCGCTCAAACAAATGAATCTAAGATGGCAGAATACTTTCCAAAACAGCTGTATTTCTGTATAAAACTAATATGTTTGGTATTTGTGTAAAAGTCAGTGAGAAAGAAACATTTCTAAATCTAAAAAGTATGTTTTGTAACCAGATAAAACTTCTGAAGTGATTTACAAGACATCTTCCTGAGATGTTAGCATGCTAATTAGCACTACAGGAACATCACTGAGAAAGAGGTTGGACTGAAACAAATCATTCGAACTTCATAGTGACAGTGTCTGGTTTCCTCGTACCTTATAATCCATTTAAACATTGTGCACCGTAATGCAAAGTAACCACATGCAGGCCACGCCCAGGGAACTCCCATTAATCAATCAATTTTTTTTTATATAGCGCCAAATCACAACAAACAGTTGCCCCAAGGCGCCTTATATTGTAAGGCAAGGCCATACAATAATTATGTAAAACCCCAACGGTCAAAACGACCCCCTGTGAGCAAGCACTTGGCTACAGTGGGAAGGAAAAACTCC